>NW_027423016.1:822500-1337204 GCF_048934315.1 Petromyzon marinus
ATTACCTACAAACTACACAACTGAGATGACGCATCAATCATCGCCCCCTACTGACAGGCTCTTGTCCACATGCAGGCCGGTGCAGGGCCACCACCTTGTGCCACACAGGGGCAGCTGCCACTTGGGGATGCTCTTTGAGTGTTTGTGATGAGGTACGACACACTCCGAGTTGCTGAGGCGATTAAGCAAGCACCGTGTAAAAGCAATTATTATAACATAGTGAATGCTTGGGAGCTTATTGGCTCTTGCTCCTGGTTAGAGATCTACCCAACCCATGGGCCCACAAAGTGTTCAACTTCACGTTCTTGTCATTAAAGGCCTGTGACAAAGGTGCATCTATTGTAGCGACATCATCTCTGGCTTACACATCTACCAGGTCTCCACTTGACTTTGTATTGTCTAGGAGGAAGTCCACCCACTCCTCCACTTCCACAAACTGCTGGGAGTTGCCTCACTCTGCCTCAGTCAGAATTCTCCTCCTGCTCCACGTTGCCTTCATCAATGTGAAGGTCCCATTCTGGAAATGAATCTTCATCTTCACATTTCACCATCACCTCTTCATATTTCACCTTGATACCTTTAAAGTGTCCAAGCTGGGATTTTCTTCCGGTTCGTGTTTCATGAGGGATGGGCTCATTGCGGCACTTTGACTTTCACAAGCTGATTTCAGACTCCGACTCCGCTCCTTGTGATGCTTTTGTGTTCTCTGGTGTCTTCGAAGATTTGATGAATCTGCAAACGGCTTACCGCACAGAGCACACTTGAAGGGTTTCTCTCCTGTGTGTGTTCTCTGGTGTTTTACAAGATCGGATGACTGTGCAAATGCCTTCACGCACAAACTGCACTTGAAGGGTTTCTCTCCCGTGTGTGTTCTTTGGTGTACTTTAAGATTTCGTGAAACTGTAAACACCTTCCCGCACAGAGTGCACCTGAAGGCTTTCTCTCCCGTGTGTGTTCTCTGGTGTATTACAAGATTATATGAATCTGAAAACGCCTTGTCGCACAGAGTACACTTGAAGGGTTTCACTCCCGTGTGTGTTCTCTGGTGTTTTACAAGAGCAGATGACTGTGCAAATGCCTTCACGCACACACTGCACTTGAAGGGTTTCTCTCCCGTGTGTGTTCTCTGGTGTATTACAAGATTACATGAATCTGAAAACGCCTTGCCGCACAGAGTACACTTGAAGGGTTTCTCTCCTGTGTGTGTTCTCTGGTGTTTTTTAAGAGCAGATGACCATGAAAATGCCTTCCCACAAACATTGCACTTGAAGGGTTTCTCTCCAGTGTGTGTTCTCTGGTGTTTTACAAGATTACATGAATCTGAAAATGTCTTCCCACACACACTGCACTTGAAGGGTTTCTCTCCCGTGTGTGTTCTCTGGTGTACTTTAAGATTTGATGAATGTGCAAACGCCTTCCCGCACAGAGTGCACCTGAAGGGTTTCTCTCCCGTATGTGTTCTCTGGTGTGTTACAAGATTATATGAATCTGAAAACGTCTTCCTGCACAGAGTACACTTGAAGGGTTTCTCTCCCGTGTGAGTTCTCTGGTGCCGTGTCAGATTTCCAGTCCGGTCCGTGCTGTATGCACGCTGGTCGCATTGTTGACTTGTCGTACCGAGCTGCGCTGAGTGCCTTTGCTCCATCAGAACAATTCTGCAGAGGAAGCGTCAGCTGCAGACAGAAAAAAAGAATATCCACACCATCTACACGTCAGGCACAGAGGAATGCACACGTGACTTACACGTCTATACTTATTAATATATTCATGATGTAGTGAAAAAGTTTCCCAAATTCATCAGATTTGATGAACGTGCAAATGCCTTCCAGCACAGAGTGCACCTGAAGGGTTTCTCTCCACGGGCTGTTATGGGACACAGTGAGAGGGTAAATGTCATTAATATGCCTGGAAGCCTTCATATCTTCAAGATGAATGTTAACTCAAAACTCTAAGCACACAAATTCGGCTGTCTGACTACAAAAGGAATATTTATGAAAGCTAAATTCAGCTGACATAGCAAAGGGTGTTGAAAACAATACTAATTGTGTTATGCAGAAATGCATAAATCAACGTTCAATCGCAACTCAGGTGTGAATCCATGCTATGTCTTTGAATGCTGGGGATGAACAGTTCCGACTTCAGCTGAATGTGTGTGCTGTGTTAACTTCCTGTTTCCATTCGTATAAAGAGTTCCAGAGGAAAACTCAAATAAACTATTGTTTTGATATAACCTCCGTGTTCAACAGAGTTAATAGACTTTACTGCATACACAAACTTGACACTGTCACACACTGCCATGAGTAAAACAGGTGGTGGTGTGACCAGAACCATGCCTGACCACCTTCATCTGCTCAGCATTAATTCTTCCTCACTTCACCAAGTAATGAATCAAGGATCATCAACATAGCCGAGGCTATCCGTGTCTCTGTCTCTCTCTCCCCGTGGTGAAGGTGTTCCCCTCCACACATTCAGAGTCAACAGCGGCACACGGTTAGCGTCTTTGACCGATAGATACATTGACGCACGTATTGTTGGTTCTTTCAGTAAAGTCACGTAGATAGAAAATAAAAATAACAGATTAAATTGAATGAGATAAAGACCACTTGTGTCGCGATCGAAACGTCGTGGGTTTTTTGCTTCATTTTCATTTTTTTATTTTTCATTTAATTTATTATCTGTTATTTTAATTTCTATCTACGTGACTTTACCGAAAGAACCAAGAATATTAATTCCTGCAATCACCAAAGTTTTAAGTCAAAACATTCACACACGTTGACAAAGCCTCACCTTGTGTTGTTGTGGGCAGGTCGCTTCTGATAACAAGAGCGGTATAGCAGCTCAAGCGGGCTTGGCCTGGTAACAAAAGAAAATAAAAACTGCGTGAATGTTTACAATAAAACAAAGTTACAAAGTGGCGTTCCGGGTGAAGACAAATTAAACTTAAGCGAGATAATTAAAGTGAATGCAATCAGGCGAGGGAAGGAGGCAAGGCCCCGCGTGGCTAGGCCCCGCGTTGTAAAGTTCCAACCTGGACATCGATTCCCATGCTCGCTGCTACTCAACTGACATCCCTACGAGAGAGAGGCTCTACCTTGGTAAACAACAACAACCACCACCACTACCACCATGAGAATTTCTCACCTCGGATTTCAGTGCAAGCGCGGACCAGCAGCCTCCTGTTACCTCGCGACGTCGCGCGCGTAAGCAGGTAACATGACGTCACGTCCGGGGTAAGAGACACGCCCCTCCCACAATGAGCGGCTCTGTAAATGAATAAATTATGTTAATGAATCAGGGCCATATGTCGAGGGATGGGGCGTGGCTGCTGAACCCGTCGCAATAAACACTCAACGGCTTCAACGAATACATTATGTTAATGAACCGGCAGTCACTGGGCGTACCTTTGCCCAAATAAGGATTGGCACTGAAATGATATCGGCGGTGACCCAAGCGGAGGTGACGTCATGCTGAAGAGCGCCGTGGACGGGTTTGGGGGAGTGTGAATACCTTGGTGACATGACGTCACTAGCGAGTTACACCTCCCGTAGGCACTTCATGCCGAAGAGGTCATGCTAGTGGTGACGTCACAGAGCGGGGATGGAGTTTAAGTTGATTTAGATTAATTTTCCATTGCCCCCTCCCTTGGGTGCGTGAACTCAGCAACAACGTGGACATTATTGTGTATACACACTGTGTGTGTGTACATACACACGGCCAGCAGCTCGATGTCGCCTTATCTCGATCCCGCAATCCCAAACAGGTGAAAGTCCGCATCGAGAGAAAATTCAGGTGAAATGTCCTTTTCAATGAAGTCTTCCAGATGTAAATTGATACAAGCTTTTAATGAAGAAATAAAATCATCTAATTCAAAACACAACACAATTCAAAGACGCTTCATTTTAAAACTTCAAAACGGAGCATGGGCTACTTGCGTGAATGCGTCCTTCGTGTGCACATGTTGTGACTTTCCTGGCCTGAAGGCCGTCAATGTGTTGGACCATTAAATGGTGTACAGCATCTCAACAACCGATAGGTAACGAACATCCAGACGTGAATCAGCAAGGAGCATTTCTAGTCCCAGTTAGACAAAATCTAAGTCAACACGTAAGACAAAACTACAATTCGTGTACAGAGAATGTACCTCCTCCTATACGTGTAACTTTTAAGTGGTATGCCTTGTAACTGATGAATGATCCGAGCGTGACCTATTTCAAAGACAATGAGTTGCTCCAGATGCTTCGTGGAACACAAAAACACCATTTGACCTGTATCACAAGAACAACGGGTCTCACCTGAGTTCACTGTACAGGTTACTTTCAAACACACACACACACTTTGTCCTAACATCACTTAGTCAATGTTTGACCCTTATAGATCAAATGTTACAAGTATGCACAAAACCAGACAAGTATTCATTCTAAATTATTGACAGGCATATTAACAAAATTGGATTACTGCAGTGAAATATACTGCATCATGTTACATCGTATTAACAAGAAGCTTTGAAATTTTTTTTTGCACAGTCTGCTTCACAGTGAATGTAAAACATACTATTGTGTCATTCAAAACGAGTAGGCCATTGCATGCTGGCGTCTGAGTGAAAATGTAGCAAATTCTAAACATTACCTACAAACTACACAACTGAGATGACGCATCAATCATCGCCCCCTACTGACAGGCTCTTGTCCACATGCAGGCCGGTGCAGGGCCACCACCTTGTGCCACACAGGGGCAGCTGCCACTTGGGGATGCTCTTTGAGTGTTTGTGATGAGGTACGACACAAAACTCCGAGTTGCTGAGGCGATTAAGCAAGCACCGTGTAAAAGCAATTATTATAACATAGTGAATGCTTGGGAGCTTATTGGCTCTTGCTCCTGGTTAGAGATCTACCCAACCCATGGGCCCACAAAGTGTTCAACTTCACGTTCTTGTCATTAAAGGCCTGTGACAAAGGTGCATCTATTGTAGCGACATCGTCTCTGGCTTACACATCTACCAGGTCTCCACTTGACTTTGTATTGTCTAGGAGGAAGTCCACCCACTCCTCCACTTCCACAAACTGCTGGGAGTTGCCTCACTCTGCCTCAGTCAGAATTCTCCTCCTGCTCCACGTTGCCTTCATCAATGTGAAGGTCCCATTCTGGAAATGAATCTTCATCTTCACATTTCACCATCACCTCTTCATATTTCACCCTGATACCTTTAAAGTGTCCAAGCTGGGATTTTCTTCCGGTTCGTGTTTCATGAGGGATGGGCTCATTGCGGCACTTTGACTTTCACAAGCTGATTTCAGACTCCGACTCTGCTCCTTGTGATGCTTTTGTGTTCTCTGGTGTCTTCGAAGATTTGATGAATCTGCAAACGGCTTACCGCACAGAGCACACTTGAAGGGTTTCTCTCCTGTGTGTGTTCTCTGGTGTTTTACAAGATCGGATGACTGTGCAAATGCCTTCACGCACAAACTGCACTTGAAGGGTTTCTCTCCCGTGTGTGTTCTTTGGTGTACTTTAAGATTTCGTGAAACTGTAAACACCTTCCCGCACAGAGTGCACCTGAAGGCTTTCTCTCCCGTGTGTGTTCTCTGGTGTATTACAAGATTATATGAATCTGAAAACGCCTTGTCGCACAGAGTACACTTGAAGGGTTTCACTCCCGTGTGTGTTCTCTGGTGTTTTACAAGAGCAGATGACTGTGCAAATGCCTTCACGCACACACTGCACTTGAAGGGTTTCTCTCCCGTGTGTGTTCTCTGGTGTATTACAAGATTACATGAATCTGAAAACGCCTTGCCGCACAGAGTACACTTGAAGGGTTTCTCTCCTGTGTGTGTTCTCTGGTGTTTTTTAAGAGCAGATGACCATGAAAATGCCTTCCCACAAACACTGCACTTGAAGGGTTTCTCTCCAGTGTGTGTTCTCTGGTGTTTTACAAGATTACATGAATCTGAAAATGTCTTCCCACACACACTGCACTTGAAGGGTTTCTCTCCCGTGTGTGTTCTCTGGTGTACTTTAAGATTTGATGAATGTGCAAACGCCTTCCCGCACAGAGTGCACCTGAAGGGTTTCTCTCCCGTATGTGTTCTCTGGTGTGTTACAAGATTATATGAATCTGAAAACGTCTTCCTGCACAGAGTACACTTGAAGGGTTTCTCTCCCGTGTGAGTTCTCTGGTGCCGTGTCAGATTTCCAGTCCGGTCCGTGCTGTATGCACGCTGGTCGCATTGTTGACTTGTCGTACCGAGCTGCGCTGAGTGCCTTTGCTCCATCAGAACAATTCTGCAGAGGAAGCGTCAGCTGCAGACAGAAAAAAAGAATATCCACACCATCTACACGTCAGGCACAGAGGAATGCACACGTGACTTACACGTCTATACTTATTAATATATTCATGATGTAGTGAAAAAGTTTCCCAAATTCATCAGATTTGATGAACGTGCAAATGCCTTCCAGCACAGAGTGCACCTGAAGGGTTTCTCTCCACGGGCTGTTATGGGACACAGTGAGAGGGTAAATGTCATTAATATGCCTGGAAGCCTTCATATCTTCAAGATGAATGTTAACTCAAAACTCTAAGCACACAAATTCGGCTGTCTGACTACAAAAGGAATATTTATGAAAGCTAAATTCAGCTGACATAGCAAAGGGTGTTGAAAACAATACTAATTGTGTTATGCAGAAATGCATAAATCAACGTTCAATCGCAACTCAGGTGTGAATCCATGCTATGTCTTTGAATGCTGGGGATGAACAGTTCCGACTTCAGCTGAATGTGTGTGCTGTGTTAACTTCCTGTTTCCATTCGTATAAAGAGTTCCAGAGGAAAACTCAAATAAACTATTGTTTTGATATAACCTCCGTGTTCAACAGAGTTAATAGACTTTACTGCATACACAAACTTGACACTGTCACACACTGCCATGAGTAAAACAGGTGGTGGTGTGACCAGAACCATGCCTGACCACCTTCATCTGCTCAGCATTAATTCTTCCTCACTTCACCAAGTAATGAATCAAGGATCATCAACATAGCCGAGGCTATCCGTGTCTCTGTCTCTCTCTCCCCGTGGTGAAGGTGTTCCCCTCCACACATTCAGAGTCAACAGCGGCACACGGTTAGCGTCTTTGACCGATAGATACATTGACGCACGTATTGTTGGTTCTTTCAGTAAAGTCACGTAGATAGAAAATAAAAATAACAGATTAAATTGAATGAGATAAAGACCACTTGTGTCGCGATCGAAACGTCGTGGGTTTTTTGCTTCATTTTCATTTTTTTATTTTTCATTTAATTTATTATCTGTTATTTTAATTTCTATCTACGTGACTTTACCGAAAGAACCAAGAATATTAATTCCTGCAATCACCAAAGTTTTAAGTCAAAACATTCACACACGTTGACAAAGCCTCACCTTGTGTTGTTGTGGGCAGGTCGCTTCTGATAACAAGAGCGGTATAGCAGCTCAAGCGGGCTTGGCCTGGTAACAAAAGAAAATAAAAACTGCGTGAATGTTTACAATAAAACAAAGTTACAAAGTGGCGTTCCGGGTGAAGACAAATTAAACTTAAGCGAGATAATTAAAGTGAATGCAATCAGGCGAGGGCAGGAGGCAAGGCCCCGCGTGGCTAGGCCCCGCGTTGTAAAGTTCCAACCTGGACATCGATTCCCATGCTCGCTGCTACTCAACTGACATCCCTACGAGAGAGAGGCTCTACCTTGGTAAACAACAACAACCACCACCACTACCACCATGAGAATTTCTCACCTCGGATTTCAGTGCAAGCGCGGACCAGCAGCCTCCTGTTACCTCGCGACGTCGCGCGCGTAAGCAGGTAACATGACGTCACGTCCGGGGTAAGAGACACGCCCCTCCCACAATGAGCGGCTCTGTAAATGAATAAATTATGTTAATGAATCAGGGCCATATGTCGAGGGATGGGGCGTGGCTGCTGAACCCGTCGCAATAAACACTCAACGGCTTCAACGAATACATTATGTTAATGAACCGGCAGTCACTGGGCGTACCTTTGCCCAAATAAGGATTGGCACTGAAATGATATCGGCGGTGACCCAAGCGGAGGTGACGTCATGCTGAAGAGCGCCGTGGACGGGTTTGGGGGAGTGTGAATACCTTGGTGACATGACGTCACTAGCGAGTTACACCTCCCGTAGGCACTTCATGCCGAAGAGGTCATGCTAGTGGTGACGTCACAGAGCGGGGATGGAGTTTAAGTTGATTTAGATTAATTTTCCATTGCCCCCTCCCTTGGGTGCGTGAACTCAGCAACAACGTGGACATTATTGTGTATACACACTGTGTGTGTGTACATACACACGGCCAGCAGCTCGATGTCGCCTTATCTCGATCCCGCAATCCCAAACAGGTGAAAGTCCGCATCGAGAGAAAATTCAGGTGAAATGTTCTTTTCAATGAAGTCTTCCAGATGTAAATTGATACAAGCTTTTAATGAAGAAATAAAATCATCTAATTCAAAACACAACACAATTCAAAGACGCTTCATTTTAAAACTTCAAAACGGAGCATGGGCTACTTGCGTGAATGCGTCCTTCGTGTGCACATGTTGTGACTTTCCTGGCCTGAAGGCCGTCAATGTGTTGGACCATTAAATGGTGAACTTAGCAACAACGTGGACATTATTGTGTATACACACTGTGTGTGTGTACATACACACAGTGTGTGTATGTACACACTGTGTGTGTACGTACACACACACAGAGTGCAGCGCTACATTAAATACGCACTACAATGACAACAGTTTAAAGGGATTTGAAGCATGTTTTTTTTGGGGGGGGGGAGGGGGGCAGAACTTTGTGACGTCATAATTGAGGGGGAGGGGTCTGACTTTGTGTGACGTCGTATGACGATGGGGGGTCAAAAATCCTCTAAAATCGCGTGACGTCATTTAAGGTCGGCCCCTTACCTGAAGCAGTCCTGAGCGTCACTTAGGTGGACTCAGCCATAATTAAGGAGGTGGTGAGGTGGGTGGGGGTGCTAACATCAGAATTTGAGAGACAAGCGGCCAGCCGTGGTTCTGTCCACACCAGCCCCTGGTGTTGTTCCATCGCGACCCTCACCGGTGCTCGCTAACAGCGCACGCCCAGTGGGAGTCGATGAGTCCGTGGGCTTCTGTGCGAGTCCGTGGGTCCATGAGTGGGTCTGTGGATGCGTCAGTCTACATTGGGGAGCCTTTGTCTTTGCAGTTTGGGGACTAGTGCAGCACTAGTGTGTAGTAGTGTATAGTAATGTAGTGTATAGTGTAGTGTATAGTGTAGTGTATAGTTTAGTGTAAAGTGTAGTATAGTGTAGTGTATAGTAGTGTATAGTAGTGTAGTGTATAGTGGTGTATAATAGTGTATTGTATAGTAGTGTATATTGTAGTGTATAGTGTAGTGTATAGTTGTGTATAATGTAGTGTATAGTAGTGTATAGTGTAGTGTATAGTGTAGTGTATAGTAGTGTATAGTGTAGTGTATAGTAGTGTATAGTGTAGTGTATAATAGTGTATATTGTAGTGTATAGTGTAGTGTATAGTAGTGTATAGTGTAGTGTGTAAGTGTATAGTGACGTGTATAATAGTGTATATTGTAGTGTATAGTAGTGTATATTGTAGTGTATAAGTGTATAGTGTAGTGTATAATAGTGTGGTGTATAGTGTAGTGTAGTGTAAAGTAGTGCATGTTGTAGTGTATAAGTGTATAGTGTATAATAGTGTATTGTATAGTAGTGTTGTGTGTAGTGTATAGTGTAGTGTATAATAGTGTTTAGTATAGTGTAGTGTATAGTAGTGTAGTGTATAGTGTAGTGTATAGTTTAGCATACTAGTTATCACGTGACTGGTGTAGCTAGCCAGGTGGTGACCACACTCGTGCGTGCATTTCCACTCGTCCGTGTTTGCAAGTAAGCGCTCGTGTGTGTATGTGCACCCGCGTGTTTGTTCGTGTCTGTATGTACGCACACTGTTGCACATGGTTCGCTCGTGTGGGTGTGTAGTGGAACGCACTGCTCATGAAAACGTTGCCTCGTTACGCGGTAAATGCTGCGGCACAACAAGAGGGAACTGCAGGGATGAGGCTCTCCGCTCTTGGTGCTGTGAATTAAAACAGCGCCAGGGTGGAGCGTCCCGTCCCGTCCCTACAGCTCGTAGCTGTGACGGAGCGAGAGTGATCAGCGGACAGCCACCATGGTTGCCAGGTAAGGGAAGACTTCACCCAGAACTCTCCTCCACACGTGTTCCCCTTGAACATTGTCGCAATAAACGTACGATCAGGAATCTTTAAAATATCAGACCTTTGTCGTTCCGGAAGAATATTAACGCTCAAACTCTTATCGAACTCTTCATGAATTCACTTGGTCAAACAGTTCAGGTACTTGGCAAAGCATTTCACCACCCGGTATGCAACAGTTAAACAATCTACTCCAAATCAACACCGAAATGTCAAATT
The DNA here is from genome assembly GCF_048934315.1 of Petromyzon marinus. Classification (NCBI taxonomy): domain Eukaryota; kingdom Metazoa; phylum Chordata; class Hyperoartia; order Petromyzontiformes; family Petromyzontidae; genus Petromyzon; species Petromyzon marinus. The sequence continues at coordinate 832,965 of NW_027423016.1, forward strand.
ATCATCCACCATTGACTTCCACATCGATGGAAGCCATTTGCCACGACGTCCAAGCCATTAAACACCGGAACAACGAACGTGCCATTCAAGTACATCTTGTAACCCATTATCTGAAGTAGTTTGTATTAAACAATAACTAAATAATAGAAACACGTTTACAATATTGAGCGAAGTTATAGACACGGACTTTTTCCTACTTTAGCTCAACAGGACCACAAAAGCTCAGATATGCGGTTCATAATAAATGAATCAATCTGATTGAAATCATGAACTGGCCAAACACTTTTCGATTTCAACGTCACCTTATAGAAGAATAACATTTTAAATATAAGCGCACAACTTTATCTATGTGATGAGCGCTGCACTTTCCGTTGTTTTCATGCAGGGGGCGCTGCAAACCTAAGCACCCCCTGCATGGACGACGGAGGCGCAGGGACAGATGTTCGATTACGTTGGAATCGATCTGCAGACGGCGGTCTTCTCGCACGGCCAGCAGCTCGATATCGCCTTATCTCGATCCCGCAATCCCAAACAGGTGAAAGTCCGCATCGAACCGAACCCCCGGCAAGGCAATCTACTTAACGACGAGAGAAAATTCACACGAAATGTCCTTTTCAATGAAGTCTTCCAGATGTAAATTGATACAAGCTTTTAATGAAGAAATAACATTATCTTATTCAAAACACAACACAATTCAAAGATGTTTCATTTTAAAACTTCAAAACGGAGCATGGGGTACTTGCGTGAATGCGTCCTTCGTGTGCAAATGTTGTGACTTTCCTGGCCTGAAGGCCGTCAACGTGTTTGACCATGAAATGGTGCACAACGTCTAAACAACAGCAGTGGGGTTTGCTTCAACCGATAGGTAACGAACATCCAGACGTCAATCAGCAAGGAGCATTTATAGTCCCAGTTAGACAAAATCTATGTCAACACGTAAGACAAAACTACAATTCGTGTTGTAGAGAATGTACCTCCTCCTATACGTGTAACTTTCAAGTGGTATGCCTTGTAACTGATGAATGATCCGAGTGTGCTACCTATTACAAAGACAATGCGTTGCTCCAGATGCTTCATGGAACACAAAAACACAATTTGACCTGTATCACAAGAACAACGGGTCTCACCTGAGTTCTCTGTACAGGTTACTTCCAAACACACACGCACACTTTGTCCTAACATCACTTATTCAATGTTTGACCCTCAGACAAAATGTTACATGCACAAGCACAATCAGACAAGTATTCATTCTAAATTATTGACAGGCATTTGAACAAAACTGAATTACTGCAGTGAAATAGACTGCATCACGTTACATCGTATTAACAAGAAACTGTTTTTAAAAAAATATGCACCGTCTGCTTAACAGTGTATGTACAACGTACTATTGCCATTTGCATGCTGGCATATCGGTCAACATTTATAACATTCTAAACAATACCTACAAAGTCACGTAGAAGGGAAATAAGATAATAAAATAATCAAATAAAATTCTCACGACGTTTCGGCTTCTTGCGAACGTCGTGAGAATTTTATTTTATGTTTCATTTTTATTATCTTATTATTTCCCTTCTACGTGACTTTACCGAAAGAACCAAGCAGATGAATCCCTGTAGTCACGAAAGCTTTAAATCGAAAAATTACCTACAAACTCCACAACTAAGATGCCACATCAACCAACGCCCCCTACTGACAGGCTCTTGTCCACACGCAGGCCGGTGCAGGGCCACCACCTTGTAGCACACAGGGGCAGCTGCTACTTGGGGATGCTCTTCGAGTGTCTGAAACAGGATGCAAAACTCCAAGTTGCTGAGGCAATCTACATTTGAAGTTCGTGGCTGCAGGGATCCATACTCCTTGGTTCTTTCGGTAAAGTCACGTGGGGGCGATTAAGCAAGCACCATATACATGCAATTGATAAAATAGTGAATGCTTGGGAGCTTATTGGCTCTCGCTCCTGGTTAGAGATTAACCCAACCCACAGGTCCACAAAGACTGGCTGCTCGCTCTTACTCTGCAGGTTGAACCTAGGAATTGAGTGTTCAACTTCACATTCTTGTCATTAAAGGCCTGTGACAAAGGTGCATCTATTGTAGCGACATCGTCTCTGGCTTACACATCTACCGGGTCTCCACTTGACTTTGTATTGTCTAGGAGGAAGTCCACCAACACCTCCACTTCCACAAACTGCTGGGAATTGCCTCGCTCTGCCTCACAGTCAGAATTCTCCTCCTGCTTCACGTTGCCTCCATCGATGTGAAGGTCCCATTTAGAAGTTGAATCTTCATCTTCACATTTCACCTTCACTTCTTCACTCTTCACCATCACCTCTTCATATTTCACCTCGATAACTTTAAAAGTGTCCAAGCTGGGATTTTCGTCCGGTTCTTGTTTCATGAGGGATGGGCTCATTGCGGCACTTTGACTTTCACAAGCTGATTTCAGACTCCACTCCTTGCAGATCTTCTGATGCTTTTGTGTTCTCTGGTGTACTTGAAGATGTCGTTGCTGTGCAAACGCTACCCCGCACAGAGTGCACTTGAAGGGTTTCTCTCCCGTGTGTGTTCTCTGGTGTGCTACAAGAGTAGATGATTGTGTAAACGCCTTCCTACACACACTGCACTTGAAGGGTTTCTCTCCCGTGTGTGTTCTCTGGTGCATTACAAGAGCAGATGACTGTGTAAACGCCTTCCTACACACACTGCACCTGAAGGGTTTCTCTCCGGTGTGTGTTCTCTCGTGTACTTGAAGATTTGATGACTGTGAAAATGCCTTCCCACACACACTGCACTTGAAGGGTTTCTCTCCTGTGTGAGTTCTCTGGTGCCGTGTCAAATTTCCAGTACGATCCGTGCTGTATGCACACCGGTCGCATTGTTGACTTGGAGTACCGAGCTGCGCTGAGTGCCTTTGCTCCATCAGACCAATTCTGTGGAGGAAGCGTCAGAGGAAGCGTCAGCGGTAGACAGAAAAAAATAATATCCACACCATCTACACGTCAGTATCGAGGCACAGAGGAATACATATATAGTCACATGTGACTTACACGTCTATACTTGGTTTAACATGTAGGCTTTCGCGACCAATATTATTCATAATAAAGGTTTTTGGGTTAGATCGCGTTATTTATAAATGTGTCTTAACCCTCCACCACCCGACATGGCCAATCAGCAAATAAAGTGTCACGTTGACAAAAGACAAATAGTTCACTACTTTAGCCCACCGGTGTGTTGAAGAGTGAATCTACAACATTTACAGTTTGAGTACGACGTTTCGCTGGTAATTACATCCAGCATCATGATGTAGTGAAAAAGTGTCCCAAATTCATCACAGGGCTGTGATGGCACACAATGAGAGGGCAAATGGTCATAAACATGCCTAGAAGCCCTCGTATCTTCAAAATGAATGTTCACCCAAAACTCCAAGCACACAATTTCAGCTGTTTCGCTACAAAAGGAATATTTATGAGAGCTAAATTCAGCTGACATAGCAAAGGGTGTTGAAAACAATACTATTTGTGTTAGGCAGAAATGCATAAATCAACGTTCAATCGCAACTTAGAGGTGTGAATCCAGGCTCAGATGTCCTTGAATGCTGGGATGAACAGTTCCGAATTCAGCTGAATGTGTGTGCTGTGTTAACTTCCTGTTTCCATTCTTATAAAGAGTTCCAGAGGAAAACAAAAGTAAACTACTGTTATGATATAACCTCCGTGTTCAACAGAATTAATAAACGTTACTGCAAACACAAACTGTACACTGTCACTGGGTAAACAGGCGGTGGCATGTTTAGAATCACGCCTGGCCACCTTCATCTGCTTGGCATGAATGCTTCCTCAATCCACCAAGTAATTAATTGAGGATCAACGAACACAGCCGAGGCTAACTGTAGTTTGCGTGTCTCTCTCCGTGGTGAGATGTTAACTACCTCACCTGGTACACAGGAAGTCGTGGGTTCGATCCCGACCCTGACGCCTGCTGTATATTTGGAGTTTGAGCGTTTCTCCGCTGAGCGTCTTTGACCGATAGACATTGACACACGTATTCTTGTTTCTTTCGGTAAAGTTACGTAGATAGAAAATAACAATAACAGATAATACAATTACATTAAATAAAGACCACTTGTGTTGCGATCAAAACGACGTGAGTTTTTTTGCTTTATTTACAATTATTTGTTAATTTTTATTGTTATTTTGATTTAATTTTCTATCTACGTGACTTTACCGAAAGAACCAAGAATATTAATTCCTGCAGTCACCAAAGTTTTAAGTCAAAACATTCACACACGTTGACAAAGCCTCACCTTGTGTTGTTGTGGGCAGGTCGCTTCTGATAACAAGAGCGGTATAGGAGCTCAAGCGAGCTTGACCTGGTAACAAAAGAAAATAAAAACTGCGTGAATATTTACAATAAAACAAAGTTACAAAGTGGCGAGCCGGGTGAAGACAAATTAAACTTAAGCGAGATAATTAAAGTAAACACAATCAGGCGAGGGCAGGAGGCAAGGCCCCGCGTGGCTAGGCCCCGCGTTGTAAAGTTTCAACCTGGACATCGATTCCCATGCTCGCTGCTACTCAACTGACATCCCTGAGAGAGAGAGGCTCTACCTTGGTAAACAACAACAACCACCACCACCACGACCACAATGAGAATTTCTCACCTCGGATTTCAGTGCAAGCGCGGATCGGCAGCCTCCTGTTACCTAGCGACGTCACGCGGGTAAGCAAGTAACATGACGTCACTTCCTGGATAAGAGACACGCCCCTCCCACAATGAGCAGCTCTGTAACTGAATAAAGTATATTCTTAGTTTTTTCGGTAAAGTCACGTTGAAGAGAAACAACAGAATAACAAAATATATATAAAACAATAAAAAATTCTCACGACGTTTCGACCATAACTCAAACGGTCATCATCAGGTGTGTCGGTTTGCATAAATTTATTTTTAAAACGGCATATTTATTTATTTATTTAAAAAAATAACGTTTGCGTCACGCGCAGCGATTGGCAGTTTGCCCAGGACTAGTCCATCTATTTTTTGAAAAGAGGAGGGGGGAGACGAAATTTGTTTTTATGTATGCTGTCTGAAAGCCACTGTAAGCGTGAACAATCAATCAAGAACTGAAATGATTTATCAAATCTTTCCAATGATTGCTAAGATAGAATCCATCTTCTCGGTTGAAATTGTCTCTGTGCTTGTATATGTGGATAGCCTCATGAACGAATCTCTCATGGAAGCCAGATGGCTTACAAAGAACCTCCGTCTTGGAAAAGTCAATGGCATGTGAGCCTACTGAATTAGAACAATGATCTGCTACGGCCGAGGTGTTGGTCCTACCGTGTTTAAGGTCTGCTTTATGTTCACGAATGCGGTCCGAGATATGGCGTTTGGTTTCTCCAATGTAACTACTACCACAGAGGCAACTTAGTTTGTAGACACCAGGGTATTGTATGTCCGGAATCACATCTTTTACAGACGGAACCAGATCACGGATTTTATGTAATGTGTTGAAACGGACCTGGATCTTGTGTTTATTCAAGATTTTGGAGATCTTTTTTGTGATCCCAGCAATGTAGGGTAAAGTGATAGTTTTGAAAGGCTCCTCAAGAGGGTTCTTCTTCATGGTTTGAGTGATAGCTTTGCGGATTGTATAGTCGGAGTAACCATTAGCCCTAAGAGCTTGGTGTACGTGCTTGAGTTCACTGCTTATGTGTTCCTGGTCGGATATGCATTGGGCTCTATGATACAGAGTCTTGATGAGAGAATTCTTCTGTGATGGATGGTGGTGGGAATCCGGTTTCAGATAAGCATCCGTATGGGTAGCTTTCCTGTAGACAGAGTGGCTCATTGAACCATCAGGTCTCTTTTTAATTAGGACATCCAAAAAAGGTATCTTGCCATCTATTTCGACTTCCATGGTAAATCTGATGGCTGGGTGTATGGAATTGATGTGGTCGAAGAATTGGTCTAGAGCAGGCCGGCCATGTGGCCAGATGACAAAAGTGTCATCCACGTACCTCTTCCATAAGGTTGGGCGCAGAGTGGCAGTCTGGATGGCATCAGTCTCAAATTTCTCCATGAAAATGTTAGCTATAACTGGAGAAAGGGGGGAGCCCATTGGGGTGCCCTCAGTTTGTTTGTAGAAAGTTCCATTCCAAGTGAAGTATGTATTGGTTAAACAGTGTCTCACCAGGGGGGGTACCTCAGTGTTTAGTCCTTGATGAACCAAGTCTTCAATGATTGCAATGGTGTCAGGTACAGGAACCTTGGTGAATAAGGAAACTACATCAAAACTGACAAGCAGGTCGTCTGGGGACAGGGAAATACCCTTGATTGTTGATACCAGGTGAGTAGAATTTTGTACCGCAGAGGTGGTCTTTCCAGTGAAAGGACGCAGGATTTCAGACAAAAAACGAGCTAGTTTGTAGGTGGGGGAGCTGATAGTAGAGACTATGGGACGAAGAGGTGTATCAACTTTATGTATTTTTGGTAAGCCGTATAATCTTGGTGGCCTGGCAGCAGAAGGTTTCAACGAAAACTGTTTAGATTGATCAATTAATGCGGTTGAATCAGAAATTATTTTGTTGGTTTGTGTGACGAGGCTGTTGGTGGGATCTCTTTTTATTTTTGTATAACTACCATTGTCGAGTAATTCTTTAATTTTGTTGTTGTATTCTATTTTATCCATGATGACAGTAGCATTGCCTTTGTCAGCTGAGAGAACTACAATATCATTCCTCTTTTTTAATTTATATAATTCAAAACGCTCATCTTTGCTGAGGTTGCTAGCTGGTATCTTAGCGTTTTTGAGGGTTGCAGCGATTTCAGATCTTGCTACGTCTGCAGCGATGTGACCCAGGCCCCTGAGAGCAACGTCTACTTGGGCAATTATATCATTAACTGGTATGTGTTTAGGTGTGACTGCAAAGTTTAGACCTTTAGCTAAAACGGATTTCAGACCATCGGAAATAGAACTGTTACTGCGATTAATTACGACTTTATTAACGTCTACCTTTTTGGTGTGTGGGTCCGGTCTTTTGTTGAAGAGGAGGTTAAATTTGGAAATCAGGTTTTCCTTACATTTGGTCGACATAGTAGCAGCTGAAGAGGCAGTCATATTGTCTACATGTTCCCAATCCGATGTGGACATTATTGCCGTCAATGATAAGTGTGATTTGTAGAGTGTCTTGTCTAACTGATCTAGTTGTGTGCGTATAAGTCTGATTTTTTCTGAGATAAGAGCTAAGCTAGTTTTTAAAAGAATTCGTTTCGCATTAGAAGAAGTTACAGCAGCAGAGGTCAGTGTAAATGCGATTGGTATTACCCCAGAGTTGCGGCATCTCTTCAGGAAGGTGAGAGACTCGATCAGCTGAGCTTTCTTATCCCGGAGTTTGTTGAAGGATCTTAAAGTTATGTGAAAACCCTCCCCGTAGAGGCGATTAAATTTTGATTTAAAACTTTCGTGACTGCAGTAATTCATATTCTTAGTTTTTTCGGTAAAGTCACGTTGAAGAGAAACAACAGAATAACAAAATATATATAAAACAATAAAAAATTCTCACGACGTTTCGACCATAACTCAAACGGTCATCATCAGGTGTGTCGGTTTGCATAAATTTATTTTTAAAACGGCATATTTATTTATTTATAAAAAAAATAACGTTTGCGTCACACACAGCGATTGGCAGTTTGCCCAGGACTAGTCCATCTATTTTTTGAAAAGAGGAGGGGGGAGACGAAATTTGTTTTTATGTATGCTGTCTGAAAGCCACTGTAAGCGTGAACAATCAATCAAGAACTGAAATGATTTATCAAATCTTTCCAATGATTGCTAAGATAGAATCCATATTCTCGGTTGAAATTGTCTCTCTGCTTGTATATGTGGATAGCCTCATGAACGAATCTCTCATGGAAGCCAGATGGCTTACAAAGAACCTCCGTCTTGGAAAAGTCAATGGCATGTGAGCCTACTGAATTAGAACAATGATCTGCTACGGCCGAGGTGTTGGTCCTACCGTGTTTAAGGTCTGCTTTATGTTCACGAATGCGGTCCGAGATATGGCGTTTGGTTTCTCCAATGTAACTACTACCACAGAGGCAACTTAGTTTGTAGACACCAGGGTATTGTATGTCCGGAATCACATCTTTTACAGACGGAACCAGATCACGGATTTTATGTAATGTGTTGAAACGGACCTGGATCTTGTGTTTATTCAAGATTTTGGAGATCTTTTTTGTGATCCCAGCAATGTAGGGTAAAGTGATAGTTTTGAAAGGCTCCTCAAGAGGGTTCTTCTTCATGGTTTGAGTGATAGCTTTGCGGATTGTATAGTCGGAGTAACCATTAGCCCTAAGAGCTTGGTGTACGTGCTTGAGTTCACTGCTTATGTGTTCCTGGTCGGATATGCATTGGGCTCTATGATACAGAGTCTTGATGAGAGAATTCTTCTGTGATGGATGGTGGTGGGAATCCGGTTTCAGATAAGCATCCGTATGGGTAGCTTTCCTGTAGACAGAGTGGCTCATTGAACCATCAGGTCTCTTTTTAATTAGGACATCCAAAAAAGGTATCTTGCCATCTATTTCGACTTCCATGGTAAATCTGATGGCTGGGTGTATGGAATTGATGTGGTCGAAGAATTGGTCTAGAGCAGGCCGGCCATGTGGCCAGATGACAAAAGTGTCATCCACGTACCTCTTCCATAAGGTTGGGCGCAGAGTGGCAGTCTGGATGGCATCAGTCTCAAATTTCTCCATGAAAATGTTAGCTATAACTGGAGAAAGGGGGGAGCCCATTGGGGTGCCCTCAGTTTGTTTGTAGAAAGTTCCATTCCAAGTGAAGTATGTATTGGTTAAACAGTGTCTCACCAGGGGGGGTACCTCAGTGTTTAGTCCTTGATGAACCAAGTCTTCAATGATTGCAATGGTGTCAGGTACAGGAACCTTGGTGAATAAGGAAACTACATCAAAACTGACAAGCAGGTCGTCTGGGGACAGGGAAATACCCTTGATTGTTGATACCAGGTGAGTAGAATTTTGTACCGCAGAGGTGGTCTTTCCAGTGAAAGGACGCAGGATTTCAGACAAAAAACGAGCTAGTTTGTAGGTGGGGGAGCTGATAGTAGAGACTATGGGACGAAGAGGTGTATCAACTTTATGTATTTTTGGTAAGCCGTATAATCTTGGTGGCCTGGCAGCAGAAGGTTTCAACGAAAACTGTTTAGATTGATCAATTAATGCGGTTGAATCAGAAATTATTTTGTTGGTTTGTGTGACGAGGCTGTTGGTGGGATCTCTTTTTATTTTTGTATAACTACCATTGTCGAGTAATTCTTTAATTTTGTTGTTGTATTCTATTTTATCCATGATGACAGTAGCATTGCCTTTGTCAGCTGAGAGAACTACAATATCATTCCTCTTTTTTAATTTATATAATTCAAAACGCTCATCTTTGCTGAGGTTGCTAGCTGGTATCTTAGCGTTTTTGAGGGTTGCAGCGATTTCAGATCTTGCTACGTCTGCAGCGATGTGACCCAGGCCCCTGAGAGCAACGTCTACTTGGGCAATTATATCATTAACTGGTATGTGTTTAGGTGTGACTGCAAAGTTTAGACCTTTAGCTAAAACGGATTTCAGACCATCGGAAATAGAACTGTTACTGCGATTAATTACGACTTTATTAACGTCTACCTTTTTGGTGTGTGGGTCCGGTCTTTTGTTGAAGAGGAGGTTAAATTTGGAAATCAGGTTTTCCTTACATTTGGTCGACATAGTAGCAGCTGAAGAGGCAGTCATATTGTCTACATGTTCCCAATCCGATGTGGACATTATTGCCGTCAATGATAAGTGTGATTTGTAGAGTGTCTTGTCTAACTGATCTAGTTGTGTGCGTATAAGTCTGATTTTTTCTGAGATAAGAGCTAAGCTAGTTTTTAAAAGAATTCGTTTCGCATTAGAAGAAGTTACAGCAGCAGAGGTCAGTGTAAATGCGATTGGTATTACCCCAGAGTTGCGGCATCTCTTCAGGAAGGTGAGAGACTCGATCAGCTGAGCTTTCTTATCCCGGAGTTTGTTGAAGGATCTTAAAGTTATGTGAAAACCCTCCCCGTAGAGGCGATTAAATTTTGATTTAAAACTTTCGTGACTGCAGTAATTCATATTCTTAGTTTTTTCGGTAAAGTCACGTTGAAGAGAAACAACAGAATAACAAAATATATATAAAACAATAAAAAATTCTCACGACGTTTCGACCATAACTCAAACGGTCATCATCAGGTGTGTCGGTTTGCATAAATTTATTTTTAAAACGGCATATTTATTTATTTATAAAAAAAATAACGTTTGCGTCACACACAGCGATTGGCAGTTTGCCCAGGACTAGTCCATCTATTTTTTGAAAAGAGGAGGGGGGAGACGAAATTTGTTTTTATGTATGCTGTCTGAAAGCCACTGTAAGCGTGAACAATCAATCAAGAACTGAAATTATTTATCAAATCTTTCCAATGATTGCTAAGATAGAATCCATATTCTCGGTTGAAATTGTCTCTGTGCTTGTATATGTGGATAGCCTCATGAACGAATCTCTCATGGAAGCCAGATGGCTTACAAAGAACCTCCGTCTTGGAAAAGTCAATGGCATGTGAGCCTACTGAATTAGAACAATGATCTGCTACGGCCGAGGTGTTGGTCCTACCGTGTTTAAGGTCTGCTTTATGTTCACGAATGCGGTCCGAGATATGGCGTTTGGTTTCTCCAATGTAACTACTACCACAGAGGCAACTTAGTTTGTAGACACCAGGGTATTGTATGTCCGGAATCACATCTTTTACAGACGGAACCAGATCACGGATTTTATGTAATGTGTTGAAACGGACCTGGATCTTGTGTTTATTCAAGATTTTGGAGATCTTTTTTGTGATCCCAGCAATGTAGGGTAAAGTGATAGTTTTGAAAGGCTCCTCAAGAGGGTTCTTCTTCATGGTTTGAGTGATAGCTTTGCGGATTGTATAGTCGGAGTAACCATTAGCCCTAAGAGCTTGGTGTACGTGCTTGAGTTCACTGCTTATGTGTTCCTGGTCGGATATGCATTGGGCTCTATGATACAGAGTCTTGATGAGAGAATTCTTCTGTGATGGATGGTGGTGGGAATCCGGTTTCAGATAAGCATCCGTATGGGTAGCTTTCCTGTAGACAGAGTGGCTCATTGAACCATCAGGTCTCTTTTTAATTAGGACATCCAAAAAAGGTATCTTGCCATCTATTTCGACTTCCATGGTAAATCTGATGGCTGGGTGTATGGAATTGATGTGGTCGAAGAATTGGTCTAGAGCAGGCCGGCCATGTGGCCAGATGACAAAAGTGTCATCCACGTACCTCTTCCATAAGGTTGGGCGCAGAGTGGCAGTCTGGATGGCGTCAGTCTCAAATTTCTCCATGAAAATGTTAGCTATAACTGGAGAAAGGGGGGAGCCCATTGGGGTGCCCTCAGTTTGTTTGTAGAAAGTTCCATTCCAAGTGAAGTATGTATTGGTTAAACAGTGTCTCACCAGGGGGGGTACCTCAGTGTTTAGTCCTTGATGAACCAAGTCTTCAATGATTGCAATGGTGTCAGGTACAGGAACCTTGGTGAATAAGGAAACTACATGAAAACTGACAAGCAAGGTCGTCTGGGGACAGGGAAATACCCTTGATTGTTGATACCAGGTGAGTAGAATTTTGTACCGCAGAGGTGGTCTTTCCAGTGAAAGGACGCAGGATTTCAGACAAAACACGAGCTAGTTTGTAGGTGGGGGAGCTGATAGTAGAGACTATGGGACGAAGAGGTGTATCAACTTTATGTATTTTTGGTAAGCCGTATAATCTTGGTGGCCTGGCAGCAGAAGGTTTCAACGAAAACTGTTTAGATTGATCAATTAATGCGGTTGAATCAGAAATTATTTTGTTGGTTTGTGTGACGAGGCTGTTGGTGGGATCTCTTTTTATTTTTGTATAACTACCATTGTCGAGTAATTCTTTAATTTTGTTGTTGTATTCTATTTTATCCATGATGACAGTAGCATTGCCTTTGTCAGCTGAGAGAACTACAATATCATTCCTCTTTTTTAATTTATATAATTCAAAACGCTCATCTTTGCTGAGGTTGCTAGCTGGTATCTTAGCGTTTTTGAGGGTTGCAGCGATTTCAGATCTTGCTACGTCTGCAGCGATGTGACCCAGGCCCCTGAGAGCAACGTCTACTTGGGCAATTATATCATTAACTGGTATGTGTTTAGGTGTGACTGCAAAGTTTAGACCTTTAGCTAAAACGGATTTCAGACCATCGGAAATAGAACTGTTACTGCGATTAATTACGACTTTATTAACGTCTACCTTTTTGGTGTGTGGGTCCGGTCTTTTGTTGAAGAGGAGGTTAAATTTGGAAATCAGGTTTTCCTTACATTTGGTCGACATAGTAGCAGCTGAATAGGCAGTCATATTGTCTACATGTTCCCAATCCGATGTGGACATTATTGCCGTCAATGATAAGTGTGATTTGTAGAGTGTCTTGTCTAACTGATCTAGTTGTGTGCGTATAAGTCTGATTTTTTCTGAGATAAGAGCTAAGCTAGTTTTTAAAAGAATTCGTTTCGCATTAGAAGAAGTTACAGCAGCAGAGGTCAGTGTAAATGCGATTGGTATTACCCCAGAGTTGCGGCATCTCTTCAGGAAGGTGAGAGACTCGATCAGCTGAGCTTTCTTATCCCGGAGTTTGTTGAAGGATCTTAAAGTTATGTGAAAACCCTCCCCGTAGAGGCGATTAAATTTTGATTTAAAACTTTCGTGACTGCAGTAATTCATATTCTTAGTTTTTTCGGTAAAGTCACGTTGAAGAGAAACAACAGAATAACAAAATATATATAAAACAATAAAAAATTCTCACGACGTTTCGACCATAACTCAAACGGTCATCATCAGGTGTGTCGGTTTGCATAAATTTATTTTTAAAACGGCATATTTATTTATTTATAAAAAAAATAACGTTTGCGTCACGCGCAGCGATTGGCAGTTTGCCCAGGACTAGTCCATCTATTTTTTGAAAAGAGGAGGGGGGAGACGAAATTTGTTTTTATGTATGCTGTCTGAAAGCCACTGTAAGCGTGAACAATCAATCAAGAACTGAAATGATTTATCAAATCTTTCCAATGATTGCTAAGATAGAATCCATATTCTCGGTTGAAATTGTCTCTGTGCTTGTATATGTGGATAGCCTCATGAACGAATCTCTCATGGAAGCCAGATGGCTTACAAAGAACCTCCGTCTTGGAAAAGTCAATGGCATGTGAGCCTACTGAATTAGAACAATGATCTGCTACGGCCGAGGTGTTGGTCCTACCGTGTTTAAGGTCTGCTTTATGTTCACGAATGCGGTCCGAGATATGGCGTTTGGTTTCTCCAATGTAACTACTACCACAGAGGCAACTTAGTTTGTAGACACCAGGGTATTGTATGTCCGGAATCACATCTTTTACAGACGGAACCAGATCACGGATTTTATGTAATGTGTTGAAACGGACCTGGATCTTGTGTTTATTCAAGATTTTGGAGATCTTTTTTGTGATCCCAGCAATGTAGGGTAAAGTGATAGTTTTGAAAGGCTCCTCAAGAGGGTTCTTCTTCATGGTTTGAGTGATAGCTTTGCGGATTGTATAGTCGGAGTAACCATTAGCCCTAAGAGCTTGGTGTACGTGCTTGAGTTCACTGCTTATGTGTTCCTGGTCGGATATGCATTGGGCTCTATGATACAGAGTCTTGATGAGAGAATTCTTCTGTGATGGATGGTGGTGGGAATCCGGTTTCAGATAAGCATCCGTATGGGTAGCTTTCCTGTAGACAGAGTGGCTCATTGAACCATCAAGTCTCTTTTTAATTAGGACATCCAAAAAAGGTATCTTGCCATCTATTTCGACTTCCATGGTAAATCTGATGGCTGGGTGTATGGAATTGATGTGGTCGAAGAATTGGTCTAGAGCAGGCCGGCCATGTGGCCAGATGACAAAAGTGTCATCCACGTACCTCTTCCATAAGGTTGGGCGCAGAGTGGCAGTCTGGATGGCATCAGTCTCAAATTTCTCCATGAAAATGTTAGCTATAACTGGAGAAAGGGGGGAGCCCATTGGGGTGCCCTCAGTTTGTTTGTAGAAAGTTCCATTCCAAGTGAAGTATGTATTGGTTAAACAGTGTCTCACCAGGGGGGGTACCTCAGTGTTTAGTCCTTGATGAACCAAGTCTTCAATGATTGCAATGGTGTCAGGTACAGGAACCTTGGTGAATAAGGAAACTACATCAAAACTGACAAGCAGGTCGTCTGGGGACAGGGAAATACCCTTGATTGTTGATACCAGGTGAGTAGAATTTTGTACCGCAGAGGTGGTCTTTCCAGTGAAAGGACGCAGGATTTCAGACAAAAAACGAGCTAGTTTGTAGGTGGGGGAGCTGATAGTAGAGACTATGGGACGAAGAGGTGTATCAACTTTATGTATTTTTGGTAAGCCGTATAATCTTGGTGGCCTGGCAGCAGAAGGTTTCAACGAAAACTGTTTAGATTGATCAATTAATGCGGTTGAATCAGAAATTATTTTGTTGGTTTGTGTGACGAGGCTGTTGGTGGGATCTCTTTTTATTTTTGTATAACTACCATTGTCGAGTAATTCTTTAATTTTGTTGTTGTATTCTATTTTATCCATGATGACAGTAGCATTGCCTTTGTCAGCTGAGAGAACTACAATATCATTCCTCTTTTTTAATTTATATAATTCAAAACGCTCATCTTTGCTGAGGTTGCTAGCTGGTATCTTAGCGTTTTTGAGGGTTGCAGCGATTTCAGATCTTGCTACGTCTGCAGCGATGTGACCCAGGCCCCTGAGAGCAACGTCTACTTGGGCAATTATATCATTAACTGGTATGTGTTTAGGTGTGACTGCAAAGTTTAGACCTTTAGCTAAAACGGATTTCAGACCATCGGAAATAGAACTGTTACTGCGATTAATTACGACTTTATTAACGTCTACCTTTTTGGTGTGTGGGTCCGGTCTTTTGTTGAAGAGGAGGTTAAATTTGGAAATCAGGTTTTCCTTACATTTGGTCGACATAGTAGCAGCTGAAGAGGCAGTCATATTGTCTACATGTTCCCAATCCGATGTGGACATTATTGCCGTCAATGATAAGTGTGATTTGTAGAGTGTCTTGTCTAACTGATCTAGTTGTGTGCGTATAAGTCTGATTTTTTCTGAGATAAGAGCTAAGCTAGTTTTTAAAAGAATTCGTTTCGCATTAGAAGAAGTTACAGCAGCAGAGGTCAGTGTAAATGCGATTGGTATTACCCCAGAGTTGCGGCATCTCTTCAGGAAGGTGAGAGACTCGATCAGCTGAGCTTTCTTATCCCGGAGTTTGTTGAAGGATCTTAAAGTTATGTGAAAACCCTCCCCGTAGAGGCGATTAAATTTTGATTTAAAACTTTCGTGACTGCAGTAATTCATATTCTTAGTTTTTTCGGTAAAGTCACGTTGAAGAGAAACAACAGAATAACAAAATATATATAAAACAATAAAAAATTCTCACGACGTTTCGACCATAACTCAAACGGTCATCATCAGGTGTGTCGGTTTGCATAAATTTATTTTTAAAACGGCATATTTATTTATTTATAAAAAAAATAACGTTTGCGTCACGCACAGCGATTGGCAGTTTGCCCAGGACTAGTCCATCTATTTTTTGAAAAGAGGAGGGGGGAGACGAAATTTGTTTTTATGTATGCTGTCTGAAAGCCACTGTAAGCGTGAACAATCAATCAAGAACTGAAATGATTTATCAAATCTTTCCAATGATTGCTAAGATAGAATCCATATTCTCGGTTGAAATTGTCTCTGTGCTTGTATATGTGGATAGCCTCATGAACGAATCTCTCATGGAAGCCAGATGGCTTACAAAGAACCTCCGTCTTGGAAAAGTCAATGGCATGTGAGCCTACTGAATTAGAACAATGATCTGCTACGGCCGAGGTGTTGGTCCTACCGTGTTTAAGGTCTGCTTTATGTTCACGAATGCGGTCCGAGATATGGCGTTTGGTTTCTCCAATGTAACTACTACCACAGAGGCAACTTAGTTTGTAGACACCAGGGTATTGTATGTCCGGAATCACATCTTTTACAGACGGAACCAGATCACGGATTTTATGTAATGTGTTGAAACGGACCTGGATCTTGTGTTTATTCAAGATTTTGGAGATCTTTTTTGTGATCCCAGCAATGTAGGGTAAAGTGATAGTTTTGAAAGGCTCCTCAAGAGGGTTCTTCTTCATGGTTTGAGTGATAGCTTTGCGGATTGTATAGTCGGAGTAACCATTAGCCCTAAGAGCTTGGTGTACGTGCTTGAGTTCACTGCTTATGTGTTCCTGGTCGGATATGCATTGGGCTCTATGATACAGAGTCTTGATGAGAGAATTCTTCTGTGATGGATGGTGGTGGGAATCCGGTTTCAGATAAGCATCCGTATGGGTAGCTTTCCTGTAGACAGAGTGGCTCATTGAACCATCAGGTCTCTTTTTAATTAGGACATCCAAAAAAGGTATCTTGCCATCTATTTCGACTTCCATGGTAAATCTGATGGCTGGGTGTATGGAATTGATGTGGTCGAAGAATTGGTCTAGAGCAGGCCAGCCATGTGGCCAGATGACAAAAGTGTCATCCACGTACCTCTTCCATAAGGTTGGGCGCAGAGTGGCAGTCTGGATGGCGTCAGTCTCAAATTTCTCCATGAAAATGTTAGCTATAACTGGAGAAAGGGGGGAGCCCATTGGGGTGCCCTCAGTTTGTTTGTAGAAAGTTCCATTCCAAGTGAAGTATGTATTGGTTAAACAGTGTCTCACCAGGGGGGGTACCTCAGTGTTTAGTCCTTGATGAACCAAGTCTTCAATGATTGCAATGGTGTCAGGTACAGGAACCTTGGTGAATAAGGAAACTACATGAAAACTGACAAGCAAGGTCATCTGGGGACAGGGAAATACCCTTGATTGTTGATACCAGGTGAGTAGAATTTTGTACCGCAGAGGTGGTCTTTCCAGTGAAAGGACGCAGGATTTCAGACAAAACACGAGCTAGTTTGTAGGTGGGGGAGCTGATAGTAGAGACTATGGGACGAAGAGGTGTATCAACTTTATGTATTTTTGGTAAGCCGTATAATCTTGGTGGCCTGGCAGCAGAAGGTTTCAACGAAAACTGTTTAGATTGATCAATTAATGCGGTTGAATCAGAAATTATTTTGTTGGTTTGTGTGACGAGGCTGTTGGTGGGATCTCTTTTTATTTTTGTATAACTACCATTGTCGAGTAATTCTTTAATTTTGTTGTTGTATTCTATTTTATCCATGATGACAGTAGCATTGCCTTTGTCAGCTGAGAGAACTACAATATCATTCCTCTTTTTTAATTTATATAATTCAAAACGCTCATCTTTGCTGAGGTTGCTAGCTGGTATCTTAGCGTTTTTGAGGGTTGCAGCGATTTCAGATCTTGCTACGTCTGCAGCGATGTGACCCAGGCCCCTGAGAGCAACGTCTACTTGGGCAATTATATCATTAACTGGTATGTGTTTAGGTGTGACTGCAAAGTTTAGACCTTTAGCTAAAACGGATTTCAGACCATCGGAAATAGAACTGTTACTGCGATTAATTACGACTTTATTAACGTCTACCTTTTTGGTGTGTGGGTCCGGTCTTTTGTTGAAGAGGAGGTTAAATTTGGAAATCAGGTTTTCCTTACATTTGGTCGACATAGTAGCAGCTGAATAGGCAGTCATATTGTCTACATGTTCCCAATCCGATGTGGACATTATTGCCGTCAATGATAAGTGTGATTTGTAGAGTGTCTTGTCTAACTGATCTAGTTGTGTGCGTATAAGTCTGATTTTTTCTGAGATAAGAGCTAAGCTAGTTTTTAAAAGAATTCGTTTCGCATTAGAAGAAGTTACAGCAGCAGAGGTCAGTGTAAATGCGATTGGTATTACCCCAGAGTTGCGGCATCTCTTCAGGAAGGTGAGAGACTCGATCAGCTGAGCTTTCTTATCCCGGAGTTTGTTGAAGGATCTTAAAGTTATGTGAAAACCCTCCCCGTAGAGGCGATTAAATTTTGATTTAAAACTTTCGTGACTGCAGTAATTCATATTCTTAGTTTTTTCGGTAAAGTCACGTTGAAGAGAAACAACAGAATAACAAAATATATATAAAACAATAAAAAATTCTCACGACGTTTCGACCATAACTCAAACGGTCATCATCAGGTGTGTCGGTTTGCATAAATTTATTTTTAAAACGGCATATTTATTTATTTATAAAAAAAAATAACGTTTGCGTCACGCGCAGCGATTGGCAGTTTGCCCAGGACTAGTCCATCTATTTTTTGAAAAGAGGAGGGGGGAGACGAAATTTGTTTTTATGTATGCTGTCTGAAAGCCACTGTAAGCGTGAACAATCAATCAAGAACTGAAATGATTTATCAAATCTTTCCAATGATTGCTAAGATAGAATCCATATTCTCGGTTGAAATTGTCTCTGTGCTTGTATATGTGGATAGCCTCATGAACGAATCTCTCATGGAAGCCAGATGGCTTACAAAGAACCTCCGTCTTGGAAAAGTCAATGGCATGTGAGCCTACTGAATTAGAACAATGATCTGCTACGGCCGAGGTGTTGGTCCTACCGTGTTTAAGGTCTGCTTTATGTTCACGAATGCGGTCCGAGATATGGCGTTTGGTTTCTCCAATGTAACTACTACCACAGAGGCAACTTAGTTTGTAGACACCAGGGTATTGTATGTCCGGAATCACATCTTTTACAGACGGAACCAGATCACGGATTTTATGTAATGTGTTGAAACGGACCTGGATCTTGTGTTTATTCAAGATTTTGGAGATCTTTTTTGTGATCCCAGCAATGTAGGGTAAAGTGATAGTTTTGAAAGGCTCCTCAAGAGGGTTCTTCTTCATGGTTTGAGTGATAGCTTTGCGGATTGTATAGTCGGAGTAACCATTAGCCCTAAGAGCTTGGTGTACGTGCTTGAGTTCACTGCTTATGTGTTCCTGGTCGGATATGCATTGGGCTCTATGATACAGAGTCTTGATGAGAGAATTCTTCTGTGATGGATGGTGGTGGGAATCCGGTTTCAGATAAGCATCCGTATGGGTAGCTTTCCTGTAGACAGAGTGGCTCATTGAACCATCAGGTCTCTTTTTAATTAGGACATCCAAAAAAGGTATCTTGCCATCTATTTCGACTTCCATGGTAAATCTGATGGCTGGGTGTATGGAATTGATGTGGTCGAAGAATTGGTCTAGAACAGGCCGGCCATGTGGCCAGATGACAAAAGTGTCATCCACGTACCTCTTCCATAAGGTTGGGCGCAGAGTGGCAGTCTGGATGGCGTCAGTCTCAAATTTCTCCATGAAAATGTTAGCTATAACTGGAGAAAGGGGGGAGCCCATTGGGGTGCCCTCAGTTTGTTTGTAGAAAGTTCCATTCCAAGTGAAGTATGTATTGGTTAAACAGTGTCTCACCAGGGGGGGTACCTCAGTGTTTAGTCCTTGATGAACCAAGTCTTCAATGATTGCAATGGTGTCAGGTACAGGAACCTTGGTGAATAAGGAAACTACATCAAAACTGACAAGCAGGTCGTCTGGGGACAGGGAAATACCCTTGATTGTTGATACCAGGTGAGTAGAATTTTGTACCGCAGAGGTGGTCTTTCCAGTGAAAGGACGCAGGATTTCAGACAAAAAACGAGCTAGTTTGTAGGTGGGGGAGCTGATAGTAGAGACTATGGGACGAAGAGGTGTATCAACTTTATGTATTTTTGGTAAGCCGTATAATCTTGGTGGCCTGGCAGCAGAAGGTTTCAACGAAAACTGTTTAGATTGATCAATTAATGCGGTTGAATCAGAAATTATTTTGTTGGTTTGTGTGACGAGGCTGTTGGTGGGATCTCTTTTTATTTTTGTATAATTACCATCGTCGAGTAATTCTTTAATTTTGTTGTTGTATTCTATTTCATCCATGATGACAGTAGCATTGCCTTTGTCAGCTGAGAGAACTACAATATCATTCCTCTTTTTTAATTTATATAATTCAAAACGCTCATCTTTGCTGAGGTTGCTAGCTGGTATCTTAGCGTTTTTGAGGGTTGCAGCGATTTCAGATCTTGCTACGTCTGCAGCAATGTGACCCAGGCCCCTGAGAGCAACGTCTACTTGGGCAATTATATCATTAACTGGTATGTGTTTAGGTGTGACTGCAAAGTTTAGACCTTTAGCTAAAACGGATTTCAGACCATCGGAAATAGAACTGTTACTGCGATTAATTACGACTTTATTAACGTCTACCTTTTTGGTGTGTGGGTCCGGTCTTTTGTTGAAGAGGAGGTTAAATTTGGAAATCAGGTTTCAACATTACATAAAATCCGTGATCTGGTTCCGTCTGAACGGGGCCCGTAGCTATCCGTGGTGCTGAAATTTGAGGGTAAGAATCCACCCATTTTTTCGCCATATAGCATTGTGATATATAACGACTTATTGTTGGTAGCTTAGCTGATTGGAGAATATAGAGTTTATTGATAACATGAAGGTAATTTATATTTTAGTTTTTATTGGTTCACTATATAGTACTGTGAATAGCTCAGATGTGTAGTCATTTCTGTGACCAGTCACTAGCTAATCACTCAGTTGTTTCAATGCTGGATTCGCCTAGTTATTTCAATGCTAAATTCTCCTGTTTGATTTGTACTAAGGGCCTCGGTGAATGTGTATGCTCTGACTTTAACGTAGCTATTTCTGCAGCAGGTACAAGCTAATCACTCAGCTTTCTCAATGCTAAATTCTATGCTAATTCCATTGTCAAGATGTGTATGCCTTAACTTAGCTATTTCAATGCTAAATTCTATGCTAATCCCTTTAACAATGGGTGCCTCTGCGGGTGTGTATGCTTTAACTTTTAACATAGCTATTTCTGTGACCAGTCACAAGCTAATAATTCAGCCATTTCAATGCTAAATTATATGCTAATTCCTTTGTCAAGGCGCTTTGTTCCTCTCACACAGCTTAAAGGCCGTATCTGAACGTGGCTCTTTCACTCCAGCGCTGTCCTACCAGACAGTCTCGCCCCCCTTCACCTGATGAAGGCCGCTTGTGTTGTGGCCGAAACGTCGTGAGAATATTATTGTGTTATTTTATTTTATCAATTTATTATTTTATTATCATTCTACGTGACTTTACAGAAAGAACCAAAGAAAATGTGAAACTCTCCGGTAGAAGTTTGCCCCGATCGAGAAGCACGGAGGAGACGTCACGGCCACCACGCCTCTAATTCCTGATACGGCGGTCTGGCCTTGACCACCTGCACGTGAAATCGCAGTTGTCGCTCTGCATCCGCATCGGCTGCGCGGAAGAAGATTTTGCACGGCACCCCTCAACGCCAGCAGCATCCGGCGACGCTGTACGTTGAGCGGCACACGAGGACCCAAAATCCCGTAAGACGCAGTTGGCTTCGGACATTTCTGGGCACCAGTTTTTCCCTCCGCGCGAAGAGTCGGCGTCAGGCGTTCAGAGTGTTCGGGCCGCCGCTATGAACGTTGTGCCGCTTTGTTGCGGCTATCATTTGCGACCGCCGGGGTCGCTTCTGAAAGAAAGGAGCCACGTAGCTCGGTGGGCATTGCCCGGTGAAGTCTAACGAGTCGAGTTTAGCTGATGGTCTTTAGTGGACGATTGGTGGGTGTAGAGTTGAGAGAGGGGGGCATCGTCTCAAATGGGGTGGCGGGGCAGAGTTTGCTACTCACGGTCAAGGGGCAGGGCGAGTGGGTGGTGACGGTCGCCCAGCACAGCCAATAGCAGCGCCACAAAGCGTGCGGTGGTGAAGGCGTCCATCGGGGGAGCAGATGGTCGGACCGGGGCTTCCTTCACTTGGCTAGGAGGAGGGGGTAGAAGGGAGGGAGCAGTAGGGGGAGGGAGGTAGCAGGAGGGGGGAAGGGAGGGAGGGAGCTGGAGGAGGTGGAGCAGGAGGAATGATATTTATTAAGACCGCAGGAGTAGGAATCCAAAGAGCTATGAAGCTATTTTTCATATATGTCCAGCTGGGGCACTGGGTCAGAACATCACAACAACAAACACGATGTGAGGGGCAGAGTACAGGAAGAGTAAACAAACCACTTTACAAATATATACTAATAAAACTAACCCATGCATGATCTTGCCACGCGAAGCCCAGAGATCTGGCCACAACTGGTGGCTGATATCATCAAGTGGACATTTATAGCAGTATAGACAAATACTGTAAACGCGTGGTGTTTCTGAATGTGGACGGAAACACAGGAGGACCCGGAGTAAATTACACGTGACCACGGGGAGTGAGACACGTAAACTCCAAATATACAGCAGGTAGTGTCACTCGGTATCAAACCCACGACCTCCAGTACACCAGGTGACAACCATGTCAGGTTAAAGATCTCCTTTGCAAGGGACACTTGGATGCACGCTCCTAATTGATGGACACGTGCTCCTAATTGATGGACACGTGCTCCTAATTGATGGACACGTGCTCCTAATTGATGGACACGTGCTTCTAATTGATGGACACGTGCTCCTAATTGATGGACACGTGCTCCTAATTGATGGACACGTGCTCCTAATTGATGGACACGTGCTCCTGCGTTCATCATGTTTACGTGTTCATTTCACTGAGGCTGCATTTCGCCACTGCAGAATACTAAAGTTGATGAAACACAGTCTTATTTTGGCACCAATGCTCATGCCGATTTTTACCAGATAAATAAAAATCAACATTGATACCCCAGGAAACAGGGCAACGCTGTAACAGCCACAGCTCAGGTTTCTCCCATCACTTAAACAGCACCCCCCCCCCCGGAGTGAGAACACCCTCCAGGATAGAAACCAACACGGCTGCACGTCTGTGCAAGTGCTGTGTGAAACAATTGTTGATGGAAACAAATATAAAGCTGATATGAAAGGGCTCCTGGCAAAGCGTCACCGCAAGGTCGACGTACTGATAATTACGTGCATTTTTGTCGTCCTTGTAAACACGGACTGTGAATAAAACGAGATACAGTACTGGCAGAGTTTATGGATGTGTTACTTGTTCAAGCAGGTTACTCGGTCTAAGAAAAAAAGGCACAGCAAAAATAACTGTGCTTTTTTACGCCTGATGAAGGAAGCTTGTGTTGCCTCCGAAACGTCGTGATTTAATTTAGTTGTTTTCATTTATTTTTATTTTATTTTTTACCTACGTGACTTTATAGGCGGCAGTTTGTAAGCTCCTAAATAGGACAAAGTGAGTTTGAACACGACGTGCTCAAGTGAAGTATTTGAGCAATGCACACGCATTTATGCGTGTGCCCTCACCAGCGCAACGCTGCGTAGATGTCTGGGGGGGGTCTTGAGCTCTTTTCTGTGTCCTCGTGTGGTGGTGGAGGAAATCCGACGTTTCGTGCCTCTAACACGGGCAGGCGACTGCGCGCGGCTGTGATCACGTGAGGCCTTAGGAGGGCGCTTTTAGAAAACGTAGCGCGGATAGGAGAACACGTGAGGGCGAGCATGAATCACAATCCGTAGAACTGATAAGCACCGCCCATTGACAACACTGCCCCATAGAGTCACGTAGGTAGAAAAATAACAGATGACAACGTTTCGATCGTAACACAAGCAACCGTCATCAGGTGGGACAACCACAGCAAGAAGAAAAAAACTGTTTAAGTAGGCGAGGATTAACGTGAACCTATAATCTATATATAAAAGGCAAAGTTGTGAATGTGTGTCTGTTCGAAATGTTTAGCATACTTCCCGACATGCAACAAACTTGAAATTTGGCACGTGGGTAGCTTCCAGACTGTACACAATGCAAAAAGTATAAAATAGACTTTTCTGTTTTGGGGGGGGAGCGCAACAATGGATATATTTTGCACGGCAAGTGAGCGGTGATGTCACATCTGTGACGTCACATTTGTGACGTCACCCGCATGCGACAGCGTCACGCAGTGTGCCTGCTGACGTCACGCATCCCCCCCCCTCCGCGTAGGCCCTGTATTAATCCAAGACAATAATCCAAGTCTCGGGCGAAGCCGTGTAGTAGTAAAGCTCGTGTCTTATATATATAGAGATATGCATATTTTGGGGCCTTATCCGTTTTGTGGGTTGTTTACCGCATGCTGTACAGGAACTGCATCCAGTTCCTGAAGATGCCAGCGCGTGGAGCGAAACGTCGGTCACCGTGCCCCACAACACGTGGCACAACCGGAAAATATAATTGAGAGCTCTACAGCAGAACCCTTAAAGCAAAAACAAAACCTACGCAGGAGTATAATTTTAAATTTTTTGACATTTATATTGCAATTGTAATATCGACGTTATGTCTTGAGACTAACACATTTCCATTTGGAGCTCAAAGATGCGTTGGTTTTTAGTCGCGATATCAATCTCGATTCTGTTATATTGTATAGCGAGCAATGAATCATCACCCCGCTTCAGACAAGGACCGTGAGAGATGACGTCAGAACTACTGCTGAAATCACTGGAATTGGCCTCTTAATCCATCCGCACTGGACTGTATCCACACGAGGACTTCATTTCATCTGGGTGTGTCCGGATCGGCGGCAGAGACATTGTTCCTGCACCCAGCACACCACATCCAGTATACCTCTCTATTTAGCTCCGTCTCTTGTCGTCGTGCACCCACTCCAGTCTACCAGCAGCTTGGAAAGTATTTTGGTGAGAGATGAAGCCCCGGGCACACTAGTTACGTGCCCTGCTGTGTCCGCCACATGTCAATAAAACGTGTACATATACATTCGTTTCAGAGCAGGAATAAGCCACAATTGGTGAAACAAACATACATTCAATCTTGACTTAAAGCTTTCGTGACTGCAGGAATTCACATTCTTTGGGTCTTTCAGTAAAGTCACGTCGATAGCTTCAAAGAAAATGACAAAAAAGTCTACGTGACTTTACCGAAAGACCCAAGAATACAAACGTACATGATTATGATGACGTATTATTGTGTGTGTGTTTGAGTCATTGGTGACCAGGCAGTGATCATTCACTCACAACCCTTGCGCGAGCAAAATTTGATCACGGGCAGCTTGCTCAGATTCAAAAGCAGAAACTGAGCAGTGCAGCCTCAGAGCATTGCCCCTGAGCCCCCCCCCCCCCCCCCCCGGTTCGTCAAAGCGCTGTCGGCAAGCGGGTAGCGTGCACAACATCTATCGTGCCACGTGGCTCTTCACAGTCAAACCGCAGCTGCGACACAGCAGGCATCTCGGCCCACGTAGAGAAGAGATGCAAAATAAAAGGGCATCGAAACCCCCGCCTAGGAATTCTCGTGTGTGGGTGTGTGCAGTGGGGAGGGGGCAGTGTGGGGTTGCAGCTGACCCCGACACAAACAGCTGGAGCTGAACTTTGAGCAGTGGCGTAGCTATCGAATGTGACAGGCGATGCAACTGCTCCGTGCGTGGACGTTGGAACGTCTTTCGCATCGCGCGTAGCCAACCGTGCAGGTCAGAACCGCATGGGGCTCTGGGGCAACATTGACCGGAGACATCCGGTTTGTTGTTGTTGTTGTTGTTTGTTTGTTGTTATTGTTGTCAGCCAGTACATTCCCATTGCTGGGCAAAGGCCTCCGTCATCCACATCAGAGGTTTCTGTTGGTTTGGTTAGATCGCGGAAATAGATAAATGTTGCGTCGTAAAAACCCGCCACCACCCGACACAGCCAACGAGTAAGGGTTGTCACGTAAACAGAACGTGCCAATTCGTCACTAGCACAGCACGAGTGTGTAGTGTATAGTGTAGTGTATAGTGTAGTGTACTAGTACAGCACTAGTGTGTAGTGTATAGTGGTGTATAGTGTAGTGTACTAGTACAGCACTAGTGTGTAGTGTATAGTGGTGTATAGTGTAGTGTACTAGTACAGCACTAGTGTGTAGTGTATAGTGGTGTATAGTGTAGTGTACTAGTACAGCACTAGTGTGTAGTGTATAGTGGTGTATAGTGTAGTGTACTAGTACAGCACTAGTGTGTAGTGTAGTATATAGTGTAGTGTACTAGTACAGCACGAGTGTGTAATGTATAGTGTAGTGTATAGTGTAGTGTACTAGTACAGCACTAGTGTGTAGTGTATAGTGGTGTATAGTGTAGTGTACTAGTACAGCACTAGTGTGTAGTGTATAGTGGTGTATAGTGTAGTGTACTAGTACAGCACTAGTGTGTAGTGTAGTATATAGTGTAGTGTACTAGTACAGCACGAGTGTGTAATGTATAGTGTAGTGTATAGTGTAGTGTACTAGTACAGCACTAGTGTGTAGTGTAGTGTATAGTGTAGTGTACTAGTACAGCACGAGTGTGTAGTGTATAGTGTAGTGTATAGTGTAGTATACTATAACAGCACTAGTGTGTAGTGTATAGTGGTGTATAGTGTAGTGTACTAGTACAGCACTAGTGTGTAGTGTATAGTGGTGTATAGTGTAGTGTACTAGTACAGCACTAGTGTGTAGTGTAGTATATAGTGTAGTGTACTAGTACAGCACGAGTGTGTAGTGTATAGTGTAGTGTATAGTGTAGTGTACTAGTACAGCACTAGTGTGTAGTGTAGTGTATAGTGTAGTGTACTAGTACAGCACGAGTGTGTAGTGTATAGTGTAGTGTATAGTGTAGTGTACTAGTACAGCACTAGTGTGTAGTGTATAGTGGTGTATAGTGTAGTGTACTAGTACAGCACTAGTGTGTAGTGTAGTATATAGTGTAGTGTACTAGTACAGCACGAGTGTGTAGTGTATAGTGGTGTATAGTGTAGTGTACTAGTACAGGACTAGTGTGTAGTGTAGTGTATAGTGTAGTGTACTAGTACAGCACTATTGTGTAGTGTATAGTGTAGTGTATAGTGTAGTGTACTAGTACAGCACTAGTGTGTAGTGTATAGTGGTGTATAGTCTAGTGTACTAGTACAGCACTAGTGTGTAGTGTATAGTGGTGTATAGTGTAGTGTACTAGTACAGCACTAGTGTGTAGTGTAGTGTATAGTAGTGTATAGTCATTCATGGATTTGGCTGAACGTCGCAGTGTAGAAGCGCAGAGCTTGGACATTTATTTCACGTGATATGGCTCCCTTCTAGCTTGCCTCTCGCTTTTCACGCAAGTGGCCTCGGTGCGAAAACCGTGCACGTTACAAATTCAGCAGCATTTCGAGGCGCGATTGCACGAATTTCGACGCTGTTTTTCAAGACGCATTTAAAGCATAGAGCGCAGCCACCTGCACGCGGTCACCCCGGTGACTCGCCGAGTTCGGGCGCGGGCGCAGTGCCCCCCGCGACGCCACGGAGGGGGGCCGAGCGGAGCGCGCGGAGTGTTCATCACGCCAGCAGCAGCACCGACGATTCGTCCGGGGCGGGGGCGGGGGGGGTGGAGGCGCTCGCCGGCAGTGAATCCACACGGCGACGGTGCCCGCCCTCGACTCGTCAGGGAGGGGGCAAACACGTGGTCGAGAGGGCCCGACCCTTCGCAGCAGTATAACGAGAACATGATGGGAGACTATATTTTGGGGGCTGATTCGTGAAAGTGATTGACAGTAAAATCATAAATCTCGAAAAACTACTTGCTTATAAATCTTTTGTAGCAATTTTTGTTCTTACTTTAGTATAAATACATGTTAATTTTTATTCGCCCATTTTCTCATTGAAAATAGGTACATTTCAAAATGTCACTGTCTTGGTCGCAAAAGCAAAGTCTGTGGGGAATAATAATAGCAGCCACTTTCTGTACTTTTGAGGCAGAGGTTCGCACATTGAGCGTTAAATATTCCTCCATTTGCACATCGATACAAGTGCATGTATGCCCACACAGTTGTGTTAGTTGTTGTTGTTGTAAAATATGGGCCGTGTAAGCCGCTTTGACGAAACGAAAAAAGAAAGGACTTGGTGTCTGATGATTCAAGCCCTGCTAATATCACAGTCGATGACACGAGGCTATCGATTTAATTATTAACTGGCAAAAAAATGACAGTTCACTACACCCGCACAACAGCGTCAAACGAATACCGGCGAAACGAGAATCGCGAGCTGAACAAACCTTTAAACGAGACACGATGATGAAAAACCCCTAAAAAAAGGAAGTAACTAAAATCCTAAAAAAGGTAGCAAGTCATGGGAATAACCACTAACACCGCGTTACTACCGCTAACACCGCGTTACTACCGCTAACACAACGTTACTACCGCTAACACAGCGTCACTACCGCTAACACCGCATTGCTACCGCTAACACCGCGTTGCTACTGCTAACACCGCGTTGCTACCGCTAACACCGCGCTGCTACCGCTAACACCGCGTAGCTACCGCTAACACCACATTACTATCGCTAACACCGCGTTACTACCGCTACGGGTAGCTCAGGATGCCATGCTTCGAGCCCTATCTCTAACGCCGAGCGAAACGGTCCCAACGGTGCGGGATGGGGGGGGTCACGCCCCCAAACACTCGCGTAGAAATCGCTCCCAGAGTGTGGCGGTGGTGGTGATGGCGGTGTTGCCGCGTGACTTCTGGAGGACCTTGAGTCTCTGGTGGAGATCGTAGAGGTCAATGGATCCCACGGACTTCTACATCGCTTTTAGACGGTCAACGCGAGAGAGTTTGGCAAACTCTCTCACTTTCTCCTGCAACATCATCAACATCATCATTGTCAACGTCAACATCGTCAACATCATCAACATCAACATCATCACCAACGTCAACATCGTCATCGACACCATTGTCATTAACATCATCACCACCACCCTCACCACCCTCACCACCACGCTAACCACCACCACCACCCTCACCACCACTGCTCACCTGAGGCAGGAACTGACACAGGTTGGACACCTAGATGTTGAAGACAAAGGGAGGTGGCCCAA
This sequence comes from Petromyzon marinus, assembly GCF_048934315.1. Classification (NCBI taxonomy): domain Eukaryota; kingdom Metazoa; phylum Chordata; class Hyperoartia; order Petromyzontiformes; family Petromyzontidae; genus Petromyzon; species Petromyzon marinus. The sequence continues at coordinate 861,930 of NW_027423016.1, forward strand.
ATAATGTCTGCTTAAGCCCCCCCATGGACTGGCACCAGCACTGTGAGAGATGAATTTCCGCGCGTGGAGGTGTTCGGGGAGGTCACAGATCTGAGCGCTGAGTGGCCCAGGCTCAAATTCCTGGGGTCAAACGTGGGGTTTGAGCGGCCCATTTTCAAATGTTGTTAAGTGTAGGGAATCGATGGTCTCGGGCCGGTCACCAATGACATCACAAGATCATTCCACGCTATCAAATTAGTTTTTCTTAAATTGGCGAAAAAAATATCTGGCTCAGAGATTTAAAAGAAAAAGATTTTACTGCAATGCGATGAACCTCTTCTTGAGGGCATGTGGGAATGTGAAGGGATCTAAGCAGTAGTTCTGTGATATCTCCTTCCACAGGCCGTTCTCGAAAAACACGTTGTTAGCGCTGCCCTGCTAGTGCTCTGAACGGACACTCCTTCCCCGTGTCACGAACTGGCCCGTACAATCGGAATACAATTTTTGTAAAATATAGAAACATAACCAGTCGCACTCACTGCAGCTGAGCGCTGCGTGAGTGCGCGAGTGTGTGTGACATTTACCAGCTGGGGATTTTTTTGCACACAGCGTTGTTGGTGCACGGTGCTTTTTTCAGGAATATTTTGATGGGGTTTTTTTTCATGGATTTTATGTTTTTACACAATCACACGTAGTAGTCACTTTAAGATGTTTTCTTGTTCGTGTTTTTTTGTTTGTTGTGGCTGCACCCGATTCAAGAGCCGAATGGCTCACAGGGCTATACTAAAATAAAAAAAACTGAAACTGTACGTGCTGCTGTGGATGTGTGGGGGCTACCGTCCCCCGCCATCACCGAATTGTCGGGGCCGCTGTCTCCCGATTCCCCCGTGACGCTCGTACCGCTACCCCCTGGCTATTCTGTGGGGTCCGGGCTACCGGCCTCAACTCCCTCGCCTCCCTATACCCCTGCCTTTGTTGCTGCCCGCGTTGGCATATTTCTATTAGCGGGGCGGTACGCTCTACGCTTGCAGCGCGCTACGCTGGTTGAAGGGGATCCCTGCGTTCTGATTTAAAGGGGCCGTTTAAACCGCCGCGCGAATACGCGTATGCCTGGCGCGTCGCTCGCTACCTCGCTATAGACACTCGTACAGGCGAGCGATCGTAACCCAGTTGTTAGGGTCGCCGGCCCCCGGGATCTCCCCTGCCTGCGACCCTGTCCGCGAAGTACCGACGCTCCCAGACTCTCCACTAGTGTGGGAGCTGCCGCCGCCACACTCCTCCCCTGGCGGGGAAAGGTCGTCGCGCTCCTGTTCCCCCCCCTGTGCCGTCCCCCCCCGAGTCCGGGTCTCCTGCCGGTGGGGCATCCCACTCGACCCCCCTGGGACCCGCTAGCGCTTCGCCGGCACCCAAACGCGACGCTCCCCGCCCGCGCAGTCCCACGCACCAATCACACGCGGGTAACAGGGGGTCAAAGGTCGGAGGGTAAGCGACGTCGTTCGTGCTCACTCCGACGCTTGGGGGGATTGGTTTGAACGGGTTTAAAGGGCTATGCGATGGGCATGCGTGCGAGACGGGTATCCGCTCGCAACGCAGGAGTCCGCAGCCGACGGTTCGTAGCGCACACAATCCACGCGGCGCCGCTCCACACACGCGGCGACCACCGAGAACAGCAAGCGAACCCACGCTTCCACTCTCTTTCCACACACTCGCAAAAACCACCACACCAGTCTGTTATGTAACGACCACCGCGACAGCAAGCGCACCCACGCTTCCGCAATAACCACACCAGTCTGTTATGTAACGACCACCGCGACAGCAAGCGCACCCACGCTTCCGCAATAACCACACCAGTCTGTTATGTAACGACTACCGCGACAGCAAGCGCACCCACGCTTCCGCAAAAACCACACCAGTCCGTTATGTAACGACCACCGCGACAGCAAGCGCACCCACGCTTCCACAAAAACCACACCAGTCCGTTATGTAACCGCCGACGATTTATTCCACCGCGTCGGCGAGCCCTTATTTAATCGAGTCAGTCGGGATCAGCGGGGCAGGACCGATCTATCTCTCGATAGTCGGCACTACACTCTACCTGTCCTTCTCCCCTTTACCCTCTCCGGTTTTGCTCTTAAGCTAAGTCCCAACTCCCTCTCTCTCTCTTACTCACGGTTCGTCGTCACTGCCGTCTGGTCCTCGCGGCGCGTCGATACGTCCCACGGACGTTCGCGCGGCTGGACTCGGGAGTTGACGGACCTGGGGTCGACTCGAGTAGCCAGAGACCCTTTTTCCTTCGCCCTCACCCGCTTTATTCTTTCTACATCAAAGGGGCTACCTGGTGCCGACTCGCGGGCCAATCAGCTCGCTGGGATCACCCACCAATCGGTAGGCCCATCTGTATCCCAGCATCCCCCGGGCCGTTGCTTTCAGCGACGTCCGCATCTAAATTTACCTGCTCAGCGACCCTCCAGCCAGAGGGCGACCCTGCTTTCCCGCCGCTCGTGGCTCTGCCCTCCTACCTGCCTGCTGACCCGTGTGTGTTGTGTGTGCTGTCTACCCGCGGTGGCTCGGCAGCCCCGTCGTGACCATGTAATTACAACCAAAGTCACGGCGCCGCGGTGGGTGTTAGCGTCGGGGGAGACCGTCCAATTCCCTGGCTGCAGGAAACCGTGAAGATTATCCCTTTACGAGGGCTTCTGGGTGAAAACCTGTCGGCCAGGGTGTCTCCCCACGCGCTCTAATGGTGGGGGAGTGCGTGCGTGTGTGTTCCGGTGGGGGGGGGGGTGGGGAGGTGGTGGGGTGGAGCAATGTCGGCCTCGTCGCTCGGAGCGGCGAGATCGCAGGTGGGCCGCCCGCCGATCGGCTCCGTGGCGGCGGCATCACATAGCCCCCCGAGGTGCCAGTCCCCGTCCCGGGTTGACTGGAGCACCTCGCCTGGGCCGCGCTCACGAGGTAGCGCTGCGGGGTCCGGGGGATCCGCCCGGATCTCGTGGCTGGCCTCGGGGGAGGTGGCTCCGTCCTCGGGGTTTCCTGCAGCGGTCTCCTTCTCCACTCCAGTGGCTCCTCCGATCCCTCGGCACCTGGGGGCTGGGGGACAAACTCCGCGGCAGCGGGGTTTAAGGGGCGGCGTCCCCGCCGTCCTCTGGCGGGGCCGGGACGCCTCGGGGCTGGGGGCACGGCGGGGCCCATGTAGTGCGCGAGGCCCCCGAGCACGGGTGGCGCAGGGGCACCGGGGTTTCGCGGTACTCGGGCAGCGAGGTTCTCCCCCGCCGGGGCTGCCCTCCATGGTTTTAAGCGGCGGACGTTAACCACCGTTTCTCGGCCCCTCTCTCCACCCTGGATTAATACCGTCCAGGGAGAGATCTGCCGTACCACGGTCCAGGGGCCCCGCCAGTAGGTGGTCAGCTTCCCCACCTGTCCGGCCCCGACGCGAGGGGTGTGTAGCCACACCTTGGTACCTGTCAAGAAAAGGGGGGGCTCCACGCGGGGTCGGGTGCTCTGTTCCTGTCGCCGATGCGCGGCCTCCCCTTGCGGGTAGGCCCGGTCCCGGACCCCTCGTAGGGTCTCCATCAGATGTTCCACGGGGCGACTCCCTTCCTCCGTTTGGGGTGGAGGAATGCCGAACAGCAAGTCTGCGGGTAGACGAGACTCACGACCAAACATCATTAGGAACGGGGTTTGTCCCGTCGATGTGTGCACCGTGGTGGCGTAGGCGAACAGGGCGTAGGGGAGGTGTTCGTCCCAATCCCGTTGGTTTGCGGCCGCCATACGCTTGAGCTTTCCGGCCAGAGTCTGATTCATACGTTCAACCATACCGTTCGCCTGGGGGTGGTACGCCGTGGTTCGGTCTTTCTGGATCCCGAACTCCCGGCACAGCGCCTGAAACAACTCGGCCTCGAACTCGCTACCCTGGTCGGTAAGGACTCGCTCCGGGATCCCGTGCTTAAGTACATAGTGCTCCACGAACGCCCGGGCTACTACCAGGGCCGTTTTATCGGGGATGGCCACCGCCACGGGGTAGCGGGTGAAGTATTCCACCGCTACGAGGATATAGCGGTTGCCCCGGTGGGATCGTGGGAATGGCCCCTGGAGATCGATGCCGACCAGCTGGTTAGTCCGACTGACGCGGAACGGCCTTAGGGGTACTTGGTATCGTGCCGGTTTCGGCCCGCACTGCTGACAAGCGCGGCAGCCCTGTACCCAGGCGGCCACATCTTGCGTCAATTTGGGCCAGAGATACTGGCGACGCAGAGTCTCCCGAGTGCGCCGTTCCCCGTCATGGCCCCCGAGCGGGTGGTCGTGTACCAGCCGTAGCAGCTGGGGTCGCACCTGGGCGGGAACACAGATGCACCCCGGCTGGCCGGCCTCGGTTAACTCCCGTACCACCCCGTTCTGCACACACAACCGGGCATACAAACCGCTCCAGGGCCCTGGTAGGGTGCTTTTCCCCTCCCGCAGGGCCGCTTCCACCGCCGCCAGATCCGGATCCCGCTGCTGGGTCTGCCTCAGCTGCTCGTCGCTCAGGCCCGGGAAGGCGCAGCCGACGTCCTCCTGGATCCGTCCGATCGGGGCGGGGTGGTCCACGGGGTCCCGAGTCGTGGGCCCTGCGCTCGCCGGGCGGCCGACTGGGTCCGCGCCTCCACCTGTGGGGGTCTCTGTGGCGCATACCGCACTCTCTCTCGCCGGGGGGGGGTTAGGTTCAGCGGGTTCCCGGGGGTCCGTTGCCTGTCGGCAACGTCCCCCCGTGAAGCACGGGCAGGCCTCCTCCGCCCTCGTCTCGGCACACACCGCGGGTCGCCGTGATAATGCGTCCGCGTTTGCATGCGTCCGCCCCGCCCGGTATTCGATCTGCAGGTTGTACTCCTGCAGCTGCGCCAGCCATCGGGCCATCTGTCCCCGCGGTTCCTTGAAGGTGAGGAGGAACTGCAGAGCATAATGGTCCGTGCGCACTCGACATTTCCTGCCGTATAAATACGGCCGAAACTGTTTACACGCGAAGATCACAGCGTACAATTCCTGACGGGTCACACAGTAGTTCAGCTCGGCCCCGCTCAGGGTCCGGCTGGCGTACGCAATCACCCGTTCCACCCCTTCCTGCACCTGCGACAACACCGCACCCAGCCCGCTGCTGCAGGCGTCGGTGTCCAAAATAAAGTCGGTGGTAAAATCGGGGAAAGCCAGTGTGGGGGTGTGTGTGAGGTGGTCTTTGAGGGTGGTGAAGGCCGTCTGGCAGGCCTCCGTCCACTGATAGGGGTTCTTGGGGGAAGTGAGTTGGGTGAGGGGGCGTGCAATCTCGCTGAATCCCTTTACAAATCGACGGTAATAGGTGGCGAGCCCCAAGAATGACCTTATCTCCGACAGGTTTCTTGGCTGTGGCCAATCCACTACGGCGCGTACCTTGTCCGGATCGGTGCGCACCCCCGCCTCGCTGACGCGATGTCCGAGGTACCCCACCTCGCGCTGTGCGATGTAACACTTACGCGGCTTGAGCTTGAGATGAGCCGCTCGCAGTCGCTGGAACACCTCCCGTAACCTGGACCAGTGCTCAGACAGAGATCTACTGAACACGATCACATCATCCAGGTAAATCAGGCATTGCTCCCACTGCAAGCCCCGCATCACCAACTCCATCAGCCGCTGGAACGTCGCGGGCGCGTTGGTGAGCCCGAACGGGAGTACTCGAAACTCGAATAGCCCCATCGGGGTGGTGAATGCGGTTTTTGGCCGATCCTCCTCCGTCATCTCCACCTGCCAGTACCCGGACGCGAGATCGAGGGTGGAAAAATACCGCGCTCCGGCGAGGCTGTCAAAGGTGTCGTCGATGCGCGGTATGGGGAAGGCGTCGCCGAGGGTGACTGCGTTTAGTTTGCGGTAATCGACGCAAAACCGGGTTGACCCGTCCTTTTTTGTTACTAGCACCACCGGGGCAGACCAGGGGCTCGCCGAGGGCTGAATTATGTTATCGCGGAGCATGTCCCTGACCGCCTCTTTGATCTGGGCGCGTTCGGGTGCGCCCACGCGGTACGCGGGGAGTTTTATGGGTCGGGCGGCCCCGGTGTCGATTTGGTGCTTAACGAGATCTGTGCGACCCACGTCTGAATCGTGTTCGCTGAACACGTCGGCGTACTCCCGCAGTAACCCGCGTAGCTGATCGGCCTCTCCCTTGGGTAAATCTGCCCAAGGTACGTGTACCGCGTCAAGAAGGGGGACGACCTCGGCGTGGGGAGTCGGGCCGACTCGCCAGGCCAGGTCTTGTTGGTCCTCGGGGCGACCGGGGTCCTCCGCCCAGAGTGCGAATACCGAGTCGCTGGAGTGGCGCGCGTGTAGGGGGTGCACGGTGGCTACTGTGGTGCGCCGTCGTAGTATTGCTGGGGTGCCGTGGGGGTTAAACACACGCATGAACAATCGGCCCCCATCGGCGTTTACCAACGTGGCTGACCCCACAACCCCGTATCGTTTTGCCAACTCCGGGTGAGGAGTTAGCATTACCTCCCCCGATGGTCGGTGCGCGGGGTCGGTGGAGGGTGTCGCCACAGGTACCAGCATCTCGGCGAGCGGCCCGATGGTGACGGCCGTCGTCAGGGTAGCGGCCACAGGTGTGAAGCGGGGGCGATTCGGCTCCCGTCCCAGGAATGGAATCCGTTCCCCGCTGCCTTCCACGGTGGCGCACCGCTGTCGGGGCTGCACGTTGAGCCCCAGCTTTTCCAGGAGGTCGGTACCTGCGATACACTCGTGGCACAGCACACTCGAGACGTAGAACTCCTGAGTGCACACCTGGTTTCCGAGACGGACCTCGAGGGAGATCCTTCCCAGCAACCCCATCCCGGCTCCGCTCGCTGTGTGCAGCGCGCAATCCGGGGCCGGCAGGCGGCTCACGTCAACCCCGAGCACGCTGCAGTGCGCGGCGCTCACGAGTGAGGCCACGGCCCCCGTGTCCAGTAGGATCCGGGTGCGCTGCCCGTTCACCTGTCCTTCCACCAGTGACGTGGCCCCCGTGATTCCTGCCACCAGCTCCCGTAGCCAGTCGCCCGTCCTCACCGCGTCCTTGGGTGTTGTGGCCGTGACCTGTGTGGGTGTCACTTGCTTACCATTGTTATTATCGTCGTTTTGTTTCGGGACCTCGGTGATTGCACCCCTAGGTGGTCCACTCTCTAGGGGGCGTTGGCGTTTAACCCTTCGGTATATCTAGCGCGGGCGATCTGTGGGCAGTCTCTCATGAGATGCCCCTGACGGCCGCACATATAACACGCCCGGGGGGGGGTGGCGGCTCCATAGTGGGCACCCTGCCCGCTCCCTCTCCCCCCCGTGCGCCGCTGCCCAGACTCTGCTTCTAGTCGGGCTACCCTCCCAGCTAGCCCTCCCAACTCGGTCTGAATCGTCTCTACCGTAGTCTGCAGCGTAGTCACATGTGCCCGTACTTGGGTTACGTTGTTGTCCACTTGGGTTACTTTGTTGTCGATCCCCCCGATGCCCGCCTGTATCCCCGCTACCCATCCCGGGGTGGTCTCGCGGGATACCGGAGGCCCCCTTTCCCGACCCCCTACCATCCTGGTGAGCTCCTGTTCCTCCTCTTCCTCCTCGGTGGACAGACTTGCGATGGTGCGCTCCCGTCCCAGTCCTCGGAGCTGTGCGCGTTCGCTAGAAATTCTTTCACATTTGCGCGCGCGCTCGACAAGGGCATCAAAGGAGAGGCGCGTACAGTTCACGTCTGGCTGCCACCACGCCGTGCGCATTAAGTATCGCTGGATTTTCTCTGCGGCCAGCTCCTCAATCGCTTCCGTGGTGTGCCTCGGGCGTGCGATCTTTGTTAGCTCACGCACATCCTCGGCATAATCGCGCAGGTCCTCGCCGGGTTGGCGACGGCGTGCCTCTAAGGCCGCTTTTGCCTCCTCCTCATCGCGCGTACCGAAGCGCAGATCAAGTCGGCGCATCAGCTCCTCTAGCTGTGTCTGCGCGCTTGCGGGTAGGGCTTCCACAAAATCGGCTGCCCGCCCATCCAGATTCATATTAAGTTGACGTAGCGTCTGCGCGTCCGTCCACCCATTAATTTCCTTAGCCCCTAGGACGTTGCGGGCAAATGCTCTCCACGAAGGTGTACCCCGGCCAGTGAATATATGCCTTATTTTCGCGTGGGGTAACGCGGGGGTTCGTACCGCTTCTGACACCATATTGTTAGGGTCGCCGGCCCCCGGGATCTCCCCTGCCTGCGACCCTGTCCGCGAAGTACCGACGCTCCCAGACTCTCCACTAGTGTGGGAGCTGCCGCCGCCGCACTCCTCCCCTGGCGGGGAAAGGTCGTCGCGCTCCTGTTCCCCCCCCTGTGCCGTCCCCCCCCGAGTCCGGGTCTCCTGCCGGTGGGGCATCCCACTCGACCCCCCTGGGACCCGCTAGCGCTTCGCCGGCACCCAAACGCGACGCTCCCCGCCCGCGCAGTCCCACGCACCAATCACACGCGGGTAACAGGGGGTCAAAGGTCGGAGGGTAAGCGACGTCGTTCGTGCTCACTCCGACGCTTGGGGGGATTGGTTTGAACGGGTTTAAAGGGCTATGCGATGGGCATGCGTGCGAGACGGGTATCCGCTCGCAACGCAGGAGTCCGCAGCCGACGGTTCGTAGCGCACACAATCCACGCGGCGCCGCTCCACACACGCGGCGACCACCGAGAACAGCAAGCGAACCCACGCTTCCACTCTCTTACCACACACTCGCAAAAACCACCACACCAGTCTGTTATGTAACGACCACCGCGACAGCAAGCGCACCCACGCTTCCGCAATAACCACACCAGTCTGTTATGTAACGACCACCGCGACAGCAAGCGCACCCACGCTTCCGCAATAACCACACCAGTCTGTTATGTAACGACTACCGCGACAGCAAGCGCACCCACGCTTCCGCAAAAACCACACCAGTCCGTTATGTAACGACCACCGCGACAGCAAGCGCACCCACGCTTCCACAAAAACCACACCAGTCCGTTATGTAACCGCCGACGATTTATTCCACCGCGTCGGCGAGCCCTTATTTAATCGAGTCAGTCGGGATCAGCGGGGCAGGACCGATCTATCTCTCGATAGTCGGCACTACACTCTACCTGTCCTTCTCCCCTTTACCCTCTCCGGTTTTGCTCTTAAGCTAAGTCCCAACTCCCTCTCTCTCTTACTCACGGTTCGTCGTCACTGCCGTCTGGTCCTCGCGGCGCGTCGATACGTCCCACGGACGTTCGCGCGGCTGGACTCGGGAGTTGACGGACCTGGGGTCGACTCGAGTAGCCAGAGACCCTTTTTCCTTCGCCCTCACCCGCTTTATTCTTTCTACATCAAAGGGGCTACCTGGTGCCGACTCGCGGGCCAATCAGCTCGCTGGGATCACCCGCCAATCGGTAGGCCCATCTGTATCCCAGCATCCCCCGGGCCGTTGCTTTCAGCGACGTCCGCATCTAAATTTACCTGCTCAGCGACCCTCCAGCCAGAGGGCGACCCTGCTTTCCCGCCGCTCGTGGCTCTGCCCTCCTACCTGCCTGCTGACCCGTGTGTGTTGTGTGTGCTGTCTACCCGCGGTGGCTCGGCAGCCCCGTCGTGACCATGTAATTACAACCAAAGTCACGGCGCCGCGGTGGGTGTTAGCGTCGGGGGAGACCGTCCAATTCCCTGGCTGCAGGAAACCGTGAAGATTATCCCTTTACGAGGGCTTCTGGGTGAAAACCTGTCGGCCAGGGTGTCTCCCCACGCGCTCTAATGGTGGGGGAGTGCGTGCGTGTGTGTTCCGGTGGGGGGGGGGTGGGGAGGTGGTGGGGTGGAGCAATGTCGGCCTCGTCGCTCGGAGCGGCGAGATCGCAGGTGGGCCGCCCGCCGATCGGCTCCGTGGCGGCGGCATCACACAGTCACACCGGAGCGCGAGCGCTAAGCACTATTGTAAGTGATCGTACAGATGCGGGGACACCAAGCACGCTCCACGCTCTCAAAGACCGCACGACGCAGTTTTATCCTCCAGCTAGCGATTTTATTTGCCGCGAGTAACCAATTTAATCTAAGTGTGATGGTGTGGGTCAGTGGACGCTAGTCTATCCCTCAGAGGTCTTCGATTCAAGTTCTCCTACCGATCGCCCCGCTCTTTACCCTGGATTAAAAACACTTAAACTTACGCCTCTCTCCCTCGCACTTACTTCCACCCTGCTGTGCTGACTGCTGTAAGGGGACGAGGCGGCGAGTTGTCTCTGTAGAGGGGCGAGCCTGGCGGTGCTGGAGTACGTCTCACGGACGTCTCGGACGGCTTACTCTGCTGCTCCTGGAACCGCGATGAACTTGAAGAAGAACTGACTTGCTACCTGAATCCCCCTCCCTTTATCCTACCTACAACAAAGGAATTTCGCCGTTTCGGTCTCTTGGCCTCCCATCCAATCAGGGGCTCGGATTTTCCCACCCTTTCGATACCCGGATCCCAGCTCGGGTGACGTCGCCGCAGTGATCTCACCGACGTCCGCTCTCTGTTCTCCCGCTACCAGTCCACTGACCCGTGCTTGTGCGTGTGTGGTTCCACTCGCGGTGGCTCGATGGCCCTTGCCGTGACTAGGCCACTTTAATATTAGGTCGCGGCGCCGCAGTGCATGTCAGCTACAGGGGGAAGATCGCCCAATTTCCCGGCCGCAGGAAACCATGAAGTTCGATCCCACTAGGGACTTCTGGACAAAAACCTGTCGGCCGGGTGACCTCCCCTCCCGGCTCTACGTGGGGCATGTGTGCGTTCGTGCGGGGGGGGGGGGGTGGCGAGGGTGCTCCGCGTCGGCGTCGGCATCCCCCGGTGGCGGCTTCACGGTGGTGGGCACGACCTTGGCAGAGCGGCTCTGCTGCGGCGGCCTCACGACTGTGCAGTGGGCAAAACGCGGACGTCTGAGAAGGCACCGGCCCCGGGAGAGTGGCGGGAAATCCGAGGCCTCGGTGATGGCGTCGCGGCAGTGGGCACGGCTCCGCTGGAGCGGCTCTGCTGCGGCGGCACCACACAGCCCCCCAAGGTGCCAGTCCCCGTCCTGGGTTGACTGGAGCACCTCGCCTGGGTTGACCCTACAAGGTAGCACCGCGGGGTCTGCGGGACTCGCCCGGCTCTCGTGGCTGTGTCTCGGGGGTGGTGGCTCCGTCTCTCGGGGTTTCAGCGGCAGTCTCCTTCTCCACTTTAATGGTTCCCTCTGGCCCTGGCTACCTGCGGGCTGGGAGACAAACTCGGGGGTGGTAGGGTTCAGGGGGCGCCGTCCCCGTCTCTCCTGGCTTGGGCCGGGACCCCCTGGGGCCCGGGACCCCGTGGGGCCCATATACCGTGCGAGGCCCCTGGGTATCGGGGGTGTGGGGACCCCGGGGTTTCGGGGTCCTCGAACGGCGGGGTTCTCCCTCGCTGGGGCCGCCCTCCATGGTTTTAATCGCCGAACATTAACTACCATCTCCCGGCCCCTCTCTCCCCCCTGAATCAGTACTGTCCAGGGGGAGATCTGTCGCCCAACCGTCCAGGGTCCCCGCCAGTAGGTGGTTAACTTCCCCACCTGCCCGGCCCCGACGCGAGGGGTGTGCAGCCACACCTTAGAGCCCGCCGAGTAGAAAGGGGGCTCCATCCGGGGCCGGGCGCCCTGCTCCTGCCGCCGGTGTGCGGTCTCGCCTTGCGGGTAGGCACGGACCCTAGCTTCTCGCAGGGTCCCCATCAAGTGCTCCACGGGGCGGCTCCCTTCCTCCCGTTGCGGCGGAGGGACACCGAACAGCAGATCTGTAGGCAGGTGAGACTCGCGACCAAACATCATTAGGAGCGGGGTCTGTCCTGTGGATGTGTGTACTGTGGTGGCGTAGGCGAACAGAGCATAGGGGAGGTGTTCGTAACAGTCCCGTTGATTCGTGGCCGCCACGCGTTTAAGCTTCCCTGCTAGAGTCTGGTTCATTCTCTCTACCATCCCATTTGTCTGGGGGTGATACGCCGTAGTTCGGTCCTTCTGGATCCCGAACTCCCGGCACAGTGCCTGGAATAGCTCTGCCTCAAACTCACTACCCTGGTCAGTAATGACTCGTTCGGGGATCCCGTGCTTAAGTACGTAGTGTTCCACGATCGCTTGGGCTACTACGAGGGCTGTCTTATCGGGGATGGCTACTGCTACGGGATAGCGTGTGAAGTACTCCACCGCTACGAGAATATATTGGTTGCCCCGGTGGGATCGCGGAAATGGCCCCTGCAGGTCGATCCTGACCAACTAGTTCATCTGGCTGACGTGGAACGGCCTCAGGGATACCTGGTATCGCGCCGGTTTCGGCCCGCATTGCTGACACGCGCGGCAGCCCTGCACCCAGGCAGGCCACGTCTTGTGCCAACTTGGGCCAGAGATACTGGCGGCGCAGGGTTTCACGAGTGCGCCGTTCTCCATCATGGCCCCCGAGCGGGTGGTCGTGCATTAGTCTCAGCAGCTGGGGTCGCACCTGGGCGGGCACGCAGATGCATTCCGGCTGGCCGGCTTCGGTTAGCTCCCATACCACCCCGTTCTGCACGCACAATCGGGCATACAAACCACTCCAGGGCCCCGGTAGGGTGTCCTCTTTCTCCCGTAGGGCCGCCTCCACCGTCGCCAGATCTGGATCCCGAAGCTGGATCCGCCTCAGCTGCTTGTCGTCCAGGCTCGGGAAGGCGCAGCCGACGTCCTCCTGGATCCGATCGGGTGGGGTTGAGCGACCCGTCGGGCCCCGGGGTGTGGGCTCCGTGTCCGCCGAGTGGTCTCTTTGGCACATACTGCACTGCCTCTCACCAGAGAAGGGTTAGTCTCGGTGCGCTCCTGGGGGTCAAACCACCTGCCGACAACGGCCCCCCGTGAAGCACGGGCAAGCTTCCTCCACCCTTGTCTCGGCGCACACCGTGGGCCGCCTCGACAAGGCGTCCGTGTTGGTGCGCGTACGCCCAGCACAGTACTCGATTTGCAGGTTGTACTCCTGCAGCTGCGCCAGCCATCGGGCCATCTGCTGCGACCGAGAAGCCACCCGGCTCCCATCACAGCACTTCCCCCGCCACCCCCCCCCCCCCCACCTAAACACACACACTCAAGTAGGGCCTCATGGGGAGGGAGGGGAGGGGGGCACCGCCCTCAGTTTTTACCCGAGAGGCCCCCTCGTGGGGGTGCTCCACGGTTTCTCAGGGTCAGGGAATTGGCAGGCACCCCCCCCCCCCCCCAGGCCAAATGGCACTGCGGCGCCGTGGCTTAACTTAGAATTAAATGACCACGGCGAACCCACTGAGAACCGCAGTGAGGAGATGCCCAAGACACACACGGATCAGCAGACAGGTGGGGAGCGGGGCAGCATGGGTTAAGCGTCTCTACCCATGGTGCACCGCGGGCTAGCGTCTCTACCCATGATGCACCGCGGATTAACGGCCCTACCCATGATGCACCACGGATTAACGGCCTGACCGTGATGCACCGCGGATGGGCGGTGCGGTGGCTTTGAAAGGAGCATAAAAAGGGACGCTTTGGGGAAGCACGGGGCCATTTTCATTTGACTGGAGATCAACAGGAGGGAGGGATCGCGGAGCCGTCACCTGACTGTTACTCGCAGTCAGGTGACGGGGCAGAGAACAGCCAGATTCTGTTTACAGCATCATCTATCCGCGACCTCCATCGCTGCGAGGTCGGACCGTAAGTACGAGGGAGAGAGGTAAGACAAAGGGACGAAATTCGGAGAGAAAATAGAGGGCAGACATGTCCATTAAGTATCAGGCAGTAGCGAGATAGGTTAGACCTGTCCTGCTGGTCCGTACTGACACACACAGTCTAGTTCGATACTCGCGGGGAATAAAACCACTAATAGGATAAAGCTGTCGTGGTCACTGTGAGTGCGAGGAGGGAGACGGAGTGTTTGGTGTTCGCATACCAGTACAAGTGTGTACAGAGTGTTGTGTGTTCGTGCGCATACGCGGCTGTTTGCAGCGAATAAGGGAGTAGAACGTGCTTAGTGCCGGTACCTGTACGATCGTTTACAGTATCGTTCAGCGCGCACGTACCTACACGAATATCTTCGGTGGTGCCCAGCGCTCGCTTTGCGCTCGCGCGCCTGTGTGACGGGGTGGCGGGGTGGCGGGCGCGCACTCGCGCTATTGTCTAATAGTGAATTAAGCGCCTGGCATGTGCGAATACGCAGCTGTGTAAACAGCCCGTTAAATCGGAGCAAAGTAATCGCGGCGTTTTGTTTTTGCTTAAGCGCGTGGAGTGTGGGTGGGAGGGAATCCCACGGGGGCGCGCCGCGCCTGTTTATTCCCGTGCAGGACGGGGTTTTACTTTGCGAGCGCGCTCACCGCGACACGCTGCCGTTGAAAAGGGTAGCGCATCGCGAGCGTAAAGCGTACGAGCCGCTAATTAAGCTACACAAACGCGGTCGACATCCCAGGCAGAGGTACAGGGGGGCGAGACGTTAGGGATCGGTAGTCTGGACCTGACAGAGCAGCCGGGGGGTAGCGGTATGAGTGGAACGGGGGAGTCTTTGGGCAACGGCCCCGACAATTAAGTGACGGTAGCCCCCACATTTTCCCTCCCCCAGGACCTCACAGAAATGCTCAGAAAATCTGCAAACCTGTTCCTGGGGGTCGGAGATTGGATCACCGTTTTTTTCCCCTAATGATGGTAATAGGTGTGGCGCTGCAGGTTACTTTTTTGATGGCGTTAAATAGGGATTTGTGATCGTGGGCCACTGAGGCAGGCTCCATCTCCTCAGCAACCCGCGACCACCACCCATCCTTGCAGCGCCTCACGGCTCTCCGAACCTCCGAGCGAAGGCTGCGGTAAGCCTCCTCATTCTCTGACGTGGAATTCTGTTGCCAATAACAGTGGGCTTGTCACTGTTTATCAACCATCCTGAACACCTCCTCTGTCAGCCAGGGTCTCTGGGGAGATCTGGACCGCGTACCCAAAGCAGCCATTCCAGCTGCATGAGTCACAGTCCTAAACGTCGCCCATTTACCCTCGACATCAGGAAGACTCGGGGACAATGCCAATCCCTGCCAGACGCGATGATGAAATTCTCACTTGCAACTTTCATCAGATAACTGAGACCAGGCCACTTTAGGTTGGAATGGGGTCCTGGGTGTACACCCACCACCGGAGTGGAAGAATGGTAGGCGCATCTTACAGATGACTAGTCGATGGTCAGAGGGCAGATCAGCTCCACGGTCGGTCCTGGTGTCCGCTGGTCCATCACTATGTAGTCCAGCAGATGCTCTTGCTTGGACCCGGCATGCATACAAGCCCATGGGCTGCACAAAAATCTAGCAGCCTCCTACCGTTGTTATTGAGCTGATCTGGCCCATGCTCTCCAATCACTCCAGACCAGGTGCCAGCATCATGGCCAACTCGGGCATTGAAGTCACCCAACATGATGACTCTATCCCGAGGTGCCGCTTTAGCCAGCACCTGTGACAGGAGGTCATAGAAGGCATATGACTCATCGGCTTTGCCTGCATCCCTCCACGGATGTTCGTCTTCGGTGGGGGCATAAGTAACCACGACCACCACTCCTCACCTCCGGTTGATGGGAAGGCGAGCCCAAAGTAGCCTGGGGCTTACAGCTTCCCACACCTCACCGCCACGCTCCCACGCCCCCTACCTCCTCGCGGTGCCGGACGGGCAACTCTGTCGTGGACAGTGCTGTGGGGGGAGGGCCAATTCCGATTGGCTCCTCCCCTCATGGCGTCTGTGTCCAGCACAGTGGCTTAATGGGGGCTCTGGACGGGTGCAAGGGGCTGGTAACCCCTCCACCTTCAATTAATTACCACTAAACCACGAGTTAAACTGAAATATGTAACTAATAAGCTTGTGCCGGAGGCCCTGGGGGGACAGGCGTCTATGACATCTCCTGGCCAAACCCCAATTGGCGGAGCCAGGAGATTGAATCTCTACCCTCGGGGCTCCTCCAAAAACAAGGAAAAGCCACTACGGATGGCCACGTGGAATGTTCGACCACTCACTGCGGAGAAGAGCTGCCACTCCTCTGTCGGGAGCTGAACCGGTACCGCCTGGATCTCTGTGGCATTCAGGAGGTCTGGTGGACCGGTTCTGGCTCCTGCCACCATGAGGGGTGGACAGTTCTCTACTCAGGGCAGCAGACTGCCAAACAACAGGGTGTGGCTCTTCTAAGGCCCCCCACACACACACAGACAAAGACAAAGATCCCCCAAATAGCCTGTAACAAACTGTAGGGGCAAGTGCTGTTAGCGAGCACCTATGAAGGCCGGAACGGTACACGAGGGGGTGGGTGGCCAGCACCACGCCCGACCGCCTTTGTCTCCCTAGTGGCGATGTTTACACACTGCACCAGGTACTCATTTGAGGCTTAGTCGACCTAGGGGAGGCCCGGGACCGGTTCAGATAATCGTCACTGGTGTTGGCCGTAAGCGGGAATCGAACCCGGGTCGCCAGGTTCATAGCACAGCGGGCTAACCGCTACACTATCGCTCCCCACACACAGACACACACGCACACACACACACAGGGCATACACAGACACCCACACACACAGACACACACACAGATACACGCACAAACACCCACACACGCGTGTGCTCTTCTTCAAAGATTCTGTGAAGAATAATAGGAGCATTAAAAGCGGAGTCAAATGTTCAAACCGTCAAACGTTACAGAGTGGTGGTGTGTGTGTGTGCGTGCGTGTGAAACAAAAGCTGTCCACCTACCCCCCCCCCCCCCCCTCGTGTGCCGTTCCAACCTTCATAGGTGCTTGTCGCTAACAGCATTTGCCCCTACAGTCTGTTACATGTTACACGGGGGACCTTTGTCTATCTACATGTGGGGGAGTGATGGCGCAGTGGTTAGCGCACTTAGCCACGATCCCAGGCAACCGGAGTTCGATTTCGCCAACATCGGTGACGAATTATCTGCACCGATCCTGGGTCCTCCCTTAGATAGACTCAGCCTCAAATGAGTACCTGGTGCGGTGTCTTAAACATCACCACTGGGGAGACAAAGGCGGCCGGGCGTGGTGTTGGCCACCCAACCGGCTCGTGTGCAGGGGCCGACCTTCATAGGTGCTCTCTAACAGCACTTGCCCCGGCAGTCTGTTGCAGGCTACACGGGGGATCTTGGTATTTTGTCTTGAAAGCACAAAGAATGTGTATATGTCTGTGAGCAGAGTGGAGGATCGAGGTTTAGCAACTGGAGGGTTGGTAGGAGGAGGTAGTGATGGGTGGGACACGTAAAAATAACTCGATTGGACGCGCAAGATGACATCATGTCACCTGGGGATTAACGGGCTTTGAGAAGATAAGAGGGGAGGGAGAGAGCAAATTGAGTTCAGAGTTCACCTGGAGCCGCGCTGAATCCCAGCCGCCCTCAGCGTCCGCCTGACGCCCATTGGGTGCAGCTGCGAACCATCGCCCAGGCAGAGTCTTCGCTGCCCACCGTCCTCCACAACTTCCACCGCGCGAGGTGAGTGATCGTTCAGTTGGTCAATTTCATCATTTGGCGTGACCCCGGGGTCCCGCAAAAATCAGGTCAATAATTATAATTTTTCAGTCCGCCCTCCGGTCAGCCATCGATCCTCAGCTTCTATGCCAAGGCGAGCCCGCGCCCGCAGTGAATTTAACGTGTTTATGTAATTTTTCAACTTTTTACGAAACTTAGTGCCCCGAGTAGCTCTCAACGAGGCCAATCGATTGACCACTAGTTTTGTTGTCGGTAAGGCAAGACTCGTGTCGCTACATGGTTTTTCCCACCCTGGGGCAGTGATGAGACCCCCGGGGTCCCGCCAATTGCTTCAATTCAGCCCTGTTTGCCGTTAGCCCTAGCCTGAGAATAGTCGCACATCGCGAAGGGTGGGAAATAAGAGGCTAGGCGAGATCCGTGGAGTGTTCGCTGGGGGGGGGGGGGCATAAACAGGGGTTCACTATTCACGCCGGGAATAAAACCTTGGTACTAGATTGATGGTCGACGCGTTGTGCGTGTGTGTGTGAAGAGTGGTGGAACAGCGATTGGCACACTGCCATGTGTGGGTGATATAAATTAGTGGGTTTGGTTTGGCCATGTTTGTTGTAGTACGGAGTTAGAATGATGGGATTTTTGCACACAGCGTTGGTGTACGGTGCTTTTTCAGGATTTTTTTTCCAGGATTTTCTGTTTGCACAAAGTCACAAAGTCACTTTAAGATGTTTTCTTGTTCGCGTTTTTGTTTTTTGTTTGTTGCGGTTGCACCCGATTCAAGAGCCGAATGGCTCACAGGGCTATACACCAAATAAATGAAACTGAAACTGGGTGGTTATCCCGAGAGCGCAAACTAATGAGTATCCGTACAGCTGCGGAGTTTCTGCGGCTGCCAGCGAGTTAATAAATAACCACTCGAGGCCGGTCGCTGTGCTGACACAAGGGCTAAGCAGCTGGGGGGGGGGGCATCCCGCCCTCTCACGGGGAGCAGGGCGTCAGCCCCCACGAGAGCATAAACGTTGTGACGTTTACTAAGTGTTCCTGCTACATGTTTTTTTTCAGCTGTGGATTAACTTTCGAAAATGTGTGAAATCTGGATGCAAAAGTAACTGGCAATTCTTGAGAATATTTTTTTGTTTGTTAATCGAGAAATCTGGAGATAGTATGGCAAAGAGAAATCTGCAGGAAATCGGAGAGCTTTGGTAAGAAAAAGAATATTGGGAAATCTAGAGACTATATCTGAAATGTCTTGGATACAGTCTGCGAAACTCCTGAGAAATCTGGAGAGTCAAACAAAATCCCGAGATATCCGAAGAAAAAAATGGCTTCGAAAAATGCAGAGACATCTGTAGAAGGATCACACTCGTCCAAGACGTCCTTCCCCACTTCCCGTGACTGCAGCCTCAAGGTGCACATGGCCTGGCACAAGCGTCGTGGTGACGTCACCGCCACTTAGTGGCGAATGGCGGTTGTTGTGTGTCTACGTGTGTGTGTCTACGTGTGTGTGTGCACACGTGTGTGTGTGTACACGCGTGCGTGTGTACACGCGTGTATGTTTACACGTGTGTGTGTACACCTGTGTGTGTACACGTGTGTGTACACGCGTGTGTGTACATGTGTGTGTGTGTACACGCGTGTGTGTGTACACGTGTGTGTACACGCGTGCGTATGTGTACACGTGTGTGTGTACACGCGTGTGTGTACACGTGTGTGTGTGTACACGCGTGTGTGTGTACACGTGTGTGTGTGTACACGTGTGTGTGTGTATATAACTCCATCAAAAAAGTAACCTGCAGTGCCACACCTATTACCATCATTAGGGGAAAAAATGGTGATCCAATCTCCGACCCCCAGGAACAGGTTTGCAGATTTTCTGAGCATTTCTGTGAGGTCCTGGGGGAGGGAAAATCCCTCAGCCAGGAAAACATCGTGGCACAAAGTGAGGATGACCCTGCTGAGGCTGCGGTGCCTCAAATATTGGAAGAAGTCACCCCCTGTGAGTGGCTGGCTGAGGTGCCATCTGTTGAGGAAGTACTGAAGGCGATCCGGAGTCTGAGACCAGGAAAGGCAGCGGGCAGAGATGATCTCCCAAGCGAAATGCTGAGGGAGGGTGGCGTTTGTGCACAGACTGTCCTATATGACATCATAACAACGGTCTGGACCACTGGACGGGTTCCGCAGGATTGGAAAGATGTCCTGGTGGTTCCCCTCTTTAAGAAGGGGAACCGCACAGACTGTAACAACTACAGGGGCATCTCACTCCTCAGTGTGCCGGGAAAGGTCCTGGCAAGGATTATTCAGCATCGCCTTGCCAGGCACGCTGAGGAGAGGCTTGCGGAGCCGCAATGCGGTTTCAGGAAAGGGCGGTCCTGCACAGATGCCATATTTTCTGTCCGTCTGCTACAGCAGAGGTGTAGGGAATTCCAACAAGACCTACATCTCTGCTTTATTGACCTGGTCAAGGCCTATGATACCATCAGTAGGCCTGGGCTCTGGGTCGTTCTTCGTGCTTTTGGAGTACCTGACCCTCTGCTCACGATCATTAAGGACCTTCATGATGGTGAGCGGGCCCGGGTAAAACTACGTGGCCGGGAGTCAGAGCCATTCCCTGTACACCTTGGGGTGCGACAGGGATGTCCTCTGGCTCCCACATTATTTAGCATCTATTTTGACCACGTAGTTCGTGAAGCCTTCAATAGCTGTACCGGGAGAATCTCCATATGGTACAGATATAATGGGAGGCTGATCGATGCCCGGGTGCGGTCAAGGGATGGCTCCCTATTGCTCAACCACAGACTCACACAGAGACCCACAGACTCACAGAGACCCACAGACCAATCACACAGAGACGCATACACTCACACAGAGACTCACAGACTCACACAGACCCACAGACTAATCACACAGAGACCCACAGACTTGCATAAAGACCCACAGACTCACAGAGACCCACAGACTCATCACACAGAGACCCACAGACTCACACAGAGACCCACAGACTCACAGAGACCCACAGACTCATCACACAGAGACGCATAGACTCACACAGAGACCCACAGACTCACACAGACCCACAGACTCATCACACAGAGACCCACAGACTTGCACAAAGACCCACAGACTCACAGAGACCCACAGACTCACACAGAGACCCACAGACTCACAGAGACCCACAGACTCATCACACAGAGACCCACAGACTCACACAGAGACCCACAGACTCACACAGAGACCCACAGACTCACACAGACCCACAGACTCATCACACAGAGACCCACAGACTTGCATAAAGACCCACAGACTCACTGAGACCCACAGACTCACACAGAGACCCACAGACTCACAGAGACCCACAAACTCATCACACAGAGACGCATAGACTCACTCAGAGACCCACAGACTCACACAGACCCACAGACTCATCACACAGAGACCCACAGACTCATCACACAGAGACCCACAGACTTGCATAAAGACCCACAGACTCACAGAGACCCACAGACTCACAGAGACCCACAGACTCATCACACAGAGACCCACAGACTCACTCAGAGACCCACAGACTCACACAGACCCACAGACTCATCACACAGAGACCCACAGACTTGCATAAAGACCCACAGACTCAAAGACACCCACAGACTCACACAGAGACCCACAGACTCACACAGAGATGCACAGACTCACAGAGACCCACAGACTCATCACACAGAGACGCATAGACTCACTCAGAGACCCACAGACTCACACAGACCCACAGACTCATCACACAGAGACCCACAGACTCATCACACAGAGACCCACAGACTTGCATAAAGACCCACAGACTCAAAGACACCCACAGACTCACACAGAGACCCACAGACTCACAGAGACCCACAGACTCATCACACAGAGACGCATAGACTCACATAGAGGAGTCTCGTCCTAACGCAGTGGCTGTGTGGCTGTCGGCACCACAGGACAGCACGGGGATGAAGCTGTGGAAGCAGCGTTGGTTCGTGCTGTCCGACTTCTGCCTGTTCTACTACAAAGGTGAGTGGTGCACTCTGACCCCTGACCTCTCAACCCGAGCCCTTACCACCTCGTTATCCCGGTTACTTGTGACGTGCCGGGAGCCGAGTCGCCACGAGTGGGCGGGCCCGGTCGCTCCGCCGTCGTGCCGTCGCTGGGGCCTCGATGTCCGACGTTCCGCCCCGCGCCACGGGAGCTCCCTGGCAACGGGCTCGCTGTCCCCCCCCCCTGCCCTCCCAACCATGCTGACTCTGCCCCCCCCACCCGCCCCGTGGCCCCCTGCCGTGGGGGAGCGCAGACAACAAGGAGGAGGGTGTCCTGGGCAGCATCTCCCTGCCCAGCTTCCAGGTGAATCCGGTGGAAGCCGACGATAAAATCAACCGCAAGTTCGCCTTCAAGGTACGGTGGACAAGCGAGTGGGCCTAGCGGGCGGGCCTGGCGGGCGGGGCCTAGCGGGCGGGCCTGGCGGTGCGGCGTGTAAACATCGCCACTGGGGAGACGAAGACGGCCGGGCGTGGTGCCAGCCACCCACACCCTCGTCGTGTGCCGGGATGCCCCCTTCCGCTCGCACGCGGGGGGCCCACGGCGCCGGGTCACCGCCGCTCACTCGCGTCACCAACCGTCGCGGTGAAGTACGGTCACCGAGACAACGACCGCGGCACGTGGGGGGTGGCAGTGGGGGGGGGGAGCCTTTCATCCCGCGGCGGATTGACGAACGCCCGCACACTCTCGTTTTTGTGATTGTCATCACAACAATAATATTCACCATCGTTTTAAGTGGCCGCTGGTCACGTGTGCTTTGTGTTCTCGGATGCGACATGACGTGAATGTGCAGAGTGCTCGTCGTTGCACGGGGGGGGGGGGGGGGGGGGGGGGTTTCGGCTCGCTAACTTTCGACTGCCCGCCCACTAACGGATTTCCCTGCCGCGCGCTCACTAACGCCCTGCTCAGGTGGGCAGGGGTGGGGGCCTCGGGTGGAGGGTGCGGGGGGTGCGACCGCTTGCCCGCTACGCCGCTCACGCCGTCCCCTCGCTCACGTAGAAGGCATGATGCGCGACGTACTAGCGTGTGTGCGCGCGTGTGTGGTATTAACGTGTGCGTGTGTGTGTGGTATTAACCGCAGTAATCACCACGCACCATCTGCTTCGTTCAAAGTGGACGTTGAGAAATTATGGATAGCTCCATCACCCCCACCCCACGCCACACGTCTAGACTGTTCTAACGATCGGCGTTGCGGCTTGCTCACAAAGCGACGCTGCGTCTCGACGCACGTGGTAGTAACGGCACGGCCACCGAGGCGACGTCGGTTTGCCCCCCCCCCCTCCGCGCACTTTCAGAAATTACCTTTCCTGCATGGTCTCCGTGCCGCAGCCAGCTGCTGCAGCTGCTATGCCCCGTACAGCGCGCGAGTTTGAGAAAACGCCGCTGTGCGGTGAGACGGTGCGGGGGGGTCTGGGTGCGATGCGGGGACTGGGTGCGATGCGGGGACTGGGTGCAATGCGGGGACTGGGTGTGATGCGCGTGGCTGCTTGTGCGTGCGTCGCCGTCGTCAATGTGTTCCCCCCCCCCCCCCGTGCCGCGTGACCCCCTGGGAACTCTGGAAACGCCTCTTCCTCCTCTCCGTGCCTCTCTGGGTGTCTTCTCGGCTGGACTGTCGCTCCTTTCACTCCGACCTCGTGAGCCGCTCGCTCGCAAGGCGGCTTCACTCGCCGGACAAAGGTACGCGCCCGCATGGCTGGGCTCGGGGTCGCGGGGACTTGGGGATGGACGGGGGGGGGGGGGGGGGTTCTTGCCGCGTTTTGTTTTTAGCCCAAAACAGCTCCTCGGCTTTTCAGATAAAAATTTCCGTGCGGTCGCCATGGGGCGTTGGATCTCGGGAGTGGTTCTGGGACGCCTCCTTCCTCGTGGCGTTCTCCGGACACGCCTGAGCGCTTCCGCGGTGGGCTCCTGCTGGCGGATGCCGCTCTCTCTCGTCTCCAAAGGAGTTCAAAAACCGGCGACGATTTTTTTTCAAAAGCGGAAATTATTGACGTTGCCGTACGTCGATTAAAAAAGAAATGAAACCTTTATAAGACGAGGGGGAAAGCCGACGGGAGAAAATACTCGCGTCGAATTTTCTTTTTATAAAACGAGCTGACCTGCACGTCGTCGCACGGGGCTAAAACAATAAAAAATGCAAAGCTACTCGAGAGGAAGCTGTTGGCCAATCAGGTCGGGGGGCAGGGACCCTCCTGAGGAATGGAGTTTCGGAGAATCGCTGGGGTGAGGCTTTCCAGAGCGGTGAAGTATGGCCAAACAACCCCCGTGGCTGACACGGCATGAGGAGGGCTTCATCTGGCAGTGGATTGGCAAAACGAGGAGTTGATAACAATGGCTATTTTAATGGGCTTTCATTGATGAATCGATGACATTAATGAATATTTATTTACGATGTAATTTTCGTGCTCTGGAAAGCCTCATTTGTATGCGAACAAATTCGCACTTTTGTACACGCGTGCGATGTTTGTGTTCGCGCACGCACACGCATTCACGCAAAGTATGTATTTTTTTATCTCATAAGTTAAAGGCCAGACGAATACAACTGCAACAGTGAAGTTACACTTCACCGTTACTTCGAATGCATCAAAGCAATGCAGGCAAAAACGGGAAATACAATCGCGACGGAGTTCACGACGTAAAGTCCGGCCGGGTTATAATGCAGCTGACCAGATTATAATGCAGCTGACTGGGTTATAATGCATCTGACTTGGTTATAACGTAGCTGACTGGGTTATAGTGCAGCTGACTGGGTTATAACGCAGCTGACTGGGTTATAGTGCAGCTGACTGGGTTATAACGCGGGTTATAATGCAGCTGACTGGGTTATAACGTAGCTGACTGGGTTATAATGCAGCTGACTGGGTTATAATGCATCTGACTGGGTTATAATGCAGCTGACTGGGTTATAACGCAGCTGACTGGGTTATAATGCATTTGACTGGGTTATAACGCAGCTGACTGGGTTATAATGCAGCTGGTCGGGTTATAATGCAGTTGACTTGGTTATAATGCAGCTGGACGGGTTATAATGCAGCTGACTGGGTTATAATGCAGATGACTGGGTTATAACGTAGCTGACTGGGTTATAATGCAGCTGACTGGGTTATAACGTAGCTGACTGGGTTATAATGCAGCTGACTGGGTTATAACGTAGCTGACTGGGTTATAATGCAGCTGACTGGGTTATAATGCAGCTGACTGGGTTATAATGCAGCTGACTGGGTTATAATGGAGCTGACTGGGTTATAATGCAGATGACTGGGTTATAACGTAGCTGACTGGGTTATAATGCAGCTGACTGGGTTATAATGCAGCTGACTGGGTTATAATGCAGCTGACTGGGTTATAACGCAGCTGACTGGGTTATAATGCAGCTGACTGGGTTATAACGCAGCTGACTGGGTTATAATGCAGCTGACTGGGTTATAACGCAGCTGACTGGGTTATAATGCAGCTGGTCGGGTTTTAATGCAGCTGACTGAGTTATAATGCAGCTGGTCAGGTTATAATGCAGCTGACTGGGTTATAATGCAGCTGGTCGGGTTATAATGCAGCTGACTGAGTTATAATGCAGCTGAACGGGTTATAACGCAGCTGGCTGGGTTATAATGCAGCTGACTGGGTTATAATGCAGCTGGTCGGGTTATAATGCAGCTGAACGGGTTATAACGTAGCTGACTGGGTTATAGTGCAGCTGACTGGGTTATAACGCAGCTGACTGGGTTATAGTGCAGCTGACTGGGTTATAACGCGGGTTATAATGCAGCTGACTGGGTTATAACGTAGCTGACTGGGTTATAATGCAGCTGACTGGGTTATAATGCATCTGACTGGGTTATAATGCAGCTGACTGGGTTATAACGCAGCTGACTGGGTTATAATGCAGTTGACTGGGTTATAACGCAGCTGACTGGGTTATAATGCAGCTGGTCGGGTTATAATGCAGTTGACTTGGTTATAATGCAGCTGGACGGGTTATAATGCAGCTGACTGGGTTATAATGCAGATGACTGGGTTATAACGTAGCTGACTGGGTTATAACGTAGCTGACTGGGTTATAATGCAGCTGACTGGGTTATAACGTAGCTGACTGGGTTATAACGTAGCTGACTGGGTTATAATGCAGCTGACCGGGTTATAACGTAGCTGACTGGGTTATAATGCAGCTGACTGGGTTATAACGTAGCTGACTGGGTTATAATGCAGCTGACTGGGTTATAATGCAGCTGACTGCGTTATAATGCAGCTGACTGGGTTATAATGCAGCTGACTGGGTTATAATGCAGATGACTGGGTTATAACGTAGCTGACTGGGTTATAATGCAGCTGACTGGGTTATAATGCAGCTGACTGGGTTATAATGCAGCTGACTGGGTTATAACGCAGCTGACTGGGTTATAATGCAGCTGACTGGGTTATAATGCAGCTGACTGGGTTATAACGCAGCTGACTGGGTTATAATACAGCTGGTCGGGTTATAATGCAGCTGACTGAGTTATAATGCAGCTGGTCGGGTTATAATGCAGCTGACTGGGTTATAATGCAGCTGGTCGGGTTATAATGCAGCTGACTGAGTTATAATGCAGCTGAACGGGTTATAACGCAGCTGGCTGGGTTATAATGCAGCTGACTGGGTTATAATGCAGCTGGTCGGGTTATAATGCAGCTGAACGGGTTATAACGCAGCTGGCTGGGTTATAATGCAGCTGGCTGGGTTATAATGCAGCTGACCTGCGTGCGTGCCTGCCTACCTGCGTGCGTGCGTGCCCACCTCCTCTATTCTCCCCCCCCCCTCCCTCCATAGGCTGGGCCTCCGAGCCAGAGGCACGAGAAGCCGGCAGGGGGGGGGGGGGCGCCACTTGACTCGTGTGCCGTGGCAGGCGCGGCACGCTGGCATGCGCACCTACTACTTCGCCGCCGACTCGCTGGAGGAAATACGCGTGTGGATGAAGGCGATGGCGCAGGCGTCGCAGCTGCAGATGGAGATCTCGCAGGGGTGAGACGCCTCCTCCCCTCCAACCCCCCCTCGTGCGTTTGCGCGCACGTGCGTGTGCGTTGAACGCAACGTACGTAGCCAGCCGTGCTAATCGGAGGTGCGGGGGAAGGACGTCAAACTACGGGTCTCTGTGGGTCTCTGCGAGTATATGGGTCTCTGTGTGAGTCTATGTATGTACGTATGTATGTTGAACTTCTTTCGCACCGTACGTAGCCTTCCGTGCTAATCGGAGGTGCGGGGGAAGGACAGCAACCTATACACAAAGAGGAGTTCTCAAGAATTTAGTTTGTCAATCTAGATGATGATGATGATTTAAAATTGCGTAGCTCCAGCGGCTCCAGCGGCTTCCCAATATCGGATGGTAGCGTGGCACAGGGTGGCGCAGGGTGGCGCAGGGTGGCACAGGGTGTACACCGCCCGGCACGTACACCGCCTGGGAGTTCACAGCGACGTGGCCACAAACGATAGCTCAACGAAGTGGACATTTCTCGCAAGCCATACACTCTAAACCGTCGATTTAGGTGACAAACCTTGCTCAATGTCGGTTGGCTGGTGGGTTCCACGCCATATTTATATCAGTTTAACGCGTAGGCTCTTAGGTTGACTCAGTAATCCCCCCCCCCCCACTATGCGCAAGAGCGCAGAAGTGTGGTCACCACATCTACGCCTCTATATAAGGAACGTAGCAGGTGGAGGACTTCTCCACAAATCTGGCTGTCGCCTGATGAATCTGGTTGTATTTACTGGCGAAGCGTCACGATATTCAGAATTTAAATGTTGTGGCTTGGCTCTCCAACACACAACCGGTGTGCTGTACTAGTACACTACACTATACACTACATTATACACTACACTACTATAAACTACATTATACACTACACGACTATACACTACACTATACACTACATTATACACTACACACTAGTGCTGTACTAGTGACGAATTGGCCACGTTCTGTTTACATGACAACCCTTACTAGTTGGCTGTGTCGGGTGGTGGCGGGTTTTAACGACACAACATTTACACATTTACGCGATCTAACCCAAGAAAAAAACCTGGGATATCAATTCTAAATGTGGAGAAGAATCCACGTAACCCACGGAAGAGAGAGTCGGGATTGAACCCACGACCTCCCGCGTACCAGGCGAGGTAGTCAACATCTCCCAGCCACCGCGGCGTCTCACGCGATCTGATCCCAACGTCCAGCAACGGCGGTGGCGGCGGCGGGGGCAACCGCTCACGCGGGCGAGCGGCGGCGGAGGAGGAGGCGGGGGGGCAGGTGCTCGTCGACGGGCTCCGTGGGGCGCCGGGAGATGTCGCGGCGCCGGCCCGGTGGAGGCCGCCGCGCTCCGACGACGACGACGAACGGGGGGGCGGCCCTCGTGGCGATGTGGAGATCGTGACAGAGGAGGGGCCGGCTCGCTCGCGGGCCGGCATGGACGACGACGACGACGCTGTGGCGGCAGCCGTGGCCGCGGAGGAGCTCCGGCGGCAGCTGCGCGACGGCGATGGCGAGAGGGGGGCGGCCGCGGAGCGGCGGGACGGCGACGAGAGGTTCGACCCGTCGGCGGGCCCAGGCCGAACGACCGCGGAGGCCGCCGATCGCCCCACCGCCGGCGCCGCGATCTTACGGCCGGAAGCGGCGGCGAAGTCCGGCGTGGTTCTATGTCACCCGAACCAGCAGCAGCCGCAGCAGCCGCAGCAGCCGCTGCAGCTGCAGCTGCGCCTGCAGCGGCACAGCACGGACAGGATGGGGCTTGCCGGCAGCAGCAGCAGCAGCCTGTCGGCGTTCAACCAGGACGAGTTTGGCTACGGGGCGGCTGGCGGCGCCGGCGAGGGCCACCGGGCGGCGGCGGCACTGGAGAGGCAGACGCGTGACTCCACGGTGCAGCTGGAGCAGTGGATGATGCGGTCGCTGAAGGAGAAGAACGAGAGAGACCGCTTGAAAGGAGGGAGACGCCGGGGTGCGGTTGGGGGGGTAGAGGAGGGGTGGGGGGGGAGCAGCTCAAAGATTGGTGACAGGGAGTGAAGGAGGAGGGGGGGGGGTGAAGATGGGAGGTGGAGGGAAGGAGGTGGAGGGGAGGAGGTGGAGAATGGTTAGAGACGAGATGGGGGGGATGGCCACGCGTGGCTGTGAACCCTGCGGGTCGCAGCGGTGAGGCGTCGCTGTGAAACCTTGAGCAAGGAACGGGCCCTGACCCCCTCCATCCTCCTCCTCCCCTCTCCTCTCCTCTCCCCCCCCTCTCCCTCCTCCCCCCCGTAGCATCGCGTCCACCCAGACGCTGCCCAGGTCCATGCCCAGCTACCGCCAGTCGCTGGTGGTGGTGGTGGGCGCCCCCGGGGGGGTGGACGTGGCGGCGGCCGCCCCGGGGGCGCGCCGGCAACGCGCTGCCGAGTTCAGCCACGGCCACGGAGCGCGGGTACGGCTGCCCCCCCCCCCCCCCCACACACGTATGGCGCTGTCTGTCGGGCTTTCTGTCTATTGGGCTGTCTGTCTATCGGGCTGTCTAACTGTCTGGCTGTCTGTCAGTCTGTCTGTCGGGCTTTCTGTCTATCGGGCTGTCTGTCTATTGGGCTGTCTGTCTATCGGGCTGTCTAACTGTCTGGCTGTCTGTCAGGCTGTCTGTCTGTCCGGCTGTCTGTCTATCGGGCTGTCTGTCTATCGGGTTGTCTAACTGTCTGGCTGTCTGTCAGGCTGTCTGTCTGTCGGGCTGTCTGTCTATCGGGCTGTCTGTCTATCGGGCTGTCTGTCAGGCTGTCTGTCTATCGGGCTGTCTGTCTATCGGGCTGTCTAACTGTCTGGCTGTCTGTCAGGCTGTCTGTCTGTTGGGCTGTCTGTCTATCGGGCTGTCTGTCTATTGGGCTGTCTGTCTATCGGGCTGTCTAACTGTCTGGCTGTCTGTCAGGCTGTCTGTCTGCCGGGCTGTCTGTCTATCGGGCTGTCTGTCTATCGGGCTGTCTGTCTATCAGGCTGTCTGTCAGGCAGTCTGTCTATCGGGCTGTCTGTCTATCGGGCTGTCTAACTGTCTGGCTGTCTGTCAGGCTGTCTGTCTGTCGGGCTGTCTGTCTATCGGGCTGTCTGTCTATCGGGCTGTCTGTCTATCGGGCTGTTTGACTGTCTGGCTGTCTTTCCCTATGGTCTCGCAGTGCACGCAGACGCTGGATAGGAGGCCCACACCGTTCATGGTGCACACGTCCACCCCGCAGTCCACCCCGCAGTCCACCCCGCCCAGCCTGCAGGGCCGCACGGTGAGACACATGCCGCTCACCCCCACGCTCACCCTCGCCGCTCACCCCCGCGCTCACCCCCACGCTCACCCTCCCCACTCACCCTCCCCACTCACCCTCCCCGCTCACCCCCACGCTCACCCTCCCCACTTACCCTCCCCGCTCACCCCCACGCTCACCCCCACGCTCACCCTCGCCGCTCACCCTCGCCGCTCACCCCCACGCTCACCCCCGCGCTCACCCCCATGCTCACCCTCGCCGCTCACCCCCACCCTCACCCTTCCCGCTCACCCCCACGCCCCCCACCCTTCGCAAAAGAAGTTCAACGAACATTTACCTCTTGACCTCTTGACCTTTCCTTCCGACGGCGAGTCAAACCGCTCTCGCCCCGCCCGACTGCTGCGCCACCCGGTGGCCGTCTGGTCGGTGCGGCCACGGCAATCCCGCTATCGGGGTGGACAACGCCGGTGCAATGGTAACGGGGTGGCGGCCGATGTTGCTCCGTTTGTGCGGCGATGGCGGTGTTGATAATGCTGACGCGACGACGACGATGATGATGATGATAGCAGCGACGACGGTGATGGCGGTGGTTACGCACAGCCAGAGGAGCTGACCCTGCTGCTCATCCAGCTGCAGAGAAACCAGTCACAGGTCCGGCACGGGGGGGGAGGGGTCACGAGGTCACGCGGGAGGTCACGGGGCCACCGGGGGGTCACACGGGGGTCACACACAGTCACGGAGGGTCACAGGCGGGTCTCCAGGTCACACGATGGGGTCACAGGGTCACACGGGGGTCTTGGGGGATCGGAGGTCACGGGGGGCGTGGGGATGGGGCGCCACATCGGAACGAGGACGGCTGACACGGTAGCGGCACGCTAGCCACGTGCTCGACACGCACACGAGGTGCAAGATCGATTCACTGCCTCTGCGCTAGACACATGCTTAATACTTTATATATTATAGACACGTGCCCGATTCCCTGTACTCTAGACACACGCTTAATACTTTATATATTATAGACACGTGCCCAATTCTCTGTACTCTAAGACACATGCTTAATACGTTATATATTATAGACACGTGCCCAATTCTCTGTACTCTAGACACATGCTTAGCACTATATACTCAAGACACACGCTACCTACACATAATACATGCCCCACTCACAACACATGCTCTACCCCTTATATCGTATTTCACACACACACACTACCCAAAACACACACACACACCACCCTGCCATCCTCCCACACACCACCACCCACCACTCTCACCACACTCCCTGGCCACGCTCACCGCGCTCGCCATCCCGTGTCTTTGCTGTGCCACCCACGACTCCCCCGTGCCCCGCTGCCTGCTCAGTCGTTGGCACCACCACTGCACCTGCAAAGGAACCTGCGCTTGATTGAGAGCCAGGTGAGGCAGTATGGCATCATCCTCACCAGCATCCTCACCAGCATCCTCACCACCACCACCATCCTCACCACCACCACCAGCATCAACCTCACCACCATCCTCACCACCACCATCATCACCACCACCAGCATCATCCTCACCACCAGCATCATCCTCACCACCATCCTCACCACGACCATCATCCTCACCACCACCACCATCATCATCTCTCACCTGCATGGCCCCCACCGTCCCCACGGTTGCAGCCAGTACCCCCCCCCAGCCCCCCATCCATCGCCCCCCAGCCCCATCGTCACCTCGTTACCCGCACGGTGCCCCCTCGTCCCGTGCCTCGTCACGGACCTCGTCACGTACCTCTTCAAGTGCCGTCACACCAACCCCCCTCCGCCCCCCCCCCCCCGTTCCCCCTGCCCGATAGCTCCCCAGTAGCCCAGCGGCGTAGCTGCCGGTGGCGTGTGCGGGGCGGGCCGACCGCGGGATAGAGCGGGGGGGGGGGGGAGCCCCACGTGGTCACACAGCGGGAGCAAACGTCGCGAGTGCTGCAGGCGGTGCAGTCGTACCGTTGGTGAGGCCCAGGTGCCAGGCTGACGAAGGGAGGAAGAGAAGGGGTTGGTGGAGGGGGGTCCACACCACCTGCGCCGCTACGCCACTCGGGGGCCCATCGCATGCCTGACGTCGCGTTGCTGAGGCCGCGTTATCCCTTTACCCCGTCGTTACCCCCCCGCCCTACGTCACGAGAGGGTCACGAACGGCGGGGTCGCGCAAGCTCGATCGCGCCGCCGCCCCCCGCCGGGTCTGGCTGGGTTGGAAAATAATTTCACTGGAGGGGTAGGGGGAGAGACAAAGGCGGCCGGGCATGGTGGCGGTGGTAGTGCCGGCCACCCACCCACCCGGCTCGTGCGCCACAGTGCCGGCCTTCGCAGGCGCCGCTGCAGCGAGCAGCTGCAGCGGCGCTCGCCCCAGCGCCCTCGTTGAGGCTGCGTGCCGCCGAAATCGCGGTGTTATCGGCAAGCGCGGAAAAATATTCGGCGACAAATGAAACCTCCCCCACCAATCCCCTGGGGGATGGGAAATCCCTCAGCCATGAAAACATCGTGGCACGAAGTGGAGATGACCCTGCTGAGGCTGCGGTGCCTCAAATATTGGAAGAAGTCACACCCTGTGAGTGGCTGGCTGAGGTGCCATCTGTTGAGGAAGTACAGAAGGCGATCCGGAGTCTGAGACCAGGAAAGACAGCGGGCAGAGATGATCTCCCAAGCGAAATGCTGAGGGAGGGTGGCGTTTGTGCACAGACGGCCCAATATGACATCATAACAACAGTCTGGACCACTGTACGGGTTCCGCAAGATTGGAAGGATGCCCTGGTGGTCCCCCTCTTTAAGAAGGGGGACCGCACAGATTGTAACAACTACAGGGGCATCTCACTCCTCAGTGTGCCAGGAAAGGTCCTGGCAAGGATTATTCAACATCGCCTTGCCAGGCACGCTGAGGAGAGGCTTGCAGAGCCCCAGTGCGGTTGCAGGAAAGGGCGGTCCTGCACAGATGCCATATTTTCTGTCCGTCTGCTACATCAGAGGTGTAGGGAATTCCAACAAGACCTACATCTCTGCTTTATTGACCTGGTCAAGGCCTATGATACCATCAGTAGGCCTGGGCTCTGGGTCGTTCTTCGTGCTTTTGGAGTACCTGACCCTCTGCTCACGATCATTAAGGACCTTCATGATGGTGAGCGGGCGCGGGTAAAACTACGTAGCCGGGAGTCAGAGCCATTCTCTGTACACCTTGGGGTGCGACAGGGATGTCCTCTGGCTCCCATATTATTTAACATCTATTTTGACCACGTAGTTCATGAAGCCTTCAATAGCTGTACCGGGGGAATTTCCATTTGGTACAGATATAATGGGAGGCTGATCGATGCCCGGGTGCGGTCAAGGGATGGCTCCCTATTGCTCAACCACGTTATTTATGCCGATGATTTGGTAATAGCTGCTCATTCAGAGGAGGAGTTGGAGACGCTGCTGCTGAATCTGGAGTGTGCCACTATAAGAGGTCGGGCCTTACCATCAGCCCAACCAAAACTTCCTGGGTATTTTGTACCATCGGACACTCCACCCCCACAACTCCCAATCGGTGATGGGGCAGTTGTGGAGAGAGTGGAGAGTTTCCCATACCTGGGCTGTGTGCTTATGACCGGCTCCAGTTTAACAGCAGAGGTCTC
This sequence comes from Petromyzon marinus, assembly GCF_048934315.1. Classification (NCBI taxonomy): domain Eukaryota; kingdom Metazoa; phylum Chordata; class Hyperoartia; order Petromyzontiformes; family Petromyzontidae; genus Petromyzon; species Petromyzon marinus. The sequence goes on from NW_027423016.1 coordinate 895,257, forward strand.
ACTCCGAATCAGTGGAGCGGCAATATCTTTTCATCGGTTGCGTAATGCTGTGTGGAAGCTACCTGGTCTGTCGCTCCGCACTAAGCTTCAGGTCTTCTCGGCCACAGTCATTCCTTCCCTTCTCTATGCTTGCGAAACGTGGACCCCCCTAATGGCACATTTTCGCCGGTTAGAAACATTTAGGCTTTCCTGCCTACGATCCATCCTGGGTTTAACCAGGCTGGATTGTGTGAGGAGCTCACAAATCCTTGAAAGATCTGGACAAGGTCCCATTGGTGAGCTCCTCCAGCAGGCAAGGCTGCGTTGGCTGGGTCATGTAGCCCGCATGCCCAGCCACCGCTTGCCTAAACAGCTTTTGTTCGGCCGGATCGAGGGGGCTAAACGGGCGCGGCACGGGCTAGAGAAGACATGGAGTGATGTGGTACAGGAGGACGTGGAGCTGAGTGGACTTGCCGATTACTGGTACCAGCGGTGTCAAGATCGGCCTCTGTGGAGGAGGCTCGTGAAGGACGCTACTGGGCAGTTGGAGGCAGTCGCCCTCCAACAACAACGGAGGGCGGAGGAGCAACGCTCACAACAACGAGCGGAGCGCCGGGTGGCTAAAGCACAGCAGTTTGGCTAGTAGGGGGCACAGGTGGTGCATCAGCCAGTCATCTCAGTCATCTCAGTAAGTCGACCCATGGCACTTGGGTCTGCCCCGTGACCTCCTGCCAGCGGGCGTTCGACACTTCACGTGGCCTCAAGGTGCACATGGCCTGGCACAAGTGTCGTGGTGACGTCACCGCCAATTAGTGGTGAATGGCGGTTGTTGTTGTGTGTCTGCGTGTGTCTGTCTGCATCTTTCTGTGTGGGTCTGTGTGTATCTGTGTGGGTCTGCGATAGCGCTAACCGCTACACTATCGCTCCCCACACACATCTTTGTCTTTGTGTGTGGGGAGCGATAGTGTAGCGGTTAGTGTGCTGCACTATGAACCTGGCGACCTGGGTTCGATTCCCGCTCATGGCCAACACCAGTGACGATTATCTGAACCGGTCCCGGGCCTCCCCTAGGCCGACTCAGCCTCAAGTGAGTACCTGGTGTGGTTTGTAAACATTGCCACTAGGGAGACAAAGGCGGTCGGGCGTGGTGCTGGCCACCCACCCCCTCGTGTACCGTTCCGGCCTTCATAGGTGCTCGCTAACAGCACTTGCCCCTACAGTCTGTTAAGGCTATATGGGGGATCTTTGTCTTTGTGTGTTTCTGTGTGTCTCTGTGGGTCTGGTTGTGTCTGTGTGTCTGTGTGTGTGCCTGTGGCCGCGAGACGCGCTTGCCCCAGCGGTCTCTTCAAGGCCTCCACTGGGCAGGGGGTGATCTTTGTCTGTTGTGGCTGCGACAGATGAAGCTGACGCGGCTGTGTGACCTCAACAAAACACTTCACGAGCAGGAGACCAGGCTGAGGCATCTGCGCAACGAGAAGGTAAGTTCACGATGGTGAGGAGGTGAGTTCACGATGGTGAAGAGGTGAGTTCACGATGATGAGGTGAGTTCACGATGGTGAGGAGGTGAGTTCACAATGGTGAGGAGGTGAGTTCACGATGGTGAGGAGGTGAGGTCACGATGGTGAGGAGGTGAGTTCACGATGGTGAGGAGGTGAGTTCACGATGGTGAGGAGGGGAGGTCACGATGGTGAGGTCACGATAGTAAGGAGGTGAGTTCACGATTCCCGCTCACGGCCAACACTACTGGGCCTCCCCTAGGTCGACTCGGCCTCAAATGAGTACCTGGTACGATGTGTATTAAACATCGCCACTGGGGAGACAAAGGCGGCCGGGAGTGGTGTGCTGTGCCAGCCTTCATAGGTGCTCGCTTACAGCACTTTCCCCAACAGTCTGTTAAGGCTACTCAGGGGATGTTTGTCTTTGTAGCGCGCGTGATGCTGACCAACCACCCACCCGCTTGTGCTGGCCTTCATAGCTGCTGCTGCTACTCGCTAACAGCACTTGCCCCATCAGTCTTGTCAAGGCTATACGGGGGATCTTTGTCTCATTCATAAGCACTGCTGCTGCTACTCGCTAACAGCACTTGCCCCATCAGTCTGTGAAGGCTATACGGGGGGTCTTTGTCTCATTCATACGCACTGCTGCTGCTACTCGCTGACAGCACTTGCCCCAACAGTCTGTTAAGGCTATATGGGGGATCTTTGTCTCATTCATAGGCACTGCTGCTGCTACTCACTGACAGCACTTGCCCCAACAGTCTGTCAAGGCACTTTTATTTGATTTTGGAGAGCGATGGTGCAGTGATTAGGGCCACGCTTGCGCTGAAACCCCATCTACCCGAGTTCAATTCCTGCTCAAGGCCTGCATCGGTGACAGCAATTATCTGAACCAGTCCTGGTCCTCACCGAGGTCGACTCGGACTTAAATGAGTGCTCTGTGCGAAGTGGAATCATCGGCAGTGGGGGGACGTGGCGACGCTACTCGCCGTGACGGCACTTGCCCCGACAGCTTGCAAAGGCTACCCGGGTGGATGGAAGGCATCTTTATCTTTGTGCGTGTGTGTGTGCGTGTGTGCGTGCGTGCGTGTGTGTTTGCATGGGTACGTGGGTACGTGGGTGCGTGCGTGGGTGCGTGGGTGCGTGTGTATGTGGGTGCGTGCGTGTGTGGGTACGTGTGTGGGTGCATGTGTGGGTACGTGGTTGCGTACGTGTGTGGGTACGTGCGTGTGTGCGTGGCGGCGCAGGCCTGCATCGAGTCGTCCCTGGAGGTGCTGCACCTGCAGATCGCTCAGCGACGCTCGCACGAGCAGCAGCAGCAGCGGCTGCTGCTGCAGGCCGACCTTGTGCACCTCCGTGCAGACGGCGCCCGGCTCAGCCGGGTGAGAGGGACCCCCATGCCCCATCCCCTCACCCTCCCATCCCCTCAACCTCCCATCCTCCCACCCACCCATCCCCCACCCGATCACCCCCCCCCCCCATCCCTCTCATCCCCCACCCAATCAGAGGCGACCTGGCCACAAATGTTGTGACCGTCACTCGTTGTTGTGACCGTTTGCTCGTTGTTGCGAGCGTCGCCCATTGTTTGTCACCGCCGTCGTCATCATCGTCACCATCGTCGCCGCCATCGTCATCGTGGCCATCGTTTTTGTCATTGCTAGGAGCGGCCCAAGAGCGCGATGGACGCGCTGTACCCGGCGGGCGGTCCCGCGGGCGGTGCCGCCCGGGGCAAGATGACCGCGGAGGAGCAACTGGAGCGGCTCAAGCTTAATCAAAAGGCGGCGGCGGCGGCGGCGGCGGCCGGGAGCGGCGTCGGGGGGGACGCGGCGACGACGGTGACCCCGGGGGGATCGGGCCGACGCGGCCACGCGATGACGCTCGACCGCCGGACCGTCCTGGCGGCGCGGTCGCCCACACGGCCCGCGTCCGTGGACGTCTCGCGGGTGTGTGAGTGTGTTGGGGTTGGCACGTGCCCTGTATGTGTGGGTTGAAGGTGGCACGTGCCCTGTGTGTGTGTTGGCACGACCGTGGTGCTGGCCAGCCCACCCCCTCATGTGCCGTGCCGGCCTTCATAGGTGCTGCTACTCGCTAGCAGCGTTTGCCCCGACGGTTTGTTTGTTGGCACCAGTAGGGGGGCACAGGTGGTGCATCTGCCAGTCTATCTCAGTCAGTCAACCCATGGCACGTACAAAGTAGCACAGAGAGGACGGCCATCCCAGTCAGTCGACACGTTCCACGAGCCGTGGCTTTTCGCGCCGTTGCTACGTTGAGGTGCCGCCATTTCCGCGTCATTACCACTCGGTGGGCCTGGCGTCAACCGATGTGGCGCATTTTATCGCGGGGGAGACACCGTGGCGAGACGGTGGGCGATGCCTTGGGCCATGAGGTTTTGGGCCACGAGGCCATGGGCCATAAGGCCGTGGTGGTGTGGTGTCCGCCTGCCTTATCCAACACCGCCGCCGCGTCATTGCAGCTCACAAAGTTGAGGCAGCGCCAAGACGACCTGGACATCGCCGAGATGGAGCGCGCTGTGCAGGACGCGCCGGCGCCCGAGACGCCGGCGCAGGAGATCGCGCGGCTCCGCACCGCATGCACGGAGCTCGACGGCAGCTACGATCCGGGGTCAGAGGTGAGATGCAGCCGGGGGTTCGGGGTGAGAGACGGTGAGGGTCAGAGGTGAGACAGAGCCAAATCCTGGGTGAAAGTGGGAGGTGAGATGGCAGGGTCATAGGGGTGGGACACAGCCTGGGTCAGAGTTGAGACACAGCCGGGGTCAGGAGTGAGACACACTAGGGCCAGGGGTGAGGGATGGCCAAGGTCAGAGGTGAGACACAGCCAAGGTCAGAGGTGATCCAGGGTTAGAGATCAGTGGGTAGAGATCCGGGTCTGGTTTGAGAGCTATATCCGGTTGATGAGTGAGAGGTGGGGGGGGTGTTGGGATGGTGAGAGATGTGGCGCTTGGCGGTGATGTTTCAAATGCTGCTGAGAGTTCTGGGATTTTGGGCTTACGAGGCCTGGGTTCCAATCAGGAGTCGGAGGTCAGGAGCGAAAACAGCTGGACCCGGGCAGGAGGTCACGGAGAGAGAGATCCAAATCTGAGCATTGTTCTGTGTCTGTTGTTAGGTGCTGGTGATCACAGCCATAAAGGCAATGGTAGCGTTGTGATGTAGAAAATGATTTTGATTATAGCAATGCTAATTATGTATATGATGATGGCAAAGGCAGCAATGATAACCGTAGTTACGACGACGATTGTCATGACGATGACAGTGGTAAAGAGAGCCATGACGATGTCAGTATTCATGACCATGGTTACGATGTTTGCAACGGCATTTGATGGTGACGATGACAGCGAGCGATGACGACAATGTTTACCGATGATAACGGGAGCGATGATGTTGATGGCGAGCCGGTCACGGTTATGCCCCCTCCCCCCGGCCCGCAGGTGCCCCCCCCTCGTCGCCACGTGACGGTGCCCGAGCGCCACGTGGACGAGGACCCCGAGGAGCCGCCGATCCCCCTGGGAATGGAGGCGTGGCAGAAGAACACGGAGCGGATCAAGGCGATGCTCGCCAAGTCCAGGTACAGCGTCGTCACGCTCGCGTCGTCACGCACGCGTCACGGTGCGTCGCGGTATTCCGTTTCGCACCGCCGCGACCGCCCGCCGTCACATTTCCCCGCCCCCTCCGCGTTGCCAGCGTGCAGAACGCGGTGCCGCCGCCGTCGCCGGCGAGCTGCGAGGCGACGCGGGGCAAGGCGGAGGTGTACGTGCAGGAGCTGGAGCGCATCGTCAGCATGTCGTGCGCCCTCGCTGCGGAGGCGTGCCAGCGCAGCAAGGCCGGTACGGCGCCACTGCCGCGGGCGGCTCGGCCGCGCGTCGGTGGCACCCGGCACGCGGTATTCCAGGGGTCCCCCTCACGGGGTTTGGCGCCTCGCCATTTGTTCACTGGGTCGCCGGTAAACTGCGGTAGGTGGCGCTCGACTCCGTGGTATACCGGACGCGGTGTGCCGGAGCGGGGATATATTTTCCGGGTGACCAACCCGGCCGAAGCGAGTCTCGGCGTTCCTCACGCCCGTCGCTCCGCTCTCTGGTTTTGTTTCCTGCCGCCCGCCCGACAGCCAAAGTCGCTTCCCCGACGAAGAAGGCGTCCCCTTCCCAGGATGCATCGGCGCCCGGCGGCGGCAGCTATTCTACGCTTGTTTAAAACGCCAAGGTTTCCGCTCAGCTCAGCGGTGAGAGACTCACTCGCTCACCCACTGGCTCATCCGCTCGCTCACCCACTGGCTCATCTGCTCGCTCACCCGCTCGTTCGCTTGCTCACTCACCCACTCGATAACCCGCTTGCACGCTCACCCAATCGCTCAACCTGCTCGCTCATGGACTTTCTCACCCACTCGCTCGCTTGCTCAGGAACTCGCTCACTCACTCGCTCACCCACTCGGAACAATCTCGGGCTCACGGCCACCGCTGTGGTTGACATCTCGGCATGAGTACTCGTGTTGCCGGTGGTACCCTCAGTTTCACCGTTGCTCTTGAAATCCCCTACCCCCCCCCCCCCAGGTGTCATCCACCTGGCGGAAGAGGTGAAGGAAGAGGACGACGACGATTAAGGGAACAAGAAGAGGTGTCCGCGAGAACGCGGCCGCACGGGGAGGAGGGGGCGGGGGGAGAATGCAGGACGCCGCCGCGAACGGCCGTGCGTCTGTCGCCGTCGTCATCCCGACGATCGTTACAGAGCCCCAACGATGAGCGGCGTCGTTACCGGATGAAGAAGTGGCGGTGCGGGCGGTGCAGGTGGTGTGGGCGGTGCCCCTTCTCCGCTCACAAAGAGTTTCTTCAAGTGTTCGATTCTCGTAGAAGGGAGAGGGAAAGTTGTATCGGCATTCTTAGCAGATTTTATAAAAGTGTACAGTAGATTTAGCGACCCTAGGGAGCTACTGTTTGTATGCCCACGTTAAATGGTGATAACTTTAAAATGACCCCCAAACGATTTTATGACCACACTTGCGTTTGGAATATTAGAAACATGCTTTAATAATGAGGATGACGACGATGCTCAACCGTCAAAGACAGGATAACAACACGTGACGATTTCCAGACGCACGCATTTTGTTCAAATGCTCTCGCTGCGGGGAGAAAATGGCCTTTGATTGTATTCTTACCCCCAGGTATCCTTTTTTGCAAGAGACTTTAGCCCCCCCCCAACGCCCATATCGATGTCTGGGTTTTAATGTGGAGGTCGGCGAAGGTAACTCTCTCTATGGCCGTCCTGGGTGCTCTGGGTGAGTCGACCCACGCACGCGGCACCTGGGTCTGTCCCCTTCGTCACGGCCTCAGGAGGGCCGCCACCTCGTCTGGCGCACAACGCCGTGGCGGACGTCGCCGCCACCTCAACAACGAGCAGCGGTTGTTGTTTGTTTGTTGTTTGTTGGTTGTTTGTTGGGCCAGCGACGCGTGCCCTCTCCCAACACGCGCGTGCCGCACCCCGACCTCAAGCGCGCCCGTGTCCGTTGTGACGTGGCCCGTTGTGACGTGGTCCATTGTGATGACGAATGGCGTCAGCCAATCAAATCCATCGTCGCACGCACGCGCCTTGAGTCACCCCCCTCTCTCCCCCCCCCCAAGGTTGCGTTTTTAGACTTTGAGCGACAGCATCTCGGTGCCTATATATCGACTTGCCGCAGTTGGCAAAGCAATGCACCCCCTTTTACCCGATGGGTGGCATTTGCACCCAAAAGTTGCTGCAAAAAAACTAAAAAAACTACTAGCGGTGTAATAAAAGTTAATTTTAAAAAAACTAAGTGATGCAACAATATATAAAACACGCAAAAAAACATGACACTTCAATACAGCACGTTAATAAATTATCCCGTTACATTTGTGGTGGTTATAAATTGACGAATAAAACTTCTGATCAGGCAACACATGTATCGTCTTTTATACAAGGTCCCTAACACAAAGGGTTTATCGGTGTTGAGTGTGTGTATCGGTCCCTTAACCCGATGCCTGGGGAGGCATGGCCTCTATGAGCCCTATCACTGGGCAACTCGCTCTCTATCACTGGGCAACTCGCTCCCTATCACTGAGCAACTCGCTCCCTATCACTGGGCAACTCGCTCCCTATCACTGGGCAACTCGCTCCCTATCACTGGGCAACTCGCTCCCTATCACTGGGCAACTCGCTCTCTATCACTGGGCAACTCGCTCTCTATCACTGGGCAACTCGCTCTCTATCACTTTGCAACTCGCTCCCTATCGTCCTCCGGCTGGGACCTAGGGGAGGCTATCTGACCCCACCGTCCCGGTCCGTGGGTTCTAACCACTGGCCTCACTGAGCTCCGGCCCTTAGAAGGACATCGGAGCTTGGGGTCCAGGGTCCTCTCTTCAGCCCAGGTCTTCGTTCTTCAGCTTTCAGATGACTGAGCCAGACCTCTGAGAGGTCCGGCTTATATACTGGTTCGTGGCTTGCTCCGTCCTAGCCACGCCTTCCTTCTGGAACATTCTGGAAGGTTACGTCATCCCCCGGTTCCCCCCTCCCGGGGCCCTGGGGAATGTGTCCCAGGATCCGTTTGCTGGGTTTTGTCGTTGGTCCCTTTTTGGGCCCATGGACATTTGCCTTGTCGTGGTTTATTTCAGTTTTTTTATTTTTTTTATTTTGGTATAGCCCTGTGAGCCATTCGGCTCTTGAATTGGGTGCAACCACAACAAACAAAAAAACATTGCTCAACCTCTATCATCTGACCTAATAAAATTAATAAACAGTAAATCTATGTTTTAACGGAGCTGTGAATATAAGCGTTTTGCGCATGCGCAAATGTGTGCTGTCGCGCGCTGAGCGGTAAAATAATAAGTAAAAATCTCACTAAATCGTTAATTAAACTACCTTAAAGTTTAGAAATGGGAAAATGGAATAGCCTATGCCAAGCAGGGGGCTTAGGGCTTGCCGCCCAGCAATGTTATTTTTCTACGCGAACCCCGCGGTTAGAAAGCCAAATCCCTCGCAAGCGAGCGTCGTCGCTTCAAGACGATTCTAAAGGAATCTACAACCTTTGATTCCTTTGCGCGATTGAAATAATCGATTCTTGGCGCACTCGGATTTTATTTTAAATTAATGAGTTATCTTTTGATTTGTATGTTATGTTTTAAAGTTTTTCAGACGTTTTAAAATGTTTCCCCGCTAGTAGCAGTATATATCGACTCTATAGCACAAAGTACTCACCTGACAGATTGCCGTGACGAGGCCTAGTCCCGTGCAAAGCCTCCGGCCTCGCCTAGATTGCCCGGCCGGCCGTGGCTGTGGGCTGGGCCTCTACCCCCCCCCCCCCACAATAATCCTATTTAATCGCTATATTTTTAGTATCTACGACCCTATAATAGTAAGTGCACACATTGGGGTGGAGGGGGAGAGAAGAGGACGTGACACTTTGATGAATTTACCTCAGCGTCGCGTGTAAAATTTTTGCATTTTGAATGAGAAATGGCGTCCCCCCTGCGGCGACGGCGTCTGTTTGTTGCCAGGGGCAATGGCGTTTCGCGCATGCTCAGCAGTGAGCCGGTCGGCAAAAGTAAATAAATAAAGATAAATCGCACCAAAACGTTAATTAAAACACTTTAAAGGCGACGGACGGGAAAACGAAATAGCCTATACCAAGCGGGGGGCCCGGGGCGTGCCATCTGGCAAAAAAATTTCCACGCGAACCCCGCGGTCCGAGAGCCAAATCCCTCGCAAGCGAGCGTACACAGACAGACAAACAAAAAAATGAGTTTTATAGGTTAGATAAAACAAAGTCAGTACAGTCTAAACTTGCACCTTTTAGTCCAAATCAAACTCAAGATCACCAATTTTTATACTTCCGACTGTATGTCGCTGTTAAATCCTCTAAACTTGAAGCAGTTTCTAAGACATTGCCGGGTGAATATTAGCAAATTAACACGAAGCACTGAATCATGCAGGGTGATGTACATCCTTATTCATTGGGGTGAAAGCAACTGCCTATCCAGCTGGGTGGTGCTGAAGGTTGGAGCGTTGAGCTAAGCATGGGAATGTTGCGAGTTCGAGCCTAAGCTGAGGTTCAACTCAGCCCATTAACCATCCTTCATCGGTAAAATGAGTTTGACTTCATGGGAAATCAGCAGTGGTTATGTAATAAAAATGCTTGCTCCTTCCATAAGAATGTGGAATGTGTGTACCACTTTTTCAGAGCTTCCAACATAATATGAGCTTGTTTGGGGGGGAGGAATGCTGCCATCATCATTATCGTCATTATCATCAGTTGGCAAGACTTTATTGCATTACATCTCTCAGTTCATTAAGCTTTGCTCATTGTGTGATTAGCTTTCAAAGTAAGGTGGAATATCACAACTATGAGACTTAATACATGGACATGGCCGATATATAGTAATAATAGATATATGATGGTTCTGTTGTTGGTGGCGTTTTAGACATATAATATTTGGACATGGCCCATATATAGTAATAATAGATAAATGATGGTTCTGTTGTTGGCGGCGTTTTAGACAGATATAAATTATGGACATGGCCGATATATAGTAATAATAGATATATGGTTCTGTTGTTGGCGGCGTTTTAGACATATAATACAAGGACATGGCCGATATATCGTAACAATGGAGAGATGATGGTTCTGTTGTTGGCGGCGTTTTAGACAGATATAATACATGGACATGGCCGATATATAGTAAAATAGCATTATATCTGTCTAAAACGCCGCCAACAACATAACCATCATCTCTCTATTATTACTATATATCGGCCATGACCATGTATTATATCTGTCTACAACGCTGAAAACAACAGATATAATACATGGACATGGCCGATATATAGTAATAATAGATATATGATGGTTCTGTTGTTGGCGGCGTTTTAGACAGATATAATATTTGGACATGGCCGACATATAGAAATAATAGATATATGATGGTTCTGTTGTTGGCGGCGTTTTTAACAGATATAATATATGGACATGGCCGATATATAGTAATAATGGAGAGATGATGGTTCTGTTGTTGGCGGCGTTTTAGACAGATATAACACATGGACATGGCCGATATATAGTAATATAGTATTATATCTGTCTAAAACACCGCCAACAACATAACCATCATCTCTCTATTATTACTATATATCGGCAATGTCCATGTATTATATCTGTCTGAAACGCCACAAACAACAGATATAATACATGGACATGGCCGATATATAGTAATATAGTATTATATCTGTCTAACACGCCGCCAACAACATAACCATCATCTCTCTATTATTACTATATATCAGCAATATCCATGGATTATATCTGTCTAAAACGCCGTAAACAACAGATATAATACATGGACTTGGCCGATATATAGTAATAATAGAGAGATGATGGTTCTGTTGGTGGCGGCGTTTTAGACAGATATAATATATGGACATGGCCGATATATATTATAATAGATCGATGATGGCTCTATTGTTGGCGGCGTTTTAGACAGATATAATACATGGACATGGCCGATATCTAGTAATATAGCATTATATCTGTCTAAAACGCCGTCAATAACAGAACCATCATATATCTATTATTACTATATATCGTCCATGTCCATGTATTATATCTGTCTTAAACGCCGCAAACAACAGAACCATCATCTCTCTATTATTACTATATTTCGGCCATGTCCATGTATTATATCTGTCTAAGACGCAGCAAATACCAGATATAATACATGGACTTGGCCGATATATAGTAATAATAGAGAGATGATTGTTCTGTTGTTGGCGGCGTTTTAGACAGATATAATACAAGGACATGGCCGATATATAATAATTATAATAGATATATGATGGTTCTGTTGTTGGCGGCGTTTTAGACAGATATAATTCATGGACATGGCCGATATATAGTATAGTATTCTGTCTAAAACCCCACCAACAACAGAACCATCATCTATCTATTATTACTATATATCGGCCATGTCCATGTATCTGTCTAAAACGCTGTCAACAACAGAACCATTATATATCTAATATTACTATATATCGGCCACGTCCATGCATTATATCTGCCTAAAACTCCCCCAACAACAGAACCATCATATATCTATTATTATTATATATCGGCCATGTCCATATATTATATCTGTCTAAAACGCCGCCAACAACAGAACCATCATCTATCTATTATTACTATATAATCGGCCACTTCCATGTATTATATTGTCTAAAACGCCGCGAACAACAGAACCATCATATAAGTATTATTACCATATATCGGCCACGTCCATGTATTATATTGTCTAAAACGCTGCCAACAACAGAACCATCATCTATCTATTATTACTTTATTTCGGCCATGTCCATGTATTATAGCTGTCTAAAACGCCGCCAACAACGGAACCATCATCTATATATTATAACTATATATCGACCATGTCCATGTATTATATCTGTCTAAAATGCCGCCAACAAGAGATCCATCATATATCTATTTTTACTATATATCGGCGATGTCCATGTATTATGTCTTTCTAAAACGCCGCCAACAACAGAACCATCATCTATATATTATGTCTATATATCGGCCATGTACAAGTATTATATCTGTCTAAAATGCCACCAACAACACAACCATCATCTATATATTATTACTATATATCGGCCATGTCCATGTATTATATGTCTAAAACGCCGCCAACAACAGAACCATTATATATCTATTATTACTATATATCGGCCACGTCCATGCATTATATCTGTTCAAAACGCCCCCAACAATAGAACCATCATATATCTATTATTACTATATATCGGCCATGTTCATATATTATATCTGTCAAAAACGCCGCCAACAACAGAACCATCACCTATCTATTATTACTATATATCGGCCACTTCCATGTATTATCTGTCTAAAACGCCGCCAACAACAGAACCATCATCCATATATTATGTCTATATATCGGCCATGTACAAGTATTATACATGTCAAAAACGCCGCCAACAACAGAACCATCACCTATCTATTAGTACTATATATCGGCCACTTCCATGTATTATCTGTCTAAAACGCCGCCAACAACAGAACCATCATCTATACATTATGTCTATATATCGGCCATGTACAAGTATTAAATCTGTCTAAAACGCCGCCAACAACAGAACCATCATCTATCTATTAGTACTATATATCGGCCACGTCCATGCATTATATCTGTCTAAAACTCCCCCAACAACAGAACCATCATATATCTATTATTACTATATATCGGCCATGTCCATATATTATATCTGTCTAAAACGTCGCCAACAACAGAACCATCATCTATCTATTATTACTATATAATCGGCCACTTCCATGTATTATATTGTCTAAAACGCCGCCAACAACAGAACCATCATATAAGCATTATTACCATATATCGGCCACGTCCATGTATTATATTGTCTAAAACGCTGCCAACAACAGAACCATCATCTATCTATTATTACTTTATTTCGGCCATGTCCATGTATTATATTATCTAAAACGCCGCCAACAACAGAACCATCATCTATCTATTATTACTATATATCGGCATCGTCCATGTATTATATCTGTCTAAACCGCCGCCAACAACAGAACCATAATCTATATATTATGTCTATACATCGGCCACGTCCATGTATTATAGTTGTCTAAAACGCCGCCAACAACGGAACCATCATCTATATATTATAACTATATATCGACCATGTCCATGTATTATATCTGTCTAAAATGCCGCCAACAACAGATCCATCATATATCTATTTTTACTATATATCGGCCATGTCCATGTATTATATCTGTCTAAAACGCCGCCAACAACAGAACCATCATCTATATATTATGTCTATATATTGGCTATGTACAAGTATTATGTCTGTCTAAAACGCCGCCAACAACAGAACCCTCATCTATATATTATGTCCATATATCGGCCATGTACAAGTATTATATCTGTCTAAAACGCCACCAACAACACAACCATCATCTATATATTATTACTATATATTGGCCATGTCCATGTATTATATCTGTCTAAAACGCCGCCAACAACAGAACCATTATATATCTATTATTACTATATATCGGCCACGTCCATGCATTATATCTGTTCAAAACGCCCCCAACAACAGAACCATCATATATCTATTATTACTATATATCGGCCATGTTCATATATTATATCTGTCAAAAACGCCGCCAACAACAGAACCATCACCTATCTATTATTACTATATATCGGCCACTTCCATGTATTATCTGTCTTAAACGCCGCAAACAACAGAACCATCACCTATCTATTATTACTATATTTCGGCCATGTCCATGTATTATATCTGTCTAAGACGCAGCAAACACCAGATATAATACATGGACTTGGCCGATATATAGTAATAATAGAGAGATGATTGTTCTGTTGTTGGCGGCGTTTTAGACAGATATAATACAAGGACATGGCCGATATATAATAATTATAATAGATATATGATGGTTCTGTTGTTGGCGGCGTTTTAGACAGATATAATTCATGGACATGGCCGATATATAGTATAGTATTCTGTCTAAAACCCCACCAACAACAGAACCATCATCTATCTATTATTACTATATATCGGCCATGTCCATGTATCTGTCTAAAACGCTGTCAACAACAGAACCATTATATATCTAATATTACTATATATCGGCCACGTCCATGCATTATATCTGCCTAAAACTCCCCCAACAACAGAACCATCATATATCTATTATTATTATATATCGGCCATGTCCATATATTATATCTGTCTAAAACGCCGCCAACAACAGAACCATCATCTATCTATTATTACTATATAATCGGCCACTTCCATGTATTATATTGTCTAAAACGCTGCCAACAACAGAACCATCATCTATCTATTATTACTTTATTTCGGCCATGTCCATGTATTATAGCTGTCTAAAACGCCGCCAACAACGGAACCATCATCTATATATTATAACTATATATCGACCATGTCCATGTATTATATCTGTCTAAAATGCCGCCAACAAGAGATCCATCATATATCTATTTTTACTATATATCGGCGATGTCCATGTATTATGTCTTTCTAAAACGCCGCCAACAACAGAACCATCATCTATATATTATGTCTATATATCGGCCATGTACAAGTATTATATCTGTCTAAAACGCCACCAACAACACAACCATCATCTATATATTATTACTATATATCGGCCATGTCCATGTATTATATGTCTAAAACGCCGCCAACAAGAGAACCATTATATATCTATTATTACTATATATCGGCCACGTCCATGCATTATATCTGTTCAAAACGCCCCCAACAATAGAACCATCATATATCTATTATTACTATATATCGGCCATGTTCATATATTATATCTGTCAAAAACGCCGCCAACAACAGAACCATCACCTATCTATTATTACTATATATCGGCCACTTCCATGTATTATCTGTCTAAAACGCCGCCAACAACAGAACCATCATCCATATATTATGTCTATATATCGGCCATGTACAAGTATTATACATGTCAAAAACGCCGCCAACAACAGAACCATCACCTATCTATTAGTACTATATATCGGCCACTTCCATGTATTATCTGTCTAAAACGCCGCCAACAACAGAACCATCATCTATATATTATGTCTATATATCGGCCATGTACAAGTATTAAATCTGTCTAAAACGCTGCCAACAACAGAACCATCATCTATCTATTAGTACTATATATCGGCCACGTCCATGCATTATATCTGTCTAAAACTCCCCCAACAACAGAACCATCATATATCTATTATTACTATATATCGGCCATGTCCATATATTATATCTGTCTAAAACGTCGCCAACAACAGAACCATCATCTATCTATTATTACTATATAATCGGCCACTTCCATGTATTATATTGTCTAAAACGCCGCCAACAACAGAACCATCATATAAGTATTATTACCATATATCGGCCACGTCCATGTATTATATTGTCTAAAACGCTGCCAACAACAGAACCATCATCTATCTATTATTACTTTATTTCGGCCATGTCCATGTATTATATTATCTAAAACGCCGCCAACAACAGAACCATCATCTATCTATTATTACTATATATCGGCATCGTCCATGTATTATATCTGTCTAAACCGCCGCCAACAACAGAACCATAATCTATATATTATGTCTATACATCGGCCACGTCCATGTATTATAGTTGTCTAAAACGCCGCCAACAACGGAACCATCATCTATATATTATAACTATATATCGACCATGTCCATGTATTATATCTGTCTAAAATGCCGCCAACAACAGATCCATCATATATCTATTTTTACTATATATCGGCCATGTCCATGTATTATATCTGTCTAAAACGCCGCCAACAACAGAACCATCATCTATATATTATGTCTATATATTGGCTATGTACAAGTATTATGTCTGTCTAAAACGCCGCCAACAACAGAACCCTCATCTATATATTATGTCCATATATCGGCCATGTACAAGTATTATATCTGTCTAAAACGCCACCAACAACACAACCATCCTCTATATATTATTACTATATATTGGCCATGTCCATGTATTATATCTGTCTAAAACGCCGCCAACAACAGAACCATTATATATCTATTATTACTATATATCGGCCACGTCCATGCATTATATCTGTTCAAAACGCCCCCAACAACAGAACCATCATATATCTATTATTACTATATATCGGCCATGTTCATATATTATATCTGTCAAAAACGCCGCCAACAACAGAACCATCACCTATCTATTATTACTATATATCGGCCACTTCCATGTATTATCTGTCTAAAACGCCGCCAACAACAGAACCATCATCTATATATTATGTCTATATATCGGCCATGTACAAGTATTAAATCTGTCTAAAACGCCGCCAACAACAGAACCATCATCTATCTATTAGTACTATATATCGGCCACGTCCATGTATTATATTGTCTAAAACGCCGCCACAACAGAACCATCATCTATCTATTATTACTATATTTCGGCCACTTTCATGTATTATATTGTCTAAAACACCACCAACAACAGAACCATCATATATCTAATATTACTATATATCGACCATATCCATGTATTATATCTGTCTAAAACGCCGCCAACAACGGAACCATCATCTTTCTATTATTACTATATATCGGCCATGTCCATGAATCATATCTGTCTAAAACGCCGCCCATCATCTGTCTATTATTACTATATTTCAGCATCCTCCATGTATTATATGTCTAAAACGCCGCCAACAACAGAACCATTATCTGTCTAAAACGCCGCCAACAACAGATACATCATATATCTATTATTACTATATATTGGCCATGTCATGTATTGTCTGTCTAAAACGCCGCCAATAACAGAACCATCATATATCTATTATTACTATATATCGGCCATGTCCATGTATTAAATTGTCTAAAACGCCGCCAACAACGGAACCATCATATATATTACTATATATCGGCCATGTCCATGTATTAAATCTGTCTAAAACGCCGCCAACAACAGAACAATCATCTATCTATTATTACTATATATCGGCTACTTCCATGTATTATATTGTCTAAAACGCCGCCAACAATAAAACCATCATATATCTATTATTACTATATATCGGCCACGTCCATGTATTATATTGGCTAAAACGCCGCCAACAACAGAACCATCATCTATATATTATGTCTATATATCGGCCATGTCCATGTATTATAGCTTTCGTGACTGCAGGAATTCATATTCTTTTGTTCTTTCGGTAAAGTCACGTAGGTAGAAAAAAAACAATAGATCACGACGTTTCGATCGCAACACAAGCGACCATCTTCAGGTGTGAAACAAACACAGGAGGACTGCTGACGTAGGAGAAAGAGCCGCTGCAACAAGAGGTTATATAGGATATTGGTGGGCCCAACCCACTGATAAGTGGGTGGAGCTAGAGAAGGAATTTGTACATAAATGTAAATGTGGGAGATTAGCATGTCAACGTGAGACGGCCCAATGTCAGAGAGCCGGGCAACAGGAACAAAAACCCCTAAGAGCAAGAGGTACACATGATGAGAGACACACAGAGAGTCGGAATAACAGCTGACATAGGCTGGTAGGAGGGAAACATCACAGTCAGTTAAGAATTTACTTGGTTAATAACGTTCTTCCAATGATTGCTCAGTTTGCACCCATCTCGGTTGAAGTTGTCTGTGTTTATATATCTGGATGGCTTCATGAGCAAATCTCTGAAGGTAGCCGGTAGGTTTGCAGAGTAACTCCGTCTTGGAAAAATCAATTTCGTGAGCCCACAGCGTTAAAACAATGATCGGCAATGGCAGAGGTATTGGTCCTACCGTGTTTCAGATCTGCCTTGTGTTCACGAACACGGTCCGAGACATGTCATTTCGTTTCCCCAATGTAACTGCTGCCACAACCATGACTCCGTTTCTAGACAACAGGGTATTGCATGTCAGGAATCACATCCTTTACAGATGGGATTAAATCACACACACAAACTGACACACACTGACACACAGAGGATTCATAATGGTTCTCTCTCTCTCTCAGGGGATTCATAATAGCTCTCTCTTTCTCAGTGGATTAATAATGGCTGTGTCTCTCTGGGGATTCGCAATGGTTAAGACGGAGACATCGAGATGCTGGGTTTCCAGCTCTGGGTCCATGTGTATCAGCATCTCCTTTGGCCGCGCGTCTCTTCAAGGAGGGTCCTGGCGGCATGGCCTCGCAGGGACAATCAGAACACCCAAGGCAACGAAATCAACAGGACGTAGCAACCAAAGACAGCCCGGTCAAGACGGGGAAACGTTTTAATGTTTGCATTCACGCTCACGAGCATCCCGGCGGAAGCGGCGAGAAGAAGCGATTCACAGACCGCCCTTAAAAGCTGGGGGCTATGATCAAGCGCTTGGAGCCAACGGAGAAAAACAAAAAACGGGGGGTCCAAATTGGTCAACGGTGGCTTCCACCTAATACAGGTTTTGTCAACCCCTTATCAGTGACTACACTCAGACCTGTCAACCCCCTATCAATGCCTACACCCAGACCGGTCAATCTCTAATCAATGGCTACACCCAGACCTGTCAACCCCTTATCAGTGCCTACACCCAGACCTGTCAATCTCTAATCAATGCCTACACCCAGACCTGTCAATCTCTAATCAATGCCTACACCCAGACCTGTCAATCTCTAATCAATGCCTACACCCAGACCTGTCAACCCCTTATCAGTGCCTACACCCAGACCTGTCAATCTATAATCAATGCCTACACCCAGTCCGTCAATCTCTAATCAATGCCTACACCCAGATCTGTCAATCTCTAATCAATGCCTAAACCCAGACCTGTCAACCCCTTATCAGTGCCTACACCCAGACCTGTCAATCCCTATTCAGTGCCTACACCCAGACCTGTCAACCCCTAATCATACAAACTCCACTCACTCTCACTGTAGAATAGGGGGAGATATAACAGGGGGAGATTATACAAATTATCAGACAAGCTACTTCACGTGACTTTCAGCCACGGATTATTCAATGCGCATAACTGTAGTTTGCGGCTACATGAACCAACTGTTCGATCAATAAAACACAGACACAAGACCGTGTATTATTAGGCCCGCCCTAGACTCACTGGACGTGTGCGACCCACTCGGCCCAAACTCAGTCCGGTGGTCGTCTGGACCTTCATTGGTGTCTACGCCTTGGTAATTGAGACGTTAACTACCTTACCTAATATACAGGAGGTCGTGGTTGTAATTACTGGTAAAAGCATCTCAGTGTCTTGGGGTTCCCTCCCAGTTTCTTGCGTTTCTCTCCCGGCTTCCAGAGGGGCTCTGCGTCGTTCTGCTGGGCTCGCCCCGCATCGCCTCCTTCACCCGCGCGGGCAGCGACTCGAAGAGCTCTTCCTCCACCACCAGCCCCCTGCGCCTCAGCTCCGCGCACTCCCCCAGCTCGGCCGGCAGCTCCGTCAGCCGGTTCCCCACCAGCTCCAACCTGCGCAGCCTCCTCAGCCTCCCCACCAGGCCGCTGAGTTCGCACAGCTCGTTGTTGGCGAGCGCCAGCGTCCGCAATCCCTCGCACCGGAACAACTCATCGGGCAGACGCCGCAGGGCGTTGCCCGACAGAAGGAGGGTGCTCAGCTGAGTCAGCAGCCACATGTCGGGCGGCAGGGCAGCGATGGCGTTGCGGCTCAGGTCGAGGACGCGCAGGCCGTGCAGGCGGAGCAGCCCCGCGGGCAGCTCGCCCTCGATGAGATTCCCGTCGAGGAAGAGCGAGCGCAGGGCCGGCGACCCCGCCCCCGCCGCGAACCGTGGGATGCTCACGAGGGCGTTGTCCGAAAGGCGCAGGACGGCGAGGCGCTCCCAGGCGGCCGCCGGCAGCGACGCGTCATCGCCGTCGCCCAGCGAGCGGAGGCCGTTGCGGGACAGGTCGAGGTCGCTCAAGCGTCCCAGCGCCAGCAGGGGCCGCGGAAGCTCGGCGGGCTCCAGGCCGCAGCGCGTCAGCCGCAGCGTCTCCAAGCCGCGCAGCTTGCTCAGGGGCGCCGGCGACTCGAGGCGCACGCCGCCGTTGTCGAGGGCGAACGCGCGCAGGCCGCCGCCAGCGACGGCGGCCAGGCCGGGCGGGAGGCGGGCGACGCTTGTCGTCAGGCGCAGGCCCCGCAGGCGCCTGAGGCCGCCCAGCGGCTTAAGGAGCGCGGGCGTCAGGGGCCCCTCCAGGAACAGCTCCTCCAGGTGGCGCATTTCACGCAGCCAGCCCGGGACCTCCGCCTTGACCGCAAACTTCACCTGCAAGAGGGCGCGGGGGGGGGGGGCGGACGCCGCGAACGGCAACGGTGAATATCGGTCCCCGACACTGCGACTTAAATACATTTGGTGGGGGAGGTGACTTTTTGGTGATGTCACGGCCGGGTCAGTGGAGCCGAATGGACCGCTCCGACCGACCCACCCTCGCGCCCGCCCGCCCATCCACCCACCCACGCACCTCCAACTGGTGCAGCTCCTCACTGAGGAAGGCGAGTGCGCGATTGTCGACGCTCACGGTGCAGTTCAGCAGCCGGAGTTGGTGCAGGTTCACCAACTGCACCACCGCCGCCCCCAGCGTCACCCCGTGCATCGAGTCCAGCGTCAGCACCTTCGGTGGGGGATTGGGTATGAGGGTGAGTGAGTTGGTGGGTGAGTGGGTGAGTGGGTGTGTGGGTCAGTGGGTATGTGGGTGAGTTGGTTGGGCGAGTGGGTGAGTTGGTAGACGAGTGGATGTGTGGGTGAGTGAGTTGGTGGGTGAGTGGGTGTGTGAGTTGGTGGGTGTATGGGTGAGTGGATGGGTGTGTGGGTGAGTGGGTTAGTGAGTGAGTGGGTGTGTGGGTGGGTGTGTGCGTGGGTGGGTGTATTGGCGAGTGAGTGGGTGAGTGAGCAAGTGGGTGGGTGTGTGCGCGAGTGGTTGGATGGGTGTGTGGGTGAGTTGGTGGGTCAGTGGGTGTGTGAGTTGGTGGGTGTATGGGTGAGTGAGTGGGTGTGTGGGTGAGTGGGTTGGTGAGTGAGTGAGTGGGTGTGTGGGTGGGTGTGTGGTCCGGCAAAACAACCCCCTACCTCCTCGCGGTGCCGGACGGGCAACTCTGTCGTGGACAGTGCTGTGCGGGGAGATCCAATTTTGATTGGCTCCTCCCCTCATGGCATATGTGTCCACCACAGGGGCTAAACAGGGGCTCTGGACGGGTGCGAGGGGCTGGTAACCCCTCCACCTTCAATTAATTACCACGAAACCACGAATTAAACTGAAATATGTAACTAATAAGCTTGTGCCGGAGGCCCCGGGGGGCCAGGCGTCTATGACGTCTCCTGGCCAAACCCCAATTGGCGGAGCCAGGAGATTAAATACCTACCCTCGGGGCTACTCCAGAAACAACGAAAAGCCACTACGGGTGGCCACGTGGAATGTTCGAACGCTCACTGCAGAGGAGAGGCTGCCACTCCTCTGTCGGGAGCTGGACCGGTACCGCCTGGATCTATGCGGCATTCAGGAGGTCCGGTGGACCGGCTCTGGCTCCTGCCACCATGAGGGGTGGACAGTCCTCTACTCGGGGCAGCAGACTGCCAAACAACAGGGTGTGGGTCTTCTTTTGAACAAAAGAATGAAGGGGGCGTGGGAGCGTGGCGGTGAGGTGTGGGAAGCTGTAAGCCCCAGGCTACTTTGGGCTCGCCTTCCCATCAACCGGAGGCGAGGAATGGTGTTCGTGGTTACTTATGCCCCCACCGAAGATGAACATCCGTAGAGGGATGCAGGCAAAGCCGATGAGTCAGATGCCTTCTATGACCTCCTGTCACAGGTGCTGGCTAAAGTGGCCCCTCGAGATAGAGTCATCATGTTGGGTGACTTCAATGCCCGAGTTGGTCATGATACTGGCACCTGGTCTGGAGTGATTGGAGGGCATGGGCCAGATCAGCTCAATAACAACGGTAGGAGGCTGCTAGATTTTTGTGCAGCCCATGGGCTTGTAATTACCAACACGCTGTTCCGGCATCGGCGCATCCACACAACATCATGGATGTATGCCGGGTCCAAGCAAGAACATCTGCTGGACTACATAGTGACGGACCAGCGAATGCGAGCCCATGTCCTTGACACCAGGACCTACCGTGGAGCTGATCTGCCCTCTGACCATCGACTAGTCATCTGTAAGATGCGCCTGCCATTCTTCCACTCCGGTGGTGGGTGTACACCCAGGACCCCATTCCAACATAAAGTGGCCTGGTCTCAGTTATCTGATGAAAGTTGCAAGCAAGAATTTCATCATCGCTTGCGGCTGGGATTGGCATCGTCCCCGACTCCTCCTGATGTCGAGGGTAAATGGGCGAGGTTTAGGACTGTGACTCATGCAGCTGCAATGGCTGCTTTGGGTACGCGGTCCAGACCTCCCCAGAGACCCTGGCTGACAGAGGAGGTGTTCAGGATGGTTGAGAAAAAGCGACAGGCCCACTGTCATCGGCTACAGAATCCCACGTCAGAGAATGAGGAGGCTTACCGCAGCCTTCGCTCGGAGGTTCGGAGAGCCGTGAGGCGCTGCAAGGATGGGTGGTGGTCGCGGGTTGCTGAGGAGATGGAGTCTGCCTCAGTGGCCCGTGATCACAAATCTCTATTTAACTCCATCAAAAAAGTAACCTGCAGCGCCACACCTATTACCATCATTAGGGGAAAAAACGGTGATCCAATCTCCGACCCCCAGGAACAGGTTCGCAGATTTGCTGAGCATTTCTGTGAGGTCCTGGGGGAGGGAAAATCCCTCAGCCAGGAAAACATCGTGGCACAAAGTGAGGATGACCCTGCTGAGGCTGCGGTGCCTCAAATATTGGAAGAAGTCACCCCCTGTGAGTGGCTGGCTGAGGTGCCATCTGCTGAGGAAGTATTGAAGGCGATCCGGAGTCTGAGACCAGGAAAGGCAGCGGGCAGAGATGATCTCCCAAGCGAAATGCTGAGGGAGGGTGGCGTTTGTGCACAGACTGCCCTATATGACATCATAACAACAGTCTGGACCACTGGACGGGTTCCGCAGGATTGGAAGGATGCCCTGGTGGTCCCCCTTTTTAAGAAGGGGGACCGCACGGACTGTAACAACTTCAGGGGCATCTCACTCCTCAGTGTGCCGGGAAAGGTCCTGGCAAGGATTATTCAGCATCGCCTTGCCAGGCACGCTGAGGAGAGGCTTGTGGAGCCCCAATGCGGTTTCAGGAAAGGGCGGTCCTGCACAGATGCCATATTTTCTGTCCGTCTGCTACAGCAGAGGTGTAGGGAATTCCAACAAGACCTACATCTCTGCTTTATTGACCTGGTCAAGGCCTATGATACCATCAGTAGGCCTGGGCTCTGGGTCGTTCTTCGTGCTTTTGGAGTACCTGACCCTCTGCTCACGATCATTAAGGACCTTCATGATGGTGAGCGGGCTCGGGTAAAACTACGTGGCCGGGAGTCAGAGCCATTCCCTGTACACCTTGGGGTGCGACAGGGATGTCCTCTGGCTCCCACATTATTTAACATCTATTTTGACCACGTAGTTCGTGAAGCCTTCAATAGCTGTACCGGGGGAATCTCTATATGGTACAGATATAATGGGAGGCTAATCGATGCCCGGGTGCGGTCAAGGGATGGCTCCCTATTGCTCAACCACGTTATGTATGCTGATGATTTGGTAATAGCTGCTCAGTCAGAGGAGGAGTTGGAGACGCTGCTGCTGAGACTGGAGCGTGCCACTAAGAGGTGGGGCCTTACCATCAGCCCCACCAAAACTAAGCACCTGCCTGGGTATTTTGTACCATCGGACACTCCACCCCCACAACTCCCAATCGGTGATGGGGCAGTTGTGGAGAGAGTGGAGAGTTTCCCATACCTGGGCAGTGTGCTTATGACTGGCTCCAGTTTAACAGCAGAGGTCTCACTCCGAATCAGTCGAGCGGCAATATCTTTTCATCGGTTGCGTAACGCTGTGTGGAAGCTACCTGGTCTGTCGCTCCGCACTAAGCTTCAGGTCTTCTCGGCCACGGTCATTCCCTCCCTTCTCTACGCTTGCGAAACGTGGACCCCCCTAATGGAACATCTTCGCCGGTTAGAAACATTTAGGCTGGCCTGCCTACGATCCATCCTGGGTTTAACCAGACTGGATTGTGTGAGGAGCTCACAAATCCTTGAAAGATCTGGGCAGGGTCCCATCGGTGAGCTCCTCCGGCAGGCAAGGCTGCGATGGCTGGGTCATGTAGCCCGCATGCCCAGCCACCGCATGCCGAAACAGCTTTTGTTTGGCCGGATTGAGGGGGCTAAGCGGGCGCGGCACGGGCTAGAGAAGAGATGGAGCGATGTGGTACAGGAGGACGTGGAGCTGAGTGGACTTGCCGATGACTGGTACCAGCGGTGTCAAGATCGGCCTCTGTGGAGGAGGCTCGTGAAGGATGCTACTGGGCAGTTGGAGGCAGTCGCCCTCCAACAACAACGGAGGGCGGAGGAGCGACGCTCAGAACAACGAGCGGAGCGCCGGGTGGCTAAAGCACAGCAGGTTGGCACAGTAGGGGGCACAGGTGGTGCATCAGCCAGTCATCTCAGTCAGTCGACCCGTGGCACCTGGGTCTGCCCAGTGACCTCCTGCCAGCGGGCGTTCGACACTTCACGTGGCCTCACGGTGCACATAGCCTGGCACAAGCGTCGTGGTGACGTCACCGCCACTTAGTGGCGAATGGCGGTTGTTGTTGTTGTGCGTGGGTGGGTGTGTTGGCAAGCGAGTGGGTGAGTGAGCAAGTGGGTGGTTGTGTGCGAGAGTGGTTGGGTGGGTGTGTGGGCGAGTTGGTGGGTAAGTGGGTGTCTGGGTGAGTGAATTGGTGGGTGAGTGAGCAGGTGGGTGGGTGGGTGGGTGCATGGGTGTGTCCACGGGCACCTGTATCTGAGTGAGGCGGTATGTGTCCACTGGCACCGCTGCCAGCTTACAGAGGCGTAGCTCGCTCTCGCCCTGCGCGTTGATCTCCAGCAGCCCCGTCAGATGCGACAGGGTCCACACTTGATCCACGTTGACCTGCCTCAGCTTATTTTCGCTCACCTGCAGCAGCAGCAGCAACAGCACCAGCAGCCAAGCGTGGATGGATTTTATTTGTTTCAGCAGTGAGGGCCCAATGAGCCGTACCGCCCCATGTTATACATATGTAGTGAGCAACTTCCGAGACACATCGCGTAGAGGCCTTCTTATTTATTCTCACACTGGACGATATGTATATGTAAACGTCTCTACGTAGCTACACAACCCCATCGTCGGCGTTCAACTACACAGTTACTTGACTTAGCGCATCGACGGCGACAATGAGAGCCCTGCAGAAGATCGACGACGTGGCAGGACGGCAAAGAGAGATAACGGCGAGCGGCGACGCAGCCAGGACTCAGGACCCCCTCATGTACACCCCGGTGCGGCCAAGCCCCGCCTCCGGCCACGCCCCCTTCCAGAATCTTCAAGCAGGTTCCCGGAGCTTGCGGTCTGACTCAGCCTTTGACCTTTACCACCGATACGCACCCCCCCCCCCCCCCTTATAATTAGTCATTACAAAACTTGCCCATAACTGCGATTACCCCTCCAGGCCGACAGGTGACACCCTGTCATTACACATAGACTAACACGGCCCATAGACTCAGAGACCCAAAGACTCAACATCCCCCCGTATAGCCTCGATGGACTGTTGGGGCAAGTGCTGTTAGCGAGCACCGATGCAGGCCGGGCCAGAACGGCACACGAGGGGGTGGGTGGCCAGCACCACGCTCACCACACAGAGACCCACAGTTTGTTGTCCTAACCCCGCATCTCCGATCAGCTCGGTCGGCTCCGTCCAGTGTACGGCGTGCGTGAAGCGCACAGCGTGCTCTGCGAGCGGCTTCTCCTCACCTCGGACAGGAAGACGGAGAACTTGGATGCGTAGCAGGGGTCGTACTTGTCCACTAGGTGCAGGAGGAAGGCGAAGTCGTTGCGTACGTCCGGAATGTCATCCACCCCCGTCTCCTGGCGCGTCTCCGCGAAGCTGTACTCCTTGAGCCTGCAGTGTCAGCGCCCCCCCCCCACCCCCCAGCACAGAGAACTCAGCGTCCGTCGACCCTCGTCCCGACGCGGAAGATCTTCCACGAAGCCACTAGTAAAACGTTACGTTTAGATCTTCGTAGCAGTGTCGCCGTCCGCGCTAACCGCGTCTCCACGATCGCCGAAAAGCCCGTAGGCCAAAGCCAGAAGGCTGCCGGACGGCGATCCGGTGCCACACAACCGCTCTGCGGCAGCACCGCCGCCCCCCCCCCCCTCTCACCTGCAGGTCATCACCCAGTAGACGACGTAGGCACAGGTGAGCGCGTAAACGCACATCGTGGTCGCGTAGGCCATCCACATCATGCGGAAGATGCGCCACAGCCCGTGGACGCAGTAGAAGTTCCCGTAGCCCGTGATGTACTCGCCTTCCACGCAGTGGATGTGGTAGCGCATATTGGGGCAGGCGTAGCCGGTGTACGCGAGCACCACCAGCGCCTGCAGCAAGCGGGCCGCCGTCTGCAACACGTATATCCTGTGGAGCCCGCCGCCCGCCTCCGTGTGAGCGCGGAGTTTCTTCACCTTCTCGAAGAGAGCCTTAGCCTGCTCGCCCTCCTTCTTGTCCAGGATGCGATCATCCGATGGCGTCCGCCGGTCCTCGCTCTGCCCTGGGGGGGACCGGTCGGGTGGTGCGGGCTCGCCGGGGTCGACAAACTGGACGGAGGGCCGGGGCGGTCCCGGCGGAGACTCAGGAGGCAGCTTCTCCATGGGGATTTCGCCGGATCTCGGGTCGCTGCGTACGTGGGATTGCGTGGACATCGGGCAACGCGTCATGACGCAGAGAAGCACAGAGACCCATAGAGACTCACAGAGACCCTTAGAGACTCAGAGACCCATAGAGACTCACAGAGACCCGCAGAGACCCACAGAGACCCATAGAGACTCACAGAGACCCATAGAGACTCAGCGACCCATAGAGACTCAATGAGACCCATAGAGACTCACAGAGACCCATGGAGACTCACAGAGATCCTTAGAGACTCAGAGACCCATAGAGACTCACAGAGACCCACAGAGACCCACAGAGACCCATAGAGACCCACAGAGACCCATAGAGACTCACAGATACCCGCAGAGACCCATCGAGACTCACAGAGACCCGTAGAGACCCACAAAGACCCATACAGACTCACAGACACCCACATCATTACGCACATACACACGCACACAAAGATCCCCTGTATAGCCTTAACAGACTGTAGGGGCAAGTGCTGTTAGCGAGCACTTATGAAGGCTGGAATTGTACAAGAGGGGGTGGGTGGCCAGCACCACGCCTGGTCGCCTTTGTCTCCCCAGTGGCGATGTTTACCAGGTACTCATTTGAGACCGAGTCGACCTAGGGGAGGCCCAGAACTGGTTCAGATAATCGTCGCTGGTCTTGGCCGTGAGCGGGAATCGAACCTGGGTCGCCGGGTTCATAGCGCAGGTCGCTAACCGCTTCACTACCGCTCCCCACAAAAACAAAACAAAGATCCCCCGTATAGCCTTAACAGACTGTAGGGGCAAGTGCTGTTAGCGAGCACCTATGAAGGCTGGAACGGTATACGAGGGGGTGGGCAGCCAGCACGACGCCCGACCGCCTTTGTCTCCGCAGTGGCAATGTTTTTATTCACCACACCAGGTACTCATTTGAGGCTGAGTCGACCTAGGGGAGGCCCAGGACCGGTTCAGATAATCGTCACTGGTGTTAGCCATGAGCGGGAATTGAACCCGGGTCGCCAGGTTCATACCACAGCAGCGCGCTAACCGCTATACTACCGCTCCCCACACACACGTCACACACACACGCACACCGCCAACCGTAAGCCAAACCGGTTATGAAAAGCAGGGGGATAGAGATATGTGTGAATGGGCTCGCTGCCCCAAACCCACGCGGGGTCCCCCTGCAGGGAGAAAGGGGAACTTTTTAGGTTTTTTTTACTTAAGGGGGGAAGGAATGACAAAGGCAAGAGAGGGGATAATAATAACCAGGAAGGAGCCGTGGGCCGTCTCTCCGTCAGCCCCCTTCTGACCTGCAGCTCCCCGCCGTGGCGGGCAGCGACGGCCGCAACGCCGCCGCCGTTGTTGCCACCCCATCAAGCGCGGCCTCGTGGACGGCGTGCGTGGTCCACTGCGAATCCATGCACTTGCCCAGCACGGACACAAAGTGCTCAATCTTGGAGCTCGTCTCCGGGAACCTGAACCAGAAGTTTCTGGTGGCCGTCAGGACGAGCGTGTGCAGCACCACGAGGTGCGGGAAGTACTTGCTGATCCACAGCACCGCGTTGTCGTAGCAGAACTGGTTGATCAACCGGTACTGGTACTGGTCGAAGCCGGTCTGGGCGAGTGTGGGAACGCACGCAGAAGGGCAAAGTGAACTGGCGTGGCGGTGATATCGCATGCCCCTCCCTTGCAGGGTGACAGAGCTGGCTCAAATCTGGCTTTCGCCTGATGATGCCGGTTGTAATTACAGGCAAAACGTCACCGTACTCAAGATCGTCAATGTTGTGGCTTTGCTCTCCAACACACTGGTGTGCTGTACTAGGATATTACACTATACACTACACTATACACTACACTATATATTACACTATACATTACACTATCACGTACATTACAATATACACTACACTATAAATTACACTATACACTACACTACACTACTATACACTACACTATACATTACACTATACACTACACACCACATGTTATACTATACACTACACTATACATTACACTATACACTACACTATATATTACACTACACTATACATTACACTATACACTACACACCACATTATAGTATTCACTACACTATACATTACACTATACATTACACTACACTATACACTACACTATACATTACACTATACATTACACTACACTATACATTACACCACACGTTATACATTACACTACACTATACATTACACTATAATGTACATTACAATATACACTGCACTATACATTACACTATACACTACACTACTATAGACACTATACATTACAGTTTAACACGTAGGCTTTCGCGACCAATATTATTCTTAATAAAGGTTTTTGGGTTAGATCGCGTTTATTTTAATGTGTCGTAACCCTCCACCACCCGACACGGCCAATCAGCAAAAAAAAGTGTCACGTTGACAAAAGACAAATAATTCACTACTTTAGCCCACCGGTGTGTTGAAGAGTGAATCCACATTTACAGATTGAGTACGACGTTTCGCTGGTAAATACTTCCAGCATCATCGGGCAATTCGCCAGAATGGTAAAGCCCTCGCTTGCTCCCGGTTTTATATAGAGCAGAAGAGTGACGTCATCACTTAACTCATATCAGGTGCAGTGATTAGAGGCGGAGGGGGGGTATTGTAATTATATAATCGATTAGTAATCAGTCATTGGTTATGATTAGTAATGAGTTTGTAGATTAGTAATTCTTTAAATCAAAATGTAATGTGTATTATTTAATAATACGCTTCCAGGCCGCACTAAGCCGGTAGCTGTCAGAGCGATTAAAGTTATTCTTGTTCCTCTCAATTTCAATGGATTCTCTAATTAGTCTTTGCCAGTAATAATTAGTTTTACACACCACTGCAACATTGTCAAAATCAATTGAGTGTCCTTGTTGACAAGCATGTTCTGCCACTGCCGACAGTTGTGTTTGAGATAATTTAATATTTCTCTGATGTTCTTTTAGTCTTACGCTGATGTTACGTCCCGTCTGCCCAATGTAGCAGCTGCCACATGAACAATTAATCCGATATACACCTTCTGTTGATAGTTTAGGTAATGCGTCTTTAGTGCAAGATACTAGTTTTTGAATATTGTGTACTGTACCAAATCTTACTGTAATGTTTTGCTTTTGCAAAACACGGGCTAATTTGTCAGTTACTCCTGAGATATATGGAATTTTTATTGTTTTAACAATCTGGTCGCTTTCAGCAGTATTGCTTTGCGATCGTGATTTGGCATTCAATGCTCTGTTAATTTGAGCATTATTGTAGCCATTCTGTCGTAGTGCGTCTTTAACGTGTTTAATCTCTCTCACTAGACTCTCACCATCTGACACTGTTTTAGCCCGATGTATGAGCGTCTTGATAAGAGAGGATTTCTGAGCTGGATGATGATGTGATTCTGCATTCAGATAGGCATCAGTGTGCGTTTGCTTTCTGTAAACGCTGTGTGTTATTTTACCGTTTAGGCCATGTCCAAGCAAAATATCTAGGAATGGGAGTGTGTTATTCACCTCCATTTCCATGGTGAACTGGATGGCCGGGTTTTGTGCATTGAGATGATTTAGAAAATCATTAAGTGTATCTTTACCATGTGGCCAGACAACCAAAGTGTCATCCACATATCTAAACCAAAAGGATGGTTTTAATGTGCTCGAGGCAAGTGCTCTTATTTCAAAGTTTTCCATGTACAAATTTGCTATAGCAGGGGATAAAGGAGAACCCATTACTGCTCCTTCTTTTTGTTTAAAGAAATCCCCTCTCCATAAGAAGTAAGTGTTATTTAAACAATGGCCAGCAAGTTTCGGAATATCTTTTGGTAAACCGGTTTTCTTTACTAGTGTATCAAGTAATTTAAGCGATTCGTCCACTGGAACCTTAGTGAATAGAGAAATCACATCAAAACTTACCAGAATATCATCAGGAGTAAGTTTAATATCTTTAATCACATTCACAAGATGTTCTGAATTTTTTATGAATGAAGATGTCTTACCGATGTAGGGCTGTATTTGTTTGGTTATATATTTTGCTAATTGATATGTGGCAGAGCCAATTGTACTGACTATGGGTCGTAATGGGATGCCGATTTTATGAATCTTTGGTAGCCCATAGAGTCTAGGTGGTTTTGAGGCCCTTGGCTTAATTAGGTATTGCTCATTTTTAGGGATTAATGAATTTGCAATTATTGCAGTGGTCTTACGTTCTAAAGTATTAGTTGGATCTCGTTTAATTTTAATGTAAGTACTTTCCTCTAGTAAATTTCTAATTTTATTATCATAATCGGCTCGTGACATCACTACAGTAGTGCGGCCTTTATCAGCTGCTAGGATTTGGATATCCTTATTTACACGAGCTCTCTTAAGGCTTTTGCCGTTACCCCACGCACAATTCCAGTGGATGAGATAATTGCTGAGTAAGAATCAGCAGTTAGACTCCTTCCACATAATGAGGCAGAGATAACTAGACATGAGGTTGCTAAAATAATTGAGAATAGCAAAGTTCCAAAAGTAAATATTAGCTCTACCAGCGAAACGTCACAGTACTCAAACTGTAAATGTGGATTCACTCTTCAACACACCGGTGGGCTAAAGTAGTGAATTATTTGTCTTTTGTCAACGTGACACTTTTTTTTTGCTGATTGGCCGTGTCGGGTGGTGGAGGGTTACGACACATTTATAAATAAACGCGATCTAACCCAAAAACCTTTATTATGAACTATACATTACACTATACACTACACTATACATGACACTATTCCTCGGGCAACTGTCGGTGGCGCAGCCGGCCTTTCCGCTGGCAACCAGCGGTTCCCCCCCTGCACGGTGGTGCCGAGCCGGCCCGAGGGGGACCCTCACTCACCCTGTGGGCCCTGGGGTTGGCCACGAGGTCCCTCAGCACGGTCTCGTTCCACTCCTTCAGATCCACGTCGAAGCCGCTCGGCACCGGCACACACAGGATGCGCTCGTTCATGTTCTGGGCAGAGGCGGGGGAAGTGGGTACCGCGTGACCATGACGAGCGGTCGTCATGGTCACGTGACGCCGTGTGGTCTCCTGGAGGACGCCGCTCCACGCAGGTGGTTCACTTTGCGCGATTTCCGGTGTGTACGGGGGGGGGGGGGCAACCCATATCGACCCAAGATTCGCTCTCTTTGAGTTAGCTCGCACGCAGAGTTGGAACCCACGACCTCCTGCGTGCCAGCCGAGGTAGTAAACATCTCGCGGCCACCGTGCTGATGAGACATACGCAGAGTCCGAATATGCAGCAGGGGTCGGGGATGGAACCTGTGACCTCCTACATACCAGGCGAGGTCGTCAATATCTCCCGGCCACCGTGGCGCGATGTTATACAATATCCATGAGCAAGGCGGCGACATTGATGTGCGTGGGGGGGCTCTCTGGAGCGTTGTTGGAACGACGCACCTGCAGCATCACGGCAAAGATGCCGATCATGAACATGGGCACGGAGAGCATGTCGCACAACACGTCCCACCAGGGCTGAAGGATCTTGAGGTCCTGGTGACCCTCCAATGAGAAGGAGGAGGTCAGGGCTCCGATGGGAATCATGACTCGGGCCGAGACTGCACACAAGCATACATCAGGCGCGCAAAAACACGCACACAGAGACACTCGCACAGAGGCGCGCACACAGAGACACACACACATAGACACACACACAGAGACACACACACAGAGACACACACACAGAGACACGCACACAGAGACACATACACAGAGACACACACAGAGACACACACGCAGACATCAGGCGCGCAGAAACACACACACAGAGACACGCACACAGAAACACACACACAGAAACACACACAGAGACACACACAGAGACACGCGCACAGAGACACACACACAGGCAACAAAGACACACACAGAGACACGCACACAGGCAACAGAGACACACACACAGAGACACGCACACAGAGACACGCACACAGACACACACAACAACAACAACCGCCATTCGCCACTAAGTGGCGGTGACGTCACCACGACGCTTGTGCCAGGCTATGTGCACCCTGAGGCCACGTGAAGTGTCGAACGCCCGCTGGCAAGAGGTCACGGGGCAGACCCAGGTGCCACGGGTCGACTGACTGAGATGACTGGCTGATGCACCACCTGTGCCCCCTACTGTGCCAACCTGCTGTGCTTTAGCCACCCGGCGCTCCGCTCGCTGTTGTGAGCGTCGCTCCTCCGCCCTCCGTTGTTGTTGGAGGGCGACTGCCTCCCATTACGACCCATAGTCAGTACAATTGGCTCTGCCACATATCAATTAGCAAAATATATAACCAAACAAATACAGCCCTACATCGGTAAGACATCTTCATTCATAAAAAATTCAGAACATCTTGTGAATGTGATTAAAGATATTAAACTTACTCCTGATGATATTCTGGTAAGCTTTGATGTGATTTCTCTATTCACTAAGGTTCCAGTGGACGAATCGCTTAAATTACTTGATACACTAGTAACGAATACCGGTTTACAAAAAGATATTCCGAAACTTGCTGGCCATTGCTTAAATAACACTTACTTCT
Source organism: Petromyzon marinus (assembly GCF_048934315.1). NCBI lineage: Eukaryota > Metazoa > Chordata > Hyperoartia > Petromyzontiformes > Petromyzontidae > Petromyzon > Petromyzon marinus. The sequence continues at coordinate 928,681 of NW_027423016.1, forward strand.
TATGGAGAGGGGATTTCTTTAAACAAAAGGAAGGAGCAGCAATGGGTTCTCCTTTATCCCCTGCTATAGCAAATTTGTACATGGAAAACTTTGAAATAAGAGCACTTGCCTCGAGCACATTAAAACCATCCTTTTGGTTTAGGTATGTGGATGACACTTTGGTTGTCTGGCCACATGGTAAAGATACACTTAATGATTTTCTAAATCATCTCAATGCACAAAACCCGGCCATCCAGTTCACCATGGAAATGGAGGTGAATAACACACTCCCATTCCTAGATATTTTGCTTGGACATGGCCTAAACGGTAAAATAACACACAGCGTTTACAGAAAGCAAACGCACACTGATGCCTATCTGAATGCAGAATCACATCATCATCCAGCTCAAAAATCCTCTCTTATCAAGACGCTCGTACATCGGGCAAAAACCGTGTCAGATGGTGAGAGTCTAGTGAGAGAGATTAAACACGTTAAAGACGCACTACGACAGAATGGCTACAATAATGCTCAAATTAACAGAGCACTGAATGCCAAATCACGATCGCAAAGCAATACTACTGAAAGCGACCAGATTGTTAAAACAATAAAAATTCCATATATCTCAGGAGTAACTGACAAATTAGCCCGCGTTTTGCAAAAGCAAAACATTACAGTAAGATTTGGTATAGTACACAAAATTCAAAAACTAGTATCTTGCACTAAAGACGCATTACCTAAACTATCAACAGAAGGTGTATATCGGATTAATTGTTCATGTGGCAGCTGCTACATTGGGCAGACGGGACGTAACATCAGCGTAAGACTAAAAGAACATCAGAGAAATATTAAATTATCTCAAACACAACTGTCGGCTGTGGCAGAACATGCTTGTCAACAAGGACACTCAATTGATTTTGACAATGTTGCAGTGGTGTGTAAAACTAATTATTACTGGCAAAGACTAATTAGAGAATCCATTGAAATTGAGAGGAACAAGAATAACTTTAATCGCTCTGACAGCTACCGGCTTAGTGCGGCCTGGAAGCGTATTATTAAATAATACACATTACATTTTGATTTAAAGAATTACTAATCTACAACTCATTACTAATCATAACCAATGACTGATTACTAATCGATTATATAATTACATTACCCCCCCCTCCGCCTCTAATCACTGCACCTGATGAGTTAAGTGATGACGTCACTCTTCTGCTCTATATAAAACCGGGAGCAAGCGAGGGCTTTACCATTCTGGCGAATTGCCCGATGATGCTGGAAGTATTTACCAGCGAAACGTCGTACTCAAACTGTAAATGTGGATTAACTCTTCAACACACCGGGGGGCTGAAGTAGTGAATTATTTGTCTTTTGTCAACGTGACACTTTTCTTTGCTGATTGGCCGTGTCGGGTGGTGGAGGGTTACGACACATTTATAAATAAACGCGATCTAAACCAAAAACCTTTATTATGAATAATATTGGTCGCGAAAGCCTACGTGTTAAACTGAAGGGAGGGAATGACCGTGGCCGAGAAGACCTGAAGCTTAGTGCGGAGCGACAGACCAGGTAGCTTCCACACAGCGTTACGCAACCGATGAAAAGATATTGCCGCTCGACTGATTCGGAGTGAGACCTCTGCTGTTAAACTGGAGCCAGTCATAAGCACACTGCCCAGGTATGGGAAACTCTCCACTCTCTCCACAACTGCCCCATCACCGATTGGGAGTTGTGGGGGTGGAGTGTCCGATGGTACAAAATACCCAGGCAGGTGCTTAGTTTTGGTGGGGCTGATGGTAAGGCCCGACCTCTTAGTGGCACGCTCCAGTCTCAGCAGCAGCGTCTCCAACTCCTCCTCTGACTGAGCAGCTATTACCAAGTCATCAGCATACATAACGTGGTTGAGCAATAGGGAGCCATCCCTTGACCGCACCCGGGCATCGATTAGCCTCCCATTATATCTGTACCATATGGAGATTCCCCCGGTACAGCTATTGAAGGCTTCATGAACTACGTGGTCAAAATAGATGTTAAATAATGTGGGAGCCAGAGGACATCCCTGTCGCACCCCAAGGTGTACAGGGAATGGCTCTGACTCCCGGCCACGTAGTTTTACCCGGGCCCGCTCACCATCATGAAGGTCCTTAATGATCGTGAGCAGAGGGTCAGGTACTCCAAAAGCACGAAGAACGACCCAGAGCCCAGGCCTACTGATGGTATCATAGGCCTTGACCAGGTCAATAAAGCAGAGATGTAGGTCTTGTTGGAATTCCCTACACCTCTGCTGTAGCAGACGGACAGAAAATATGGCATCTGTGCAGGACAGAGACACACACACACAGACACGCACACAGAGACGCGCACAGAGACACACACACAGAGACACAGAGACACACACACAGAGACACACACAGAGACACGCGCACAGAGACACACACACAGGCAACAAAGACGCACACAGAGACACCAACACAGGCAACAAAGACACACAGAGACACGCACACAGGCAACAGAGACACACACAGAGACACGCACACAGAGACACTCGCACACAGAGACATTCGCACACACACACAGGCAACAAAGACAAAGATCCCCCATATAGCCTTAACAGACTGCAGGGGCAAGTGCTGTTAGCGAGCACCTATGAAGGCCGGAACGGTACACGAGGGGGTGGGTGGCAAGCACCACGCCCGACCGCCTTTGTCTCCCTAGTGGCAATGTTTACACACCGCACCAGGTACTCATTTGAGGCTGAGTCGACCTAGGGGAGGCCCGGGACCGGTTCAGATAATTGTCACTGGTGTTGGCCGTGAGCGGGAATCGAACCCGGGTCGCCAGGTTCATAGCGCAGCGCGCTAACCGCTACACTATCGCTCCCCACAAGGCAACAAAGTCGCACACACAGACACGCTCACAGACACACACACAGAGACACACACAGAGACACACACAGAGGCAGACACACACACAGGCAACAAAGATGCACACAGAGACACAGACAGGCAGACACGCACACAGAGACACGCACACACAGAGACACATGCACACACAGGCAGACACACACAGAGGTGCACACAGAGACACACACACAGACACACGCACACAGAGACACACACACAGAGACACGCACACACAGAGACATACACACACGCACAGAAACACGCACACAGAGACACTCGCACAGAGACTCGCACAGAGACACACACACAGAGACACTCGCACAGAGACACACGCACACAGAGACACGCACACACAGAGACACACACACAGAGACACGCACAGAAACACGCACACAGAGACACTCGCACAGAGACTCGCACAGAGACGCGCACACAGAGACACACAGAGACACGCACACACAGACACACACAGAGACACACGCACACACAGAGACACACACACAGAGACACGCACAGAAACACGCACTCAGAGACACACACACAGACACACACACAGAGACACACACACAGAGACACACACACACAGAGACACACACACAGACACACACAGAGAAACACACACACAGAGACACACACAAAGAGACACACACACAGAGACAGACACACACACACAGACACACACACAGAGACACACACACAGAGACACACACACAGACACACACAGACACACACACATACACACAGACACAACACAAATGTCTCCCCGTGTAGTCTCCCTGACGGGCTGCGTGATGCTGACAGACACAGAGACACACAGACACACACAGACACACAGAGACAGAGACACACACAGAGACATACCCACACACAGAGACACACACACACAGACACACCCACACACATAGACACACACACAGAGACACACACACACAGACTCACACAGATACACACAGACACAGAGAAACACACACACAGACACACACAGACAGAGACACACACAGAGACAGACACAACACAAATGTCTCCCCGTGTAGTCTCCCTGACGGGCTGCGTGAGGCTTACAGAGACACAGAGAGACACACACACAGAGACACACACACAGAGACACACACAGAGACAACACAAATGTCTCCCCGTGTAGTCTCCCTGACGGGCTGCGTGAGGCTAACAGACACACACAGAGACACGCACACACAGAGACACACACACAGAGACACACACACACAGAGACACACACACACAGACACACACACAGAGACACAGAGACAGACACAACACAAATGTCTCCCCGTGTAGTCTCCCTAACGGGCTGCATGAGGCTTACAGACACACACACAGAGACACACACACACAGAGACAGACACACACAGACACACACAGAGACACACATACACAGATACACACACACAGAGACACACACACAGACACACACACAGAGACACGCACACACACAGACACACACACAGAGACACACACACAGAGACACACACACACACAGACACACACACAGAGACACACACACAGAGACACACACACAGAGACACACACACACACAGAGACACATACACAGACACACACAGACACAACACAAATGTCTCCCCGTGTAGTCTCCCTGACGGGCTGCGTGAGGCTTACACACACACAGAGACACACACAGAGACACACACACAGAGACACACACACACAGAAACACACACACACAGAGACACACACACAGAGACACACACACAGAGACACACACACAGAGACACACACACACACAGAGACACACACAGACACACAGACACAGAGACACACACACAGACACACACACAGACACAACACAAATGTCTCCCCGTGTAGTCTCCCTGACGGGCTGCGTGAGGCTGACAGAGCCCGCGCGTCTTTGTGGGCCTCAGGCTGTGAGGGCGAGAGGTCGGCTCCACTCTCTCACTCACCGCCCCCGTTGTGTCGCTCGCTCTAGTTCACGTTTTTGTTTTATTATAGTCGTAGTTGTTGATGTTACAGTATTAGTTATTATAGCAGTTCATGTTTTTATTACTATTGTAATTGTTTATATTATTGCTGTTGTAAGTTGTTGATGTTATTATTAGTGTTATAGTTACGATTGTAGATGTTATTGTTATTATAGTAGTAGTTATACTTATGATTATAGATGTGGTGGTGGTTGTTAGTCTCCTCAGAACACACAGCCGCCTTCTCCCGCCAAAACGCGACACTTTGGTGGTGGAGGGAGAGGGTCGTGGGCGAAACCAACACGGGCAGCGGGCGAGGGAGGGGTGAATGCTACCGGCAAACTTAAATTGTTTTAATTTAGGGGGGTACACAGCAAACCCAACCGTTCACTAACGCCAGCGAGCCCCTCTTGCTTCTTTTCGCTATGGATGAAATAATTAAACATCAAACAAATTCGCTACATTTATTCAGCGCGTCTTGAGTTTTGATGCTTTTCATACCCCTCCCCCTCTTCCGGGCTATGCTTGGTATAGTCTGAAACGCAGCAGCGCCTTATCTAGTCTATGCTATTTACCATGGGCCTTAATCGGGCTATGAAATAAAGTTCAATGTCACGTGCAATAGAGCTGACCAATTAAAAAAAACACCCACAAAATATCAACACCACGTGACTCGTGGTGGGAGGGGGGTTGCCATCTTGGTAAGGGAGAAGCCACCACACACCCCCCTACCCAAGATGACCGCCCAAACGTTGTTTGACTGGTTGTTGGGGAGAACCTCTGATAGCCAATAGCGACTATTAGGCGACTATTCACACTCGACTATTGCGGAGCTGTAGAAGCCCATCACGCTTTTACCCCGTCGTGGTCTTTGCGCAGGCAAAGTGAGTTCTCAGGCCCGTACGGGCGTACAGCCGTTTCAATACGGGCAAACAACAATACAAATCCGTGTCGATTTGTTTGTGTTTCTTCCTTGTGATGGGACTTGGTAGGATTAACGTTGAGATTTATAAGGGGCACGGGGTGATCAGTAAGGTCTGAATTGGTCTGTAATAAGGTAGGACACTGATAAAGGGTTGACAGTTGTGTAGTGTATAGTGTAGTATAATGTATAGGATGAACGTTGAGATTTATAAGGGGCACGGGGTGATCAGTAAGGTCTGAATTGGTCTGTAATAAGGTAGGGCACTGATAAGGGGTTGACAGCTGTGTAGTGTATAGTGTAGTATAATGTATAGGATGAACGTTGAGATTTATAAGGGGCACGGGGTGATCGACAAGGTCTGAATTGGTCTGTAATAAGGCAGAGCGCCGATAAGGGGTTGACAGCTGTGTAGTGTATAGTGTAGTATAATGTATAGGATGAACGTTGAGATTTATAAGGGCCACGGGGTGATCAGTAAGGTCTGAGTTGGTCTGTAATAAGGTAGGGCACTGATAAGTGGTTGAGAGTTATGCTACTGACACTAACGGTGTGACTATGCATACGTAGTCGTTCAGAGTGTTCAACGTCGGCCTGGGTGCTGCGGTCGTCCAGGCGGGCACCGTTCTGGCCCACGCAGTGGCCGCGTGTCGCGGGAAGGCCGGCGAGGCGACCACAGATGTCTCGTGGCCACGGTGAAGCGGAGGAGCGAGCCGGGCGAATCATGGATGGACGCGCTGCGTTGCAAGAATTCCGATTTTATCCGGCGAGCGGCGGGGCGAATTTTCAAAACATTTTCAGTCAGGGTAAATATGACACTTTGGCCGCACGTCCCTGATGGCAGCACCGCATTGACACGGGCAACGCCGCTTCCGTACGCCAGAATTCACACGGGCTCAGTCGTCAGGAGGAGGACCACGTTCGCCACTGCGGTCGACGAGGGGAGCTCACGTTGGTCCCGTTAAGAAACACGATGGGAGTCTGCGGCTTCGCGCGGATTTACGCCAATTGAACAAGGTCTCCGTGGCAGATGCACACCCGCTCCCACGGTTGGACGATTCATTGGATGCCCTGTCGGCTGTGTGGGTTTTCTACCACACTTGACTTGTCGTCGGGGTGTTGGCAGTTGCCTCTTGATGAGAGCTCTAAACCAAATCCTGCGTTCTGAACACCTCGGGCTCTAAATTTTGATTTAAAGCTTTCGTGACTGCAGTGATTCATATTCTTAGCTCTTTCGGTAAAGTCACGTTGAAGGAAAACAATAAAATAATAAAATATATATAAAAATAAAAATTCTCACGACGTTTCGACCATAACGCACACGGTCATCATCAGTTTGTGTTATGGTCGAAACGTCGTGAGAATTTTTATTGTTTTATATATATTTTATTATTTTATTGTTTCCCTTCAACGTGGTGACTTTACCGAAAGAGCTAAGAACACCTCGGGCTCTGTTCCAGTTTAATTGTCTCCCGATGGGACTCCACTCGGCTCCTGTCACGTTCCAGCGACTCACGCAGCTGGTCCTAGCAGGCCTCCAATGGGACTCGCGCCTCGTTTATTTGGACGACGTGATCGTCTTCGGACGCACGTTCCAGGAGCAGCTGCAGCGGCCGCGATCGGTGTTTGTTCAAAGTTCGGGCGGCCAATCTTACGTTTAAACCACAGTCAAGTGTCACCTCCTGCAGACATCGGTTCGCTACTTGGGGCGCGTCGTCAGCGAGTCCGGGGATAGCCACGGACCCCAACAAAACTGCGTGCGTGCGCAACATGGCCAACCCCCACGTCGGTGGGTGACGTTTGCAGATTTGTCGTATTACCGCCGCTTTGTGCCCAAATTTTGCAAAAATTGCAAACCGCTCCACGCTCTCACCGCGAAAAGGCCAAAGATTTCGGTGGGGGGGGGGGGGAGGAGGAGGAAACCTCGTTTGTCGCGCCGGGGGACGGCCTCGTGACTGCTTTGTGATGTCATACACCAACGTGCATTGAGGCCCTTGTAAGGACTGCCTTGTGACGTCATACACCAACGTGCATTGAGGCCCTTGTAAGGACTGCTTTGTGACGTCATACACCAACGTGCATTGAGGCCCTTGTAAGGACTGCTTTGTGACGTCATAAACCAACGTGCATTGAGGCCCTTATAAGGACTGCTTTGTGACGTCATACACCAACGTGCATTGAGGCCCTTGTAAGGACTGCTTTGTGACGTCATACACCAACGTGCATTGAGGCCCTTGTAAGGACTGCTTTGTGACGTCATACACCAACGTGCATTGAGGCCCTTGTAAGGACTGCTTTGTGACGTCATAAACCAACGTGCATTGAGGCCCTTATAAGGACTGCTTTGTGACGTCATACACCAACGTGCATTGAGGCCCTTGTAAGGACTGCTTTGTGACGTCATACACCAACGTGCATTGAGGCCCTTGTAAGGACTGCTTTGTGACGTCATACACCAACGTGCATTAAGGCCCTTGTAAGGACTGCTTTGTGACGTCATACACCAACGTGCATTGAGGCCCTTATAAGGACTGCTTTGTGACATCATACACAAACACACCACATCCGGGGGCTCGCTCTAATGAGTTGAAAAACATTCCAAGGGGCAATTCAGTGGCCCTGTATCTACACAAGTTTTTTGGGACGACCTCCGGAGGGAGAATACTAGCGGGGAGGGGGGGGGTTGATGACATTAAACGCCAGGAGGTCCGTGGAGCCAGAAGCAAAGATGACCCAAGGCTGGCCCCATGAATCCTCAGGAGGCGTGAAAGTGGCAGGAGCTTTGAGCTTTTGATGCGTCTAAGAGAATTAATGAAGCAAGGTAGAAATTCCTACATAACAGGTACCGTGTACAAACTTCACATTCGTCAGTCCTGCACAGATTCCGAGTAGTACTCGCAATCAGCCTTAAGTTGAGATTTGCAGAAGCAAAAGCTCTGATCAATTAAGAGTTCAGTTATTGCTCAAGCACATGAAGTATCACTGAAAGTTTTATTTTATTTTTTTTCTTAATATTTCGAGTCACTTGCAGAGTCAAGGACCTCAAGAAGGTGTACTGCACTAAGCTAAGAGTTTGTGATAAAGTTAAGACTCGTGACAAATGGAGACTTGAGTCGCACACCGATAACAAGTGCGCATTAACTTATTGTCCAAGGGATAGGCTGACCGGGTGTTCAACTCCCCCCACTCGCCTCGGCACTCTCGCAGGCCAATGGCAATTTCTGGTTCGGACTGCAGAAGGTTGGAATCGCACCACCAGGAGCAGGCAACAAGCAGCAGTGGTAGTGGTGGATGGATGAATTTTTATTATGAACGGGTGTTGATTTACCTTGCATCAACACCATCATCAACATCACTAACAACATTCAAAACATCATCGACATCAAAATCATTAACACCATCTTCAACATCATCAACATCATCTCTCTCTCTGTCTCTTTGTGTCTCTCTGTGTATATCTCCCCGTCTCTTTCCCCATGCCTCTCCCTATCCGTCTCTCTGTGTGGCCATGTATCTCTCTGTCTCTCTGTGTCTCCGCTGTCACTGTGTCTCTCTCTCTATTTCTCCCCATCTCTTTCCCCATGTCTCTCCGTCTCCAACTCTCTCTCTCTCTGTCTCTCCATGTCTCTCTCTGTCTCCCTGTCTGTGTCTATCTCGCTTTCGGTTTGAGCGGTCGATGTCCCGCAGAGGGCGGTGGAAATGATAAAACATTTTTTTTTTTACAATGAACATTAAGTAAATACAATTAAACATCCCGGCATCGCGGCGATCTGCCGCAGCGTCCGTCTCTGCTCCGCCGCCGCCCCCGTCTGCGGCCGCCCCCCCTCCACGTCCCGGCGGCCTCCCTCTCTCGCTCTCCCCACCTCTCGCCTCGTCGCCTCCACCGCCCTCTCCACCAGTCTGTCGACCGTCCTCTCGTTCTCCCTCGCGGCAATATCAAACCGAGCTTGCTGCGCCTCAGTCCTTGGCCGCGAGTCGCCGACCCTCTGATCCACTCGCCTCCTCGCGTCTGCCTGTCTGTCCCACGCAGCCCTCTCCGCCTCCAGCCTCTCTCTCCCCGCCTCCTCCCTGTTGAGCGTCCTCTCTTCGCCAATGGCTCGTCTCACCCACGCCGTCAGCAGCCTGGCTCTCTCCGCGTTGGGCATCGCCATCTCCACGTCCTCCCCGCGGGGCACCGACCGGTTCACCAGCCTCCTCACGGGCATCTCTCTCCGCCACTGGTCCCTGTCTGCGATGAGCCCCTGTCGGGCCCGCACGCCCGCAGCAGCCGGCTCTCTCCTCGGCTCCCTCTCGACCCCCCTCTCTCCCCCTCGCCTCGCTTCCTCCTCCCTGCCGCGTCCTCTCCTCGCTCCCCCTCCCCTCTCCATGGCGCTCCTCTGGATGCTGCTTCGGCCCACACACGCTTCCCGTACCGTCACAAACATCGCCATCATCGTCAAAACACACGTACACACACAGATACACACGCAGATACATACACACACACACAGACACACACACAGATACACACGCAGACAAACACATATAACAATAACCGCCATTCACCACTAAGTGGCGGTGATGTCACCACGACGCTTGTGCCAGGCAATGTACACCCTGAGGCCACGTGAAGTGTCGAACGCCCGCTGGCAGGAGGTCACGGGGCAGACCCAGGTGCCACGGGTCGACTGACTGAGATGACTGGCTGATGCACCACCTGTGCCCCCTACTGTGTCAACCCGCTGTGCTTTAGCCACCCGGCGCTCCGCTCGTTGTTGTGAGCGTCGCTCCTCCGCCCTCCGTTGTTGTTGGAGGGCGACTGCCTCCAACTGCCCAGTAGCGTCCTTCACGAGCCTCCTCCACAGAGGCCGATCTTGACACCGCTGGTACCGGTCATCGGCAAGTCCACTCAGCTCCACGTCCTCCTGTACCACATCACTCCATCTCTTCTCTAGCCCGTGCCGCGCCCGCTTAGCCCCCTCAATCCGGCCGAACAGAAGCTGTTTCGGCATGCAGTGGCTGGGCATGCGGGCTACATGACCCAGCCATCGCAGCCTTGCCCGCCGGAGGAGCTCACCGATGGGACCTTGCCCAGATCTTTCAAGGATTTGTGAGCTCCTCACACAATCCAGTCTGGTTAAACCCAGGATGGATCGCAGGCAGGCCAGCCTAAATGTTTCTAACCGGCGAAGGTGTTCCATTAGGGGGGTCCACGTTTCGCAAGCGTAGAGAAGGGAGGGAATGACCGTGGCCGAGAAAACCTGAAGCTTAGTGCGGAGCGACAGACCAGGTAGCTTCCACACAGTGTTACGCAACCGATGAAAAGATATTGCCGCGCGACTGATTCGGAGTGAGACCTCTGCTGTTAAACTGGAGCCAGTCATAAGCACACTGCCCAGGTATGGGAAACTCTCCACTCTCTCCACAACTGCCCCATCACCGATTGGGAGTTGTGGGGGTGATAGTGTCCGATGGTACAAAATACCCAGGCAGGTGCTTAGTTTTGGTGGGGCTGATGGTAAGGCCCCACCTCTTAGTGGCACGCTCCAGTCCCAGCAGCAGCGTCTCCAACTCCTCCTCTGACTGAGCAGCTATTACCAAATCATCAGCATACATAACGTGGTTGAGCAATAGGGAGCCATATCCACACCATCTACACGTCAGGCACAGAGGAATGCACACGTGACTTACACGTCTATACTTATTAATATATTCATGATGTAGTGAAAAATTTTCTCAAATTCATCAGATTTGATGAACGTGCAAATGCCTTCTCGCACAGAGTGCACCTGAAGGGTTTCTCTCCACGGGCTGTTATGGCACACAATGAAAGGGCAAATGTCATAAATATGCCTGGAAGCATTCATATCTTCCAAGATGAATGTTAACTCAAAACTCCGAGCACACAATTTCGGCTGTCTGACTACAAAATGAATATTTATGAGAGCTAAATTCAGCTGACATAGCAAAGGGTGTTGAAAACAATACTATTTGTGTTATGCAGAAATGCAGAAATGAATGTTCAATCGCAAGTTAGAGGTGTGAATCCAGGCTCAGATGTCCTTGAATGCTGGGATGAACAGTTCCGACTTCAGCTGCATGTGTGTGCTGTGTTCACCTCCTGTTTCCATTCTTATAAAGAGTCCCAGAGGAAAACAAAAATAAATTATTGTTTTGATATAACCTCCGTGTGCAATAGTTAATAGACTTTACTGCAAACACAAACTTGACACTGTCACACACTGCCATGAGTAAACAGGTGGCGGTGTGACCAGAACCATGCCTGGCTACCTTCATCTGCTCAGCATTAATTCTTCCTCACTCCACCAAGTAATGAATCGAGGATCAATCAACATAGCCGAGGCTATCCGTGTCTCTGTCTCTCTCTCCCCGTGGTGAAGGTGTTCCCCTCCACACATTCAGAGTCAACAGCGGCACGCGCTTAGCGTCTTTGACCGATAGATACATTGACGCACGTATTGTTGGTTCTTTCAGTAAAGTCACGTAGATAGAAAATAAAAATAACAGATTAAATTTAATAAGATAAAGACCACTTGTGTTGCGATCGAAACGTCGTGGGTTTTTTTGCTTTATTTTAAATTTTTTATTTTTCATTTATTTTTATTATTTTATTTTCTATCTACGTGACTTTACCGAAAGAACCAAGAATATTAATGCCTGCAGTCACCAAAGTTTTAAGTCAAAACATTCACACACGTTGACAAAGCCTCACCTTGTGTTGTTGTGGGCAGGTCGCTTCTGATAACAAGAGCGGTATAGCAGCTCAAGCGGGCTTGGCCTGGTAACAAAAGAACGAAAATAAAAACTGCGTGAATATTTACAATAAAACAAAGTTACAAAGTGGCGAGCCGGGTGAAGACAAATTAAACTTAAGCGAGATAATGAAAGTGAATGCAATCATCTTCTTTGGTTCTTTCGGTAAAGTCACATAGAATGATAATAAAATAATAAATTGATAAAATAAAATAACACAATATTCTCACGACGTTTCGGCCACAACACAAGCGGCCTTCATCAGGTGAAGGGGGCGAGACTGTCTGGTAGGACAGCGCTGGAGTGAAAGAGCCACGTTCAGATACGGCCTTTAAGCCTCAAATTTCAGCACCAGGCTTAAAGGCCGTATCTGAACGTGGCTCTTTCGTGGCTCTTTCACTCCAGCGCTGTCCTACCAGACAGTCTCGCCCCCTTCACCTGATGAAGGCCGCTTGTGTTGTGGCCGAAACGTCGTGAGAATATTATTGTGTTATTTTATTTTATCAATTTATTATTTTATTATCATTCTACGTGACTTTACCGAAAGAACCAAAGAAGATGAATCATTGCAGTCACGAAAGCTTTAAATCGAAAATTGAATGCAATCAGGCGAGGGCAGGAGGCAAGGCCCCGCGTGGCTAGGCCCCGCGTTGTAAAGTTCCAACCTGGACATCGATTCCCATGCTCGCTGCTACTCAACTGACATCCCTACGAGAGAGAGAGGCTCTACCTTGGTAAACAACAACAACCAGCACCATGAGAATTTCTCACCTCGGATTTCAGTGCAAGCGTGGATCGGCAGCCTCCTGTTACCTCGTGACGTCACGCGTGTAAGCAGGTAACAAACGTCACTTCCGGGGTAAGAGACACGCCCCTCCCGTAAAGAGCGGCTCTGTAACTGAATAAATTATGTTAATGTTAACTGGCCATATGTCGAGGGATGGGGCGTGGCTGCTGAACTCGACGGCTACAACGAATACATTATGTTTATGAACCGCAGTCACTGGGCGTAGCTTTGCCCAAATAAGGATTGCCACTGGATTGATATCGGCAGTGACCCAAGCGGAAGTGACATCACGCGCAAGAGCGCTGTTGACGGGGTTGGGGGAGCGTGAATACCTTGGTGACATGACGTCACTAGCGAGGTACACCTCCCGCTGGCACTTCTTGCCGATGAGGTCATGTTGAGTGGTGACGTCACAGAGCGGGGATGGAGTTTAAGTTGATTTAGCATCATTTTCCATTGCCCCCTTCCTTGGGTGCGTGAACTCAGCAACAACAACGTGGACATTGTTCTGTATACTGTGTGTGTGTGTGTACACACACACACACACAGTGTGTACACACTGTGTGTGTGTGTAGTGGGGGGCAATGGCGGTGCATTGGCCAGTCATCTCAGTCAGTCGACCCTCATAGGCCAAATCGCGTCTGTAAAATAAGTGAATAGCAGTTCAGTGGGCTTTGCCTGGTAGGACGGGGATGGTTTAGTTGCGTGTGTGTGGGCGATTTATTGACCATTGTTGTACTTTGCACTACCATCACGTGTTCTACTTTGTGTTGTTTTAACGTTCTCACCCCGTGCGCCTACTGGACATCTGTGAAAAAGAGCTTCATAGCTCATCGGATTTCTCCAGTGTAAATAAACATTCTGCTTCCGAGGTGCTCGCTAACGGGCACTTGCCCCAACAGTCTGTTAAAGATTACCACGGGGGGGATCTGTGTCTTTTGTTGGCCGGGCTAACGCTACGTTAATTCCCGATGCTTCAGAGACATTGCACACGAGGTTTCTTTGCTAGTGGGAGTCATCAAGTGAGTACCTTTCAGTCAAGCGTCTCAGCCGTGCCACTGCAAACTGCAAGGGAGGTCCCCCCCCCCCCCCCCCCCACAAGACTTGTAGGGTTCGTGTCGCTGTGTTGAAGGCCAGGAGCGTAGACGTGGGTTCAGTTTAGTTTATTTTGGTATAGCCCTGTGAGCCATCCGGCTCTTGAATCGGGTGCAACCACAACAAACACAAAAACAAAAATAAGAACCCAAAAAACCATCTTATTACAATGGGGGAATTGTAATAAAAAATAATTGACATTTATAATGCGCAATTCGTCCAGGGATCACGCTACAACAATGGATTCTACGGCATGTAATTGCTCGTTATTTGGTGCTACTGCATTGGCAGTGTGGTAGTGACACAATCGTGTGACGTGTTGCTTTCTTGTTAATGGCTCGACATGGGGCTGCAACGTGACTGTGCTGGACGTGTCACGTGACGGCAACACAATCGCGTATCCGTGACGGCCCGTGTGTTCCAATGACACGCGTGCCTTGTTAGACTGATGGCCTTAATCTTAGTTTTCTTGTTGTTGTTGTTGTTTGACTTGCATCCCACTGGGATTAAAGCACACAGCGTTGGTGGTGTACGGTGCTATCTCAGGAATATTTTGATGTTTTTTTTTTCCTGGATTTTCTGTTTGCACAGTCACACAAAGTCACTTTAAGATGTTTTCTTGTTCATGTTTTGGTTTTTTGTTTGTTGCGGTTGCACCCGATTCAAGAGCCAAATGGCTCACAGGGCTACACCAAAATAAATGAAACTTAAACAAACCAGGAGAGAATGTCACGTGATTATGTCTTTGACGACCCAACGGGGGCGGTGACGCGACCACTTGCACCCTGCCATCCCCCACAGCCACCCCACCCTCCCGTCGTGCTACACAATCTTCCCGTCCTGACAGGGCCTCCAGCCAATTCCTTCTTGACCTTTAAGCTCGGCGGGTGGCGATCGTGGCAGGGGCGGAGCCAGGATTTTCAGCCCGGGGTGACATTCAACAAATGTTAATTTCAAGAATGATTTAGAGAGAGTCGGGCTGTTGAACCGGACGCCATCGGTTGGCGACACGCTCTGACATTGCAGTTGCACGGAGTTCGCCAGACCGAGTGTCGTGCACTTACACGCAGAATGTCACCCCCCCTGTCAGCCCCTGGCTCCACCTCTGGATCGTGGTATATGCAAATCCTGGCCATGCGCACAAGACACCGGGGTCAGCCCTTACCATAGCCACCGCGTCTCCCCCGCCTGCAGGCCCAGACTTGATTGGCCGGTGGGACGTGCTGCTGGGTGGGCGGCGAATCTCAAGGCCCGCGCGGCACACGGAAGGGTGGCATGGCCAACTCCATTCCCGGTTGCCGCCTTTGTCTCCCCAAGCCGAGTAGACCCAGGGGAGACCCAGGACCGGGACGAACAGAATCCCTCACTCGTGTTAGCCGTAGCCGGGAATGGAACTGGGGTCGCTGGGGTATATCGTGCTGTTGTCTCGCTACTGCACCCACCACTCCCCCCATAATAGATACACACAAGTATCCCTTGTACAGCATTAACAGACTCTAGGGGGAAGTGCCGTTATCGAGTGGCGCCGATGAAGGCCGGCACATCACACGAGGGGGTGGGTGGCCAGCACCACGCCCGGCCGCCTTTGTCTCCCGAGTGGTAATATACCCCTGCATACACACACACAACAACAACCTCGTTGGACATGTTTGTTTTGTTGTAGTACTGATGGCCTTAATCTAAGTTTTTGTGGTCGTTGTTGTTGTGGTTGTTGTTTGACTTGCATCCCACTGGGATTTTTTGCACACAGCCTTGGTGGTGTACGGTGCTATCTCAGGAATATTTTTGCTGTTTTTTTTTTTCCATGGATTTTCTGTTTTGCACAGTCAACACAAAGTCACTGTAAGATGTTTTTATTGTTCGTGTTTTAGTTTTTTTGTTTGTTGTGGTTGCACTCCGATTCAAGAGCCGGATGGCTCACAGGACTACACTCTTTGGTTCTATTCGGTAAAGTCACCACGTAGGTAAAAAATAAAACAACAAAAATCACGACGTTTCGGCCACAACACAAGCGGCCTTCATCAGGTGTGGCCGAAACGTCGTGATTTTTGTTGTTTTATTTTTTTACCTACGTGACTTTACCGAATAGAACCAAAGAGTATGGATCCTTGCAGTCACGAAAGCTTCAAATCTAGAATTCACAGGGCTATACCAAAATAAACTGAAATTGAATAAAACTGAACTGATGACGACCGTTTGTGTTACGGTCGAAACGTCGTGAGAATTTTTATAGTTTTATATATATTTTATTATTTTATTGTTTCCCTTCAACGTGACTTTACCGAAAGAGCTAAGAATATGAACTGAACCTACTATTGAAGGCACCGCTTTGTCTGATGCCCAATTCGTGTTCGCCCCCTGGCGGACTGAATGTGAAACCACTGGCAGGCAGTCGGTGCGCCCTCTCACACCTAAGTGGAAATTCCATACTCGCGCGGCAGGGACGAGTGTTTCAAAAAGGACAAACGCCGTTGACCTCTCACCAAGTCGTTTTTTTTGTATCGACGCCGCGGAGACGACGCGCCGAGGTGATGGTTGCCCGCGACGATTGAACCGTCCACGTGACGATCGCGACGCAGTCCCCGTGTCAATCGCTGATGTATCAATTCTGGTGCGCATCGGCCTGGTGGTGTTCTGATGCGGTTGTCGATGAAACAGGTGTCTTCCGAGGAACGCCAAAGCCAGGGAGGTTGCCGTGTTTTGGGGTTTTTGAACGAGTTTTTTTTTATTCTGGACGTCCGCGCTAATAATGGTTGTGATGGGTTTTTTTTTCCTGCATGCCGCTCGTCCGGCCCGCGTGAAGCCTGGAAGAGTTTCGATTTAAAGCTTTCGTGACTGCAAGGATTCATCTTCTTTGGTTCTTTCGGTAAAGTCACCACGTAGAATGAGAATAAAATAATAAAATAACACAATGTTCATTGAAGCTCTGTCGTTCCGACAGGTTTGTTCCTTTCACCTGAAGAAGGCCACTTGTGTTGTGGCCGAAACGTCGTGAGAATTTAATTGTCATTTTATTTTATTAATTTATTATTTTATTCTCATTCTACGTGGTGACTTTACCGAAAGAACCAAAGAAGATGAAGCCTGGAAGTTTGTTGTTTGTCTGGGCGACCGTCCGCGTGGCGAGCACAGGGCTCTTTGTTTCGCCCGCTCTCCTGCAGCCTCTTGACAGGGCAATGTGGACGCCCTGAATGCGCGTGGAGTTATTCACGTCCCCGGGATCTAGTGTGCCTGCGCCGGTTGCCTTTATCTGCCAAAAGAAATCGAGCTCATCTCCTTTGGTTCTTTCGGTAAAGTCACCAACACGTAGAATGAGAATAAAATAATAAAATAACACGATAAAATTCTAACGACGTTTCGGCCGCAACGCAAGCGGCCGTCTTCAGGTGAAAGGTACAGAACTGTCGGGACGAGAGAGCTTCAATGGAGCTTTCACCTGAAGACGGCCGCTTGCGTTGTGGCCAAAACGTCGTGAGAATTTTATTGTGTTATTTTATTATTTTATTCTCATTCTTTTCGTGGTGGTGACTTTACCGAAAGAACCAAAGAAGATGAATCCTTGCAGTCACGAAAGCTTTAAATTGAAAAATCGAGCTCAGTTAATTGCATCGTCGCACCACAAATCGACGGCGTGCTGTAGTGTCTCCATCGTTACTATTCGCCGTGCGCCTGTAATGATTTGCTATTATGGACCCGTATCCCATGGGTGGGTGAATTAATCGCATCCTTTCAAATACTCTCCCTTGGTTTAATTCTGTTATGGAATGTTGGCCGATGGTTGGTTGAGGATAGTGATGGAATGACAGCCAAGGAATGGAATGCGGCCAATAGGATGCCCATCGAGATGACGGGATGATATCAGCTGATGAGTATCACCTGCAGGTACTGGGTGGATTAATACTTTTCGGGATCTCGGGAGATGGTGAGAGCTTTGTGAGAACCTCATCCAGCAGTAGATTGACCATGGATTCTGGTGATGTCACTGGACCACTAAGCAACTGTCGGTACAAGGCACAATCAATGTTGAAGGCCTCTTTTTATCTGTTTCACAAAGCCAAGATAATATAACACATCTGTTCCATTTTTTTATTTAAAGCTTTCATGACTGCAGGGATTCATATTCTTGGTTCTTTCAGTAAAGTCACCACGTAGAAGGGAGACAATAAAATAATGAAACAATAAAATTCTCACGACGTTTCGACTGCAACACAAGAAGCAATCATCATCAGGTGTGAAAACCACAGCAATAATCTTTTTCAAATTTTCTTGCTGTGGTGCTAGGAGCAACCCCCGGGCAGCTTTAGGAAATACTTAAATAATGCGAAATAGCACTAAATTGTTAATTTAACAACTTTTAAAGTTTACTGATGGGAAAACGGAATGGCGCTGGCTCACCACGGGGCTTACGGCGTGGTACCCGGCTACTTTTTTTAAAATTAAACTCCACGATTCGCGAGCAAGTGTGCGTCCACACAGAGACAGACAGACATACACACAGAAAAAAAATGCCTTTTATAGGTAAGAAAAGAAAAAACGATGACGAGACTCAATGTGTGAAGAACACGGGATTTATTCGGTTCACAAGTCAACGGATATAACTTCAAAACACTTTTATTGTCTGTCTCGAGACAGCGTTCCCGTGGGATTATTTCCAAGTCGACAGACACCTTATTTTTACTCATCCTGGCAGACACACACACAGACACGCCTGTGTCTATGTGTGTGTGACTGTGTCTGTGAGTATGTCTGTGTGTGTCTGTGTGTGTCTGTGTTTCTGCGTGTGTCTGTGTGTCTATGTGTCTGTGTGTCTATGTGTCTCTGTGTGTGTCTGTGTGTGTCTGTGTCTCTGCGTGTGCCTATGTGTCTCTGTGTGTGTCTGTGTCTCTGCGTGTGTCTGTGTCTCTGCGTGTGTCTATGTGTCTTGTGTGTGTCTGTGTCTATGTATCTCTGCGTGTGTCTTGTCTTTGTGTGTTTGTGTATGTCTGTGTGTCTGTGTCTCTGCGTGTGCCTATGTGTCTCTATGTGTGTCTATGTGTCTGCGTGTGTCTATGTGTCTGTGTGTGTGTCTATGTGTATGTGTGTCTACAGTGACACGCGGTGGCGGTAGTGATGGCGGTAGTGGTGGCGGCCATGTGGTGCGTGTCGAACATCTTTCACGCCGTACGTATTGTAAACATCGCCACTGGGGAGATTAAGGTGGCTGCGGGTGCTGGCGATGATTACTGGGCGCCCCCCTGCCCGCCTACGCCGCTAAACGTCGCTCGCCATTCTGTTCCAAGCTATGGGGTAGGGGGAGCGAGATAGAGAGGGGGGGTGGTGGTGGTGGACCTTTGTCTTGCTGCGTGTAAATATTGTTGTGTGCGTGCGGGGTTTGTCCATGTGGTGGCGGTAATGGTGGCGGTAATGGTGAGTCGAACAAAAGCGGTGAAAGTTTGTGGGGTCGCTCCGAGCTCACCCTGTCACCCATCGCTCTCGAGCTCCCTCCTAGGGGAGGATGACGAGGTTGACGAGGTTGATGATCCTCATCGTTTGTGAATGCAGAAATAAACATCAGTTTCATTCTGACCTCCGATCCTGATCAGCAATTGAACGTCGGGAAACCCTCGCGCCGAGGGGCCCCAGCAGTGGGCGTGGCCGTGGCCCACCAGTGGGCGTGGCCGTGCCCCACCAGTGGGCGTGGCCGTGCCCCACTAGTGGGCGTGGCCGTGCCCCACCAGTGGGCGTGGCCGTGCCCCCATCACGTTGCGTGTGTAGTGACGGCAGCTACGCTCGGAGTGGCTGGATAATAAAGCTTGAAACGCACAGCAAACCACGTGGCCTCTGATTTATTGGGTGACACGCGATGCGAGGAGGACAAGCAGCCTATACAAAGACAAAGGCACCCCCAGTAGCCTCAGCACACTTTTGTGGCAAGTTCTGTTGGGAGTAGCAATTAAGGGCAGCACTGTAGGGCACTCCGGGGTGGGGAGATAGGGGGGTGGACAGCATCACAGTCCATCAGCCAGCTGCAGAAACATTCCCCTCCTCCACTCACCCCACTCACCCAGTCACCCCTCCACTCACCCCACCACTCATCTCACTCACCCCTCCATTCATCTCACTCACCCAGTCACCCCATTCACCCCCCCACTCACCCCTCCACTCACCCCACTCACCCCTCCACTCATCTCACTCACCCCTCCACTCACCCCTCCACTCATCTCACTCACCCCTCCACTCACCCCTCCACTCACTCCTCCACTCATCTCACTCACCCATCCACTCACCCCTCCACTCACCCCTCCGCTCACCCCTCCACTCATCTCACTCACCCCTCCACTCACCCCTCCACTCATCTCACTCACCCCTCCACTCACCCCTCCACTCACCCCTCCGCTCACCCCTCCGCTCACCCCTCCACTCATCTCACTCACCCCTCCACTCACCCCACTCACCCCTCCACTCATCTCACTCACCCAGTCACCCACTCACCCCTCCACTTATCCCACTCACCCCTCCACTCACCCCACTCACCCCTCCACTCATCTCACTCACCCACTCACCCCTCCACTCACCCCACCACTCACCCCTCCACTCATCTCACTCACTCACCCCTCCACTCACCCCTCCATTCATCTCACTCACCCAGTCACCCACTCACCCCTCCACTCACCCCACTCACCTCTCCACTCATCTCACTCACCCACTCACCCCTCCGCTCACCCCTCCACTCATCTCACTCACCCCTCCGCTCACCCCTCCGCTCACCCCTCCACTCACCCCTCCGCTCACCCCACCACTCATCTCACTCCGCTCACCGCCCAGCCCCCCAGTAGCCCGAGCTGCTGCTGCTGCTGGGGGGCGTTGTCCCCCAGCGCCACGTTGGCCCTCAGCAGGAACCTCGTGCGGTGACGCCGCCTCTCCCCCCCCCATCCCTCCCCTGCCAGCAGCGCCCTCCTGCACCACCACCTCGTCCGCCTCCTCCTCCTCCGCGTAGGCCGCTGCCAGCAGCAGCTCCGCAATGCCTCCAACCGTGTCGCCGTCCCTCAGGGCCCTCCCCGGGGTGGTCGCTCCCCTCCCCACCGCCCCCCCCGCCGCGTGGATCCGCGCCGAGCGGCGCACCGGCGTCACGAGCCGCGGCCGCGAGGGGGGGGCCGCCGGGGCTGCGGTGGAAGGGGGGGCCGTGATGTTAAGGGGGGCAGCCAGGGTGGTGGTGGTGGTGCAGGAGATGTGGGCGGCTGGGGTGGTGGTGGTGGTGCAGGAGATGTGGGCGACTGGGGTGGTGGTGGTGCAGGTGTGGGCGGCTGGGGTGGTGGTGGTGGTGGTGCAGGAGGTGTGGGCGGCTGGGGTGGTGGTGGTGGTGCAGGAGGTGTGGGCGGCTGGGGTGGTGGTGGTGGTGCAGGAGGTGTGGGCGGCTGGGGTGGTGGTGGTGGTGGTGGTGCAGAAGATGTGGGCGGCTGGGGTGGTGGTGGTGCAGGAGGTGTGGGCGGCTGGGGTGGTGGTGGTGGTGCAGGAGGTGTGGGCGGCTGGGGTGGTGGTGGTGCAGGAGATGTGGGCGGCTGGGGTGGTGGTGCAGGAGGTGTGGGCGGCTGGGGTGGTGGTGGTGCAGGAGGTGTGGGCGGCTGGGGTGGTGGTGGTGGTGGTGGTGCAGGAGGTGTGGGCGGCTGGGGTGGTGGTGGTGCAGGAGGTGTGGGCGGCTGGGGTGGTGGTGGTGGTGCAGGAGGTGTGGGCGGCTGGGGTGGTGGTGGTGCAGGAGATGTGGGCGGCTGGGGTGGTGGTGCAGGAGGTGTGGGCGGCTGGGGTGGTGGTGGTGCAGGAGGTGTGGGCGGCTGGGGTGGTGGTGGTGGTGCAGGAGGGGTGGGCGGCTGGGGTGGTGGTGGTGCAGGAGGTGTGGGCGGCTGGGGTGGTGGTGGTGGTGCAGGAGGTGTGGGCGGCTGGGGTGGTGGTGGTGCAGGAGGTGTGGGCGGCTGGGGTGGTGGTGGTGCAGGAGGTGTGGGCGGCTGGGGTGGTGGTGGTGCAGGAGGTGTGGGCGGCTGGGGTGGTGGTGGTGGTGCAGGAGGTGTGGGCGGCTGGGGTGGTGGTGGTGCAGGAGATGTGGGCGGCTGGGGTGGTGGTGCAGGAGGTGTGGGCGGCTGGGGTGGTGGTGGTGCAGGAGGTGTGGGCGGCTGGGGTGGTGGTGGTGGTGCAGGAGGGGTGGGCGGCTGGGGTGGTGGTGGTGCAGGAGGTGTGGGCGGCTGGGGTGGTGGTGGTGGTGCAGGAGGTGTGGGCGGCTGGGGTGGTGGTGGTGCAGGAGGTGTGGGCGGCTGGGGTGGTGGTGGTGCAGGAGGTGTGGGCGGCTGGGGTGGTGGTGGTGCAGGAGGTGTGGGCGGCTGGGGTGGTGGTGGTGGTGCAGGAGGTGTGGGCGGCTGCAGTCACGAAAGCTTTAAATAAAAAATGTTCGACTTTAAATAAAAAAAAAATTCGACTCAATTAAATTAAAAACTTAAAACATTTTTCGACTCAATTAAATTAAAACAAATTAAAAAAAATTTCGACTAAATGAAATTAAAAACTTAAAACATTTTTCGACTTAAATAAATTAAAACAAATTTTTAAAAAAATTCGCCCTCAAAATCACTCGAACCTTGGGCAGCTGAGGCGCGCGAGTTCACTTCGTCCATCGTAGACATCGCCGGAGAAGTTGTTGTTGTTGTGCTGTTGTTTAGTCGTCGTTGTATAGCTGTTGTATAGTCGTTGTTTATTTATACTTTAATGTTTAAAGTGGTAAAGTTAAATGGTTAAAGTCGCAGCCTAAGTGGAGGCCTTCGAGGCGGCCATCGACAAATTCTGAAATTTCGCGACCTTTGCCCCCTGAACTCGCCTCCGATTGGCTGCGGGAGGGGTGATACTCGCCTCTGATTGGCTGTAGGCCGAGGGAGGTGAGGGGAGGGATGATTATGCTCGCCTTTGATTGGCTGTGGGCCGAGGAGGGAGGGGGAGTAAGGGGAAGGTGTAATGCTCGCCTCTGATTGGTTGTGGGCCGAGAGGGGTGGTCAGGGGGAGGGGTGATGCGCGTATCTGATTGGCTGTGGGCCGAAGAGGGAGGGGAGTATTCTTATCTCTGATTGGCTGCGACACAAAACTCGCTGCTGATTGGGTCTCAGGGCAGTTCGTGTTCCCGCGCTTTATTGAAACTTTCATGCACGATTCGATTCGTAGTCACGAATAAACGTTTTTCGATTCCAACACCCACCACGCCTGCACATTGCCTCTGAATCGATTCGATTCCAACATTCACCCTCCTGCACATTGCCTCTGAATCGATTCGATTCAAACACCCACCCGCCGACACGTTGCCTCTGAATCGATACGATTCCAACACCCACTCGGCACATTGCCTTTGAATCGATTCGATTCCAACAACAGACCCAGCAGGTGCCATGGGTTGACTGCTGTGCCAGGCTAGGTACAGGTCACGGGACAGACCCAGCAGGTGCCATGGGTTGACTGCTGTGCCAGGCTAGGTACAGGTCACGGGACAGACCCAGCAGCTGCCATGGGTTGACTGCTGTGCCAGGCTAGGTACAGAGGCAGCGCGCCAAGAAATATGGCGGTCTGCTTCTTGCTGTGCGGCCGAGTTGAATGCATTGGTACATATTTGTTGTCTAAAGCACAAATATTGGAATACGTACCTGTAAGATGGTGCAAATCTTTGATCGATGTATCTGTCTCCTCTTGTTAACAACATGCTTGCGTAATGGTTAATATTCTGTTGGGTTTTTTTTTTGTCCTCCCTCCTTTACCAGCCCAGCCAACTCACTCTTTCTCTCTTCCCTGATGTGGCAACTTCTCATTATACAATTATACTTCCAAATGTGCATATATTGTCTCCCGCTTTTTATTTTCATGTGTTCCAAATAAAGACCAATTACAGTTGAAAAAAAAGGAGCGAATGAAGGTGGTGAGGGAATGATGAGCAGAATGAAGAGTCTTGTGATGAGTAGTGGTGGTGGTGGTAGTGTGAGTAGTGGTGGTGGTAGTGTGAGTAGCAGTGGTGGTGTGATTAGTAGTAGTGTGAGTAGTGGTGGTGGTGTGATTAGTAGTTGTGGTAGTGTGAGTAGTAGTGGTGGTGGTAGTGTGAGTAGTGGTGGTAGTGTGAGTAGTGGTGGTGGTGTGAGTAGTGGTGGTGGTGTGAGTAGCAGTGGTAGTGTGAGTAGTGGTGGTGGTAGTGTGATGAGTAGTAGTGGTGGTGGTAGTGTGATTAGTGGTGGTGGTAGTGTGAGTAGTGGTGGTGGTAGTGTGATTAGTAGTGGTGGTGGTAGTGTGATTAGTGGTGGTAGTGTGAGTAGTAGTAGTGTGAGTAGTAGTAGTAGTATCTGTAGTGTGAGTAGTGGTAGTGTGATTAATAGTGGTGGTGGTGGTGTGAGTAGCAGTGGTGGTGTGAGGAGTAGTAGTAGTGGTAGTGTGAGTAGTAGTGGTGGTGGTGTGAGTAGTAGTGGTGGTGTGATTAGTAGTAGTGGAAGTGTGAGTAGTGGTGGTGTGATTAGTAGTAGTGGTGGTGGTGTGAGTAGTAGTAGTGGTGGTAGTGTGATTAGTAGTGGTGGTGGTGTGAGTAGTAGTGGTGGTAGTGTGAGTAGTAGTGGTGGTGGTGTGATTAGTAGTAGTGATGGTGGTGGTAGTGTGAGTAGTAGTAGTAGTGTGAGTAGTAGTGGTAGTAGTGGTGGTAGTAGTGTGAGTAGTGGTGGTAGTGTGAGTAGCAGTGGTGGTGGTAGTGTGAGTAGTAGTAGTGGTGGTAGTAGTGTGAGTAGTAGTAGTGGTGGTAGTAGTGGTGGTACAAGTGGTAGTAGTAGTGGTGGTAGTAGTAGTGGTACTAGTGGTAGTAGTGGTGGTGGTAGTAGTGGTGGTACTAGTGGTAGTAGTGGTGGTAGTGGTGGTGGTACTAGTAGTAGTAGTGGTACTAGTGGTAGTAGTGGTGGTGGTAGTGGTGTGAGTAGTGGTGTGAGGTGGTCTGCGGTGATAGTCCACGGACTGAGAGATGGACCTGGCAACTACCAGACCCTGGCACGGAGGGTGAGGGAGGTGAGTGGTGGTGGTGAGTGTGGTGAGTGTGGGGTGAGGGTGGTGAGTGTGTGGTGAGTGGTGTGTGTGCTGAGTTTATGGGTCTCTGTGTGATGAGTCTATGGGTCTCTGTGTGATGAGTCTATGGGTCTCTGTGTGATGATTCTATGGGTCTTCGTGTGACGATTCTATGGGTCTCTGTGTGGTTATTCTATGGATCTTTGTGTGATGAATCTATGGCCTCTCAAGCTAATTAACATTGGGACTCACCCCTTACCAAGATGGCCTCTCCAAGCTAATTAACATTGGTACTCACCACTTACCAAGATGGCCTCTACAAACTCATTACATTGGGACTCACCCCTTACTAAGATGTCCTCTCCAAGCTAATTAACACTGGGACTCACTCAAATACCAAGATGGCCTCTACAAGCTAATTATCATTGGGAATCACCCCTTACCAAGATGGTCTCTACAAGCTAATTAACATTGGGACTCACCCCTTACTAAGATGGCCTCTCCAAGATAATTAACATTGTGATTCACCAGGATGGCCTCTGCAAGGTAATTAACATTGGGACTCACCACTTACCAAGATGGCCTCTACTAACTCATTAACATTGGGACTCACCCCTTACCAAGATGGCCTCTCCAAGCTAATTAACTTTGTGATTCACCAGGATGGCCTCTGCAAGGTAATTAACATTGAGACTCACCACTTACCAAGATGGCCTCTACAAACTCATTAACATTGGGACTCACCCCTTACCAAGATGGCCTCTCCAAACTAATTAACATTGTGATTCACCAGGATGGCCTCTGCAGGGTAAATAACATGGGGACTCACCACTTACCAAAATGGCCTCTACAAACTAATTAACATTGGGACTCACCCCTTACCAAGATGGCCTCTCCAAGCTAATTCACATTGTGATTCACCAGGATGGCCTCTGCAAGGTAATTAACATTGGGACTCACTCCTTACCAAGATGGCTTCGTGACGTTATACAGCCAGCAGCGGCACCTCCCCTACTACCTAGAATGACGTCACGGCCGTCCACACATTGAGTCGGGCTTAATGACGTCACGACTCTCCGAGCATTTACACCTCCCCTACTAAACATGACGTCATGACCCCTGTCAATAAACATTGAGACTCCCTCTACTAAAGATGACGTCATGACGTCCGTACATAAACATTGACCCCAACCCTTCCGAGCGTGGATTATTGACGTCATACAATTACTATCGACACCCCCGCCCCTGCTCGAGTGTTAATGACGTCATACAATGAACATCGACAGCCCCGCCCCCGCTCGAGTGTTAATGACGTCATACAATGGCCATCGACAGCCCCGCCCCACCTGGAGTCGACTTCCGCGGTTTGTTCTTTGACAGCGGCCGCCTCGCTCCGCGTGGATAATTTATCTTTCATTCCTAGCGAGTCGACGGGGGAACGAAAGCAGGAGGGAAGGAGGGAGAGGGGAAGGAGGGAGGGAGGGAACGAAAGAAGGAGGAACGAGGGAACGGAGGGGGAAGGAGGGAGGGAACGAAAGAAGAAGGAACGAGGGAACGGAGGGGGAAGGAAGGAGGGAGGGAACGAAAGCAGGAGGGAAGGAGGCAGAGGGGAAGGAGGGAGGGAACGAAAGAGGGAGGGAACGAGGGAAGGAGGGAACGAGGGAACGAAGGAGGGAGGGGGAAGGAAACAAGGAGGAACGAGGCAAGGAATGAAATAGAGAGAACGTCAGGGGCCAGAGTGGTGGTGGTGGTGGTGGCTGTGTTGTTGTTGTTGCTTCCGTTTGTTCCTTCGCTCGCAGCGGTGGCGAGGGAAGGAGCGAATGAAGGAGGTGGTGAGGGAATGATGAGTAGAATGAAGTCTTGTGATGAGTAGTGGTGGTAGTGGTGGTGTGAGTAGTAGTAGTGGTGGTAGTGGTGGTAGTAGTGGTGGTAGTGGTGGTAGTAGTAGTGGTAGTACTAGTGGTAGTAGTGGTGGTACTAGTAGTAGTGGTGGTAGTAGTGGTGGTAGAAGTAGTAGTGGTGGTGGTAGTAGTGGTGGTAGTTGTGTGAGTAGTGGTAGTAGTAGTGGTGGTACTAGTGGTAGTAGTAGTGGTGGTGGTAGTGGTGGTGGTACTAGTGGTAGTAGATGTGGTGGTAGCAGTGGTGTGAGTAGTGGTGTGAGGCGGCCTGTGGTGATAGTCCACGGACTGAGAGATGGACCTGGCAACTACCAGACCCTGGCACGGAGGGTGAGGGAGGTGAGTGGTGGTGGTGAGTGTGTGGTGTGTGTGGTGTGTGTGGTGACTGTGGTGAGTGAGTGAGTGGTGTGTTTGTGCTGGGTTTATGGGTCTCTGTGATGAGTCTATGGGTCTCTGCGTGATGAGTCTATGGGTCTCTGTGTGATGAGCCTATGGGTCTCTGTGGTGAGTCTATGGGTCTCTGTGTGGTGAGTCTATGGGGCTCTGTGTGATGAGTCTATGGGTCTCTGTGTGGTGAGTCTATGGGTCTCTGTGTGATGAGTCCATGGGTCTCTGTGTGATGAGTCTGTGGGTCTCTGTGTGATGAGTCTGTGGGTCTCTGTGTGGTGAGTCTATAGGTCTCTGTGTGATAAGTCTATGGGTCTCTGTGTGATGAGTCTGTGGGTTTCTGTGTGATGAGTCTATGGGTCTCTGTGTGGTGAGTCTATGGGTCTCTGTGTGACGAGTCTGTGGGTCTCTGTGTGATGAGTCTGTGGGTCTCGGTGTGGTGAGTCTATGGGTCTCTGTGTGACGAGTCTATGAGTCTCTGTGTGATGAGTCTGTGGGTCTCGGTGTGGTGAGTCTATGGGTCTCTGTGTGACGAGTCTATGAGTCTCTGTGTGATGAGTCTATGGGTCTCTGTGTGGTGAGTCTGTGGGTCTCTGTGTGGTGAGTCTGTGTTTCTCTGTGTGATGAGTCTGTGGGTTTCTGTGTGGTGAGTCTATGGGTCTCTGTGTGGTGAGTCTGTGGGTCTCTCTGTGATGAGTCTATGGATCTCTGTGGTGAGTCTATGGGTCCCTGTGTGGTGAGTCTATGGGTCTCTGTGTGATGAGTCTATGGGTCTCTGTGTGGCGAGTCTGTGGGTCTCTGTGTGACGAGTCTATGGGTCTCTGTGTGGTGAGTCTATGGGTCTCTGTGTGGTCAGGCTATGGGTCTCTGTGTCATGAGTCTGTGGGTCTCTGGGTGGTGAGTCTCTGGGTTTCTGTGTGGTGAGTCTATGGGTCTCTGTGTGACGAGTCTATGGGTCTCTGTGTGATGAGTCTCTGTGTGACGAGTCTGTGGTAGCAGCATCATCATCAGTCATAGTAGCATCCACATTCTTTGCTTCTTTCGGTCAAGTCATCACGTGGTAGGTATAAACATAACAGATCACGTGACTTTTCGATCGCAACACAAACAATCGTCATCAGGTGGGACAACCACAGCGAGACACAACAGCCGAGGGCTCCTACTCTAGAACTTGGTCCCACAGCAGATCTCTCGCCCACTACTTCAGCACTTTGTTTCTCGCTGTCGTTGTACCACTTGATGACGATTGCTTGTTGTGCTGCGATCGAAACGTCACGTGATCTGTTATGTTTCTACCTACCACGTGACTACTTTACCGACAGAACCAAAGAGTGTGGATTCCTGCAGTCACGAAAGCTTCAAATTAAAATAGTAGCATCATCAGTAGTAGTATCATCATCATTATCAGTAGTATCATCATTAGTAGTAGTATCATCACTATCAGTAGTAGCATAATCAGTGGTAGTATCATCATCATTATCAGTAGTATCATCATCAGTAGTAGTATCATTATCAGTAGTAGCGTAATCAGTAGTAGTATCATCATCATTATCAGTAGTATCATCATTAGTAGTATCATCATCATTATCAGTAGTATCATCATTAGTAGTAGTATCATCATTATCAGTAGTATCATCATTAGTAGTAGTATCATCATTATCAGTAGTAGCATCATCAGTAGTAGTATCATTATCAGTAGTATCATCATTAGTAGTAGTAGTATCATCATTATCAGTAGTAGCATGATCAGTAGTAGTATCATCATAATTATCAGTAGTATCATCAGTAGTAGTATCATCAGTAGTAGCATAATCAGTAGTAGTATCATCATTATCAGTAGAATCATCATTAGTAGTATCATCATCATTATCAGTAGTATCATCATTAGTAGTACTATCATCATTATCAGTAGTATCATCATTAGTTGTAGTATCATTATCAGCAGGAGCATCAGCAGTAGTAGTATGATCATCATTATCAGTAGTATCATCATTAGTAGTAGTATCATCATTATCAGTAGTAGCATAATCATTAGTAGTATCATCATTATTAGTAGTATCATCATCAGTAGTAGTATCATTATCAGTAGTAGCATAATCAGTAGTAGTATCATCATCATTATCAGTAGTATCATCATTAGTAGTAGTATCATCATTATCAGTAGCATAATCAGTAGTAGTATTATCATCATTATCAGTAGTATCATCATTAGTAGTAGTATCATCATTATCAGTAGTAGCATCATCAGTAGTAGTATCATCATTATCAGTAGTATCATTAGTAGTAGTATCATTATCAGTAGTAGCATCATCAGTAGTAGTATCATCATCATTATCAGTAGTATCATCATTAGTAGTAGTATCATCATTATCAGTAGTAGCATAATCAGTAGTAGTATCATCATTATCAGTAGTATCATCATTAGTAGTAGTATCATCATTATCAGTAGTAGCATAGTCAGTAGTAGTATCATCATTATCAGTCGTATCATCATTAGTAGTAGTATCATAATTATCAGTAGTAGCATAATCAGTAGTAGTATCATTATCAGTAGCTGTCGGGTTCAGCAGCCACGCCCCATCCCTCGACATATGGCCCTGATTCATTAACATAACTTATTCAGTTACAGAGCCGCTCGTGGGAGGGGTGTGTCTCTTACCCTGGAATGGCGTCATGTTACCCGCGTGACGTCGCGAGGTAACAGGAGGCTGCCGATCCACGCTTGCACTGAAATCTGAGGTGGTGGTCTTTGTTGTTGTTATTTATCAAGGTAGAGCCTCTCTCTCTCTCTCGTAGGGATGTCAGTTGAGTAGCAGCGAGCATGGGAATCGATGTCCAGGTTGGAACTTTACAACGCGGGGCCTAGCCACGCGGGGCCTTGCCTCCTGCCCTCGCCTGATTGCATTCACTTTAATTATCTCGCTTAAGTTTAATTTGTCTTCACCCGGCTCGCCACTTTGTAACTTTGTTTTATTGTAAATATTCACGCAGTTTTTATTTTTTTCACCAGGCCAAGCCCGCTTGAGCTGCTATACCGCTCTTGTTATCAGAAGCGACCTGCCCACAACAACACAAGGTGAGGCTTTGTCAACGTGTGTGAATGTTTTGACTTAAAACTTTGGTGACTGCAGGAATTAATATTCTTGATTCTTTCGGTAAAGTCACGTAGATAGAAAATAAAATAAAAATAACAATAAAAAATAGTAAATAAAGCAAAAAAAACCCACGTTTTGATTGCAACACAAGTAGTCTTTATTTAATTTAATTGTATTATCTGTTATTGTTATTATCTGTTATTGTTATTTCCTATCTACGTAACTTTACTGAAAGAACCAAGAATACGTGTGTCAATGTCTATCGGTCAAAGACGCGCAAACTCCAGATATACAGCAGGCGTCAGTGTCGGGATCGAACCCACGACTTCCTGTATACCAGGTGAGGTAGTTAACATCTCACCACGGAGAGAGACACGCAAACTCCAGTTAGCCTCGGTTATGTTAATTGATCCTCGATTAATTACTTGGTGGAGTGAGGAAGCATTCATGCCAAGCAGATGAAGGTGGCCAGGCGTGATTCTAGACACGCCACCGCCTGTTTACCCAGTGACAGTGTACAGTTTGTGTTTTTTAGTAACGTCTATTAACTCTGTTGAACACGGAGGTTATAGCGTAACAGTAGTTTACTTTTGTTTTCCTCTGGAACTCTTTGTAAGAATGGAAACTGGAGGTGAACACAGCACACACATGCAGCTGAAGTCGGAACTGTTCATCCCCAGCATTTAAGGACATCTGAGCCTGGATTCACACCTCTAAGTTGCGATTGAACATTAATTTATGAATTTCTGCACAACACAAATAGTATTGTTTTCAACACCCTTTGCTATGTCAGCTGAATTTAGCTCTCAGAAATATTCCTTTTGTAGCCAGACAGCTGAAATTGTGTGCTCGGAGTTTTGGGTGAACATTCATTTTGAAGATACGAAGGCTTCCAGGCATGTTTATGACCATTTGCCCTCTCATTGTGTGCCATAACAGCCCTGTGATGAATTTAGGAAACATTTTTACTACATCCTGAATATATGAATAAGTATAGACGTGTAAGTCACATGTGACTATATATGCATTCCTCTGTGCCTCGATACTGTCGTGTAGATGGTGTGGATATTATTTTTTTCTGTCTGCAGCTGACGCTTCCTCTGACGCTTCCTCCGCAGAATTGTTCTGATGGAGCAAATGCGCTCAGCGCAGCTCGGTAGGACAAGGCTCCAATGCGACCGGTGTGCATACAGCACGGATCGTACTGGAGATATGACACGGCACGAGAGAACTCACACAGGAGAGAAACCCTTCAAGTGCAGTGTGTGTTGGAAGGCATTTGCACATTCATCTAATCTTGTAGAACACCAGAGAACACACACGGGAGAGAAACCCTTCAAGTGCAGTGTGTGTGGGAAGGCGTTTGCACATTCATCTACTCTTGTAACACACCAGAGAATACACACAGGAGAGAAACCCTTCAGGTGCACTCCGTGCGGGAGAGCGTTTTCGCAGCAACAACATCTTCAAGTACACCAGAAAACACAAAAGCATGAGAAGATCCACAAGGAGTGGAGTCTGAAATCAGCTTGTGAAAGTAAAAGTGCCACCATGAGCCCATCCCTCATGAAACACGAACCGGAAGAAAATCCCAGCGTGGACACTTTTAAAGTTATCGAGGTGAAATATGAAGAGGTGATGGTGAAGAGGGAAGAAGTGATGGTGAAGAGGGAAGAAGTGATGGTGAAATGTGAAGAGGTGATGGTAAAGAGCGAAGAAGTGAAGGTGAAATGTGAAGATAAAGATTCAACTCCAAAATGGGACCTTCACATCGATGGAGGCAACGTGTAGCAGGAGGTGAATTCTGACTGTGAGGCAGAGCGAGGCAACTCCCAGCAGTTTGTGGAAGTGGAGGTGTGGGTGGACTTCCTCCTAGACAATACAAAGTCAAGTGGAGACCCGGTAGATGTGTAAACTTTGTGTTTTAATAATTGTGTTATTTTATTTTATTTTGGGCACCTTTATAATATATGCCACAGGACCCGCACGAGCTTAATCCGGCACTGTCCGGGATACCGTTCCAGTGCCCAACCAGGCTGTTTAAACCACTGCGGGTGGAGTTGAGGGTGACAGTGGAGGGCGCGAAGGGGGCGAGTGATGCCGATGGGCGGCGAGGGGGTCACCCGAGAGGATGCCCAGTGGGGAGATGAAGCAATGAAATCGCTCCACGTGTCAGGCGCTGGGTGGATCACCGCACAGCGGCATCGTGGGAGGTGGCGACGGCACGGGGAGGTCTCTACCCGCCAGTGGATTGACCGTGGCTGATGATGATGACGACGACGATGGATGTGGCTCACTCAACTTTGCGACGTACGAAACGCCGGAGACGCACGGCGGTGTGCGGGGTGTTCAGCGGCACGGTGGAGCCGATGGCCTCCTTGCACCCGCTGTACAGCTGACGCACGACGTGGAGCAGGGCAGGGAGCACGCTGTCCACTATGTCCTGGCAGCTGCCGCTCAGCTGACCCATAGCCTGCACTAGGGCAGGGAGCACGCTGTCCACTATGTCCTGGCAGCTGCTGTACAGCTGACCCATAGCCTGCAGTAGGGCAGGGAGCACGCTGTCCACAATGTCCTCACTGTGGCTACTGCACACCTGACCCATAGCCTGCGGCAGGGCAGGGAGCACGCTGTCCACTATGTCCTCACTGTGGCTACTGCACAGCTGACCCGCAGCGTGCAGGAGAGGAGTCGGCGCGCTGTCCATGAGCCAGGACATCCCGGGGGGCCAGGCTGGGCCGTCCCTCTCCTGTCTGTTTGCGTGGCCGCTGGTGAACATCGGTCCCCAGGTGGCGACTGCTGCCGGTGGAGAGACGTCCTTCATGAGTCCCGAGTAGTTGTTTATGGTGGTGGTGGTGGCGTTGGAGCCGTTGATGTTCGAACCCCCACGCCGAGATCCTCCGAGGAGTTCCACCATCGGCTGCATGAGCAGCAGAACCACAGTGAGCACAGCCGTGAAGATCGCCACGCTGGTGGTGGTGGCGAAGTTCTCCGCAGACCTCGAAGTGGAGGAGCAGCGTGGGGCGAGGTGGTTGCCTCTCCCGGAGCTGACTCCACTCTGGTCGCTCCAATGGATGCACCTTTGTCACAGGCCTTTAATGACAAGAATGTGAAGTTGAACACTCAGTTCCTAGGTTAAATCTGCATGGTGAGAGTGGCCATTCTTTGTGGACCTGTGGGTTGGGTTAATCTCTAACCAGGAGCGAGAGCCAATAAGCTCCCAAGCATTCACTCGGTTTCAATAATTACATTCTAGATTTGAAGCTTTCGTGACTGCAAGGATCCATACTCTTTGGTTCTATTCGGCAAAGTCACGTAGGTAAAAAGATAAAATAACAAAAATCACGATGTTTCGGCCACAACACACGTGGCCTTCCATCATGACAGCACGGTCCCTTCACCTGATGAAGGCCACTTGTGTTGTGGCC
Source organism: Petromyzon marinus (assembly GCF_048934315.1). Taxonomy (NCBI): domain Eukaryota; kingdom Metazoa; phylum Chordata; class Hyperoartia; order Petromyzontiformes; family Petromyzontidae; genus Petromyzon; species Petromyzon marinus. Next base: position 962,918 of record NW_027423016.1, read on the forward strand.
AAAACGTCGTGATTTTTATTATTTAATAATTCCACTTATATGGGTGCTTGCTTAATCGCCTCTGGCAATTCGGAGTTTTGTATCTCGTCTCAGACACTTGAAGAGCATCCCCAAGTAGCAGCTGCCCCTGCGTGGCACAAGGTGGTGGCCCTGCACCGGCCTGCATGTGGACAAGAGCCTGTCAGTAGGGGGCGATGATTGATGTGGCATCTTAGTTGTGGAGTTTGTAGGTAATGTTTAGAATTTGATAAATTTTGACCCAGACACCAGCATGCAATGGCCTACTCGTTTTGAATGACACTACAATAGTTTGTTGTACATACACTGTTAAGCAGACGGTGCGTATTTTTTTAAATAGCTTCTTGTCAATGCGATGTAACCTGATGCAGTATATTTCAGTGCAGTAATTAAATTTTGTTAATATGCCTGTCAATAATTTAGAATTAATACTTGTCCGATTGTGTGCGTACATGTAACATTTTGTCTATAAGGGTCAAACATTGAATAAGTGATATTTGGACAAAGTGTGTGTTTTGGAAGTAACCTGTACCGATAACTCGGGTGAGACTCATTGTTCTTGTGATACAGGTCAAAGGGTATTTTTGTGTTTTCAGGAAGCATCTCCCTCTGGAGCAACTCATCGTCTTTGAAATAAGGAGCACACTCTGATCATTAATCAGTTACATGGCACACCGCTTAAAAGTTACACGTAGAGGAGGAGGTTCATTCTCTACAACATGAATTGCAGTTTTGTCTTACGTGATGACGTAGATTTTGTCGAACTAGGACATGAAATGCCCCTTGCTGATTCACGTCTGGATGTTCACGACCAAGGGTTGAAGCGAACCTGACCGCCTGCGGCGCCCCGCAACCATTTGCGGCCTTGAACGAACGCCTCCACGCAAGCTCCCGATGCTCCGTCTTGAAGTTTGAAAATGAAACAACTTTTAATTGTATTATGTCTTGAATTGTATAATTGTATTTCTTCATTAAAAGCTTATTCATTGAAAACGACATTTCGTGTGAATTTTCTCTCGTCGTTAAGTAGACAATGGCCTTGCCGGGGGTTTGGTTCGATGCGGACTTTCACCTGGTTGGGATTGCGGGATCGAGATAAGGCGACACGGAGCTGCTGGCCGTCTGCAGATCGATTCCAACGTTATCGAGCGTCTGTCCCTGCGACTCCGTCGTTGGTACAGGGGGTGCGTGTCTCCGTTGTGGGGTTTCTGGATAATGTTTGGAATTAACCCAATTTTGACCGTGACAACAACATGCAATGTGCGTTGTGAATGACACAACGTTATGTTTTACATCTGCCGTTCAGCAGACTGCGCATATTGTGGTGAATGTTACTGGGGTAGCCAGGTGTGCCTGTCGGATTTTAACCCTGAACCTCTGCAATAAATAGAGAATGTGCTACCACATTCTTGGTTCTTTCGGTAAAGTCACGTAAATAGAAAACAAAAAAACAAGAAAATTTGAAAATAATAAATTGATGAAAAGATGCCCATTGGTCGACTGAGATGACTGTGCCCCCCACAGTGTACACACACACAGTGTACACACACACAGTGTACACACACAGTGTACACACACACAGTGCACACACAGTGTACACACACACAGTGCACACACAGTGTACACACACACAGTGTACACACACAGTGTACACACACACACACACAGTGTACACACACAGTGCACACACACACAGTGCACACACACAGTGTACACACACTGTGTATGTGTACACACACAGTGTACACACACAGTGTACATTCACTGTACACACACACAGTGTACACACACACACAGTGTGTACATGTACACACACACAGTGTACACACACACTGTACACACACAGTGTGTACGTGTACACACACAGTGCACACACACACAGCGTGTACGTACACAGTGTGTACACACACACAGTGTGTACACAATAATTTAAGTTTATATATTTTTTGGTATACCCCTGTGAGCCATTCGGCTCTTGAATCAAGTGCAACCACCACAAACACGAACAAGAAACACATCTTAAAGTGACTTTGTGTGACTCTGAAAACAGAAAAAGAAACACATCTTAAAGTGAATAAAAAACAGCAAAATATTCCTGAAAAAAGCACCGTACACCAACGCTGTGTGCTAAAAATCCCAGTGGGATGCAATGTCCACGTTGTTGTTGTTGCTGAGTTCAAGGGAGGGAGCAATGGAAAATGAATCTAAATCAACTTAAACTCCAACCCCGCTCTGTGACGTCACTACTCAGCACACCTCATCGGCGTGAAACGCCAGGGGGAGGTGTACCTCACTAGGGACGTCTTGTCACCAAGGTATTCACCCCACCCCGTCTACCGCGCCCTTGAGCGTGACGTCACCTTTGCCTGGGTCAACTTCCGTTATTTGTTGTTCAAGTATAATCCTTATTTGGGAAAAGCTACGCCCGGTGACTTGCGGTTCATTAACATAATGTATTCGTGAAGGCCGTCGCGAGTTTATTGCGACGGGTTTCAGCACCCACGCCCCATCCCTCCACGTATGGGCCGGGCTCATTAACATAATTTATTTAAATTCGGACCCGCTCGCTGCGGGAGGGGAGTGTTCTTGTACCACCCAAGTGACGTCATCTCCTGCTGCCGCGGGACGTCACGAGGTGGCAGAAATCTGCCGCTCCGCGCGTGAACTGAAATCCGAGGTGAGAAATTCTCATCGCGGTTGTGGTGGTGGTTGTTGTTGTGGTCGTGGTGGTTGTTGTTGTTGTTTACCAAGGTAGAGCCTCGCTCTCTCGTAGGGATGTCAGTTGAGTAGCAGCGAGCATGGGAATCGATGTCCAGGTTGGAACTTTACAACGCGGGGCCTAGCCACGCGGGGCCTTGCCTCCTGCCCTCGCCTGATTGCATTTACTTTAATTATCTCGCTTAGTTGAGCAATCTTTGTAAGAAAGTAATCTACCAGGCTATGCGTTTATTGTGTGTTGACCGACTCTCTGTGTTGCATTGCATTACATTTCCAAGTTTTACTCAGTTTGTTTGATTAAATGTGCTTTTGATTTAAAGCTTTCTTGACTGCAGGGATTTATATTCTTTGTTCTTTCGGTAAAGTCACCACCACGTAGAAGGGAAACAATAAAATAATAAAAATATCAAACAATAAAATTCTCACGACGTTTCGACTGCAAGACGAGCAATCATCAGGTGTGAAAACCACAGCAAGAAAATTTTCTTGCTGTGGTTTCTTGCTGTGGTTTTCACACCTGATGATGATTGCTTGTGTTGCGGTCGAAACGTCGTGAGAATTTTATTGTTTTATATTTTAATTATTTTATTGTTTCCCCTTCTACGTGGTGACTTTACCGAAAGAACCAAGAATATAAGTGTGCTTTCTCTCTCTCTGCGTGTACTCGTGTTATTATTATTTCCTGCAGTCACCAAAGTTCCAAATCTCTCATTGACACAAGGCCGTAATTATAATATATTATAATAATTATAATATATATTGGTGGGGGACATATCCCCCCACAATAATTAAACATGCTCAAAATGTCTCCCCCAATTTATTGCTATAAAAATCTTTTTTTAAATAATAATTGCTATGCTATGTTAATAAAAACAACTTGCTAAACCTTGGCCACAAAATGTGGACTTGTCTTCATATAACAATGCGTAGATTTGTGTTTGTATGATTGCGTTGTACTTTATGAATCCCTAATCTCTGCCATTACATACTATGAAACAAGAAAAGTTAAAAAGTAAAAACAGAGCAATGTAATACAATACAATATTATACATTATTGTATCAAATAATACAAACATTCCATCCCATGTGTTAGTGAAATTTTTCAATATTTTAGGAAATGTCAGGAAATTAGTTTTCAAATTTAGATTTTTTTCCTGGGGGGGGGACCCCAGAGCCCCTGGTAGATTTGGTCCCCCACAATGTTGACTCCATGGCTACGGCCTTGCATTGACTCGCAGATTTCTCTACACCCCCTCCCCTCTCTCTCTGCCCCTCTCTCTCTCTCTCTATTTAAGGCCTCGACACAGAGGCGTTGTTTCTCTGTGTGCCTACAGTGAGGGAAAAAAAGTATTTGATCCCCTGCTGATTTTGTACGTTTGCCCACTGACAAGGAAATGATCAGTCTATAATTTTAATGGTAGGTTTATTTGAACAGTGAGAGACAGAATAACAACAAGAAAATCCAGAGAAACCCATGTCGAAAATGTTATAAATTGATTTGCATTTTAATGAGGGAAATAAGTATTTGACCCCCTCTCAATCGGAAAGATTTCTGGCTCCCAGGTGTCTTTTATACAGGTAACGAGCTGAGATTAGGAGCATACTCTTAAAGGGAGTGCTCCTAATCTCAGCTTGTTACCTGTATAAAAGACACCTGTCCACAGAATCAATCAATCAGATCCCAAACTCTCCACCATGGCCAAGACCAAAGAGCTCTCCAAGGATGTCAGGTACAAGATTGTAGAGCTACACAAGGCTGGAATGGGCTACAAGACCATTGCCAAGCAGCTTGGTGAGAAGGTGACAACAGTTGGTGCGATTATTCGCAAATGGAAGAAACGCAGAAAAACTGTCAATCTCCTTTGGCTTGGGGCTCCATGCAAGATCTCACCTCGTGGAGTTGCAATGATCATGAGAACGGTGAGGAATCAGCCCAGAACTACACGGGAGGATCTTGTCAATGATCTCAAGGCAGCTGGGACCATAGTCACCAAGAAAACAATTGATAACACTTCACCGTGAAGGACTGAAGTCCTGCAGCGCATGCAAGGTTCCCCTGCTCAAGAAATTACATACATGCCCGTCTGAAGTTTTCCAATGAACATCTGAATGATTCAGAGGACAACTGGGTGAAAGTGTTTTGGTCGGATTAGACCAAAATGGAGCTCTTTAGCATCGACTCAACTCGCCGTGTTTGGAGGAGGAGGAATGCTGCCTATGACCCCAAGAACACCATCCCCACCGTCAAACATGGCGGTGGAAACATGCTTTGGGGTGTTTTTCTGCTAAGGGGACAGGACAACTTCACCGCATCAAAGGGACGATAGACGGGGCCATGCACCGTCAAATTTTGGGTGAGAACCTCCTTCCCTCAGCCAGGGCATTTAAAATGGATGGTGGATGGGTATTCCAGCATGACAATGACCCAAAACACACGGCCAAGGCAACAGGAGTGGCTCAAGAAGAAGCACATTAAGGTCCTGGGGTGGCCTAGCCAGTCTCCAGACCTTAATCCCATAGGAAATCTGGAGGGAGCTGAAGGTTCGAGTTGACAAACGTCAGCCTCGAAACCTTAATGACTTGGAGAAGATCTGCAAAGAGGAGTGGGACAAAATCCCTCCTGAGATGTGTGCAAACATGGTGGCCAACTACAAGAAACGTCTGACCTCTGTGATTGCCAACAAGGGTTTTGCCACCAAGTACTAAGTCATGTTTTGCAGAGGGGTCAAATACTTTTTTCCCTCATTAAAATGCAAATAAATTTATAACATTTTTGACATGCGTTTATCTGGATTTTGTTGTTGTTATTCTGTCTCTCACTGTTCAAATAAACCTTCCATTAAAATTATAGACTGATCATTTCTTTGTCAGTGGGCAAACGTACAAAATCAGCAGGGGATCAAATACTTTTTTCCCTCACTGTATGTGTGTATCTCTCTCTGTGTGTCTCTGTGTTATCTCTCTCTGTCTATGTGTCTCCGTGTCTGTGTTTTGTCTCTCTTTCAAATTGAGCAATCTTTGGAAGAACGTTATCAACCAGGTGGGGTGTTGACTCTTATGTTGGCCGACTCTGTTGTATTGCATTACATTTCTATTCTAGATTTAAAGCTTTCGTGACTGCTAGGATCCATACTCTTTGGTTCTATTGGGTAAAGTTACGTAGGTAAAAAATTAAATAACAAAAATCACGATGTTTTGGCCACAACACAAGCGGCCTTCATCAGGTGAAGGGACGAGACTGTCTAGAGGACAGCGCTGGAGTGGAAAAAGCCACGCGCAGATCACGAACTTTAAGCTGTGTGAGAAGAAACAAAGCGCCTTGACAAAGGAATTAGCATAGAATTTAGCATTGAAATGGCTCATTGAAATAGCTAAGTTAAAGGATACTCATTCGCAGAGGCACCCCTTAACAAAGGAATTAGCATAGAATTTAGCATTGAAATAGCTGAGTGATTCGCTTGTAACTGGTCACAGAAATAGCTATGTTAAAGTCAGAGCATATACATTCACCGAGGCACTTAGTACAAATCAAACAGGAGAATTTAGCGAAATACAACCACGCTCAGACCGCGGACCTTTAAACTGTGTGCGAGCAAACAAGGTGTCCTGACAAAGAAATTAGCATAAAAATTAGCATTTGATTGGCCGATTTTAGAAAAGAGGTGTTGTACGTGCCGGTGGACTTGCCGTTTGGCGCGGGGGGGGGGGGAGAGTTTACCTATTGATGGTGTGAAAAGGGAATTTATAAGAGCTGCGAAAGTTTGGGGTGCCACTACTTGAAAAATATACTGTACCATTGAAATTAGTTTAATGTTTAGTTCGATTTAGAACATCTTTCCAATGGTTGCTAAATTTGAAACCATCTTCTCGGTTGAAATTGTGTCTGTGTTTGTAGATCTGAATTGCCTCGTGAACAAATCTCTGATAAAAACCCGTGGGTTTGCAAAGAACCTTGGTATCGGAGAAAATGATATCGTGATCCCCCACAGCGTTGTAACAGTGATCAGCCACGGCAGAAACGAATTCGTTTTGCCGTGTTTCAAATCAGATTTGTGGTCGCGAATTCGGTCAGAGACATGTCAATTTGTCTCCCCGATATAGCAATCACCGCAGGTACAACTCAATTTGTAAACCCCGGGGTACTGTAAGTCAGGAATGACATCCTTCATGGATGGGATCAGATCACGAATTTTGTGTACTGTATTGAACCGGACCTGGATCTTGTGTTTGTTTAGAATTTTGGAAATCTTTTTAGTAATGCCTGCTATATATGGTAGTGTGATGGTTTTGACCGGAGTATCAAGTGGTTGTTTCTGTATGGAGGGAGAAACAGCTTGGCGGATGGTACGATCAGAGTAACCATTCCTTTTGAGGACCAGTTGTACATGTTTTAATTCACTGGTCAGGTGGTGTTGGTCCGAAATGCAATGAGCCCTATGGTATAAAGTTTTGATGAGAGAATTATTTTGGGTTGGGTGGTGGTGGGAATCAGGTTTCAAGTAGGAATCTGTGTGGGTGGGTTTCCTGTAGACAGAATGCCCCAATGAGCCATCAGGTCTCCTCTCAAACAGAACATCTAAGAATGGTAGCTTGCCATCTTTCTCCACTTCCATGGTGAATTTGATGGCGGGATGTTTGGAATTGATGTAGTGTAGGAAAAGGTTCAGAGCTGGGAGGCCATGTGGCCAAATCACGAAAGTGTCATCCACATATCTCTTCCACAGGGAAGGTCTGAGGGTGGAAGTCTGGATGGCGTCTGATTCAAATTTCTCCATGAAAATATTGGCTATCATTGGTGATAAGGGAGATCCCATGGGGGTACCCTCATTTTGTTTGTAGAAGGAGCCATTCCAAGTAAAGTAGGTATTGTTGAGGCAGTGCCTAACCAGTGCAGGTGTGTCGGGGTCTAGTCCATGTTGGACCAAATTTTCAATTATTTCAATGGTATCAGGTACTGGGACCTTGGTGAACAAAGAGACCACATCGAAGCTGACAAGGATATCGTCAGGGGACAGTACAACGTCTTTGACCTACGTGACTTTACCCAATAGAACCAAAGAGGATGGATCCTTGCAGTCACGAAAGCTTTAAATCTAGAAGTGTACACACACACACTGTACACACACACAGTGTACACACACACACAGTGTACACACACACACAGTATACACACACAGTGTACACACACAGTGTACACACACAGTGTACACACACACACAGTGTACACACACAGTGTATACACAGTGTACACACACACGGTGTACACACACAGTGTACACACACACAGTATACACAGACACACAGTGTATACACACAGTGTACACACACACAGAGTATACACAATAATGTCCACGTTGTTGTTGCTGAGCTCACGCACCCAAGGGAGGGAGCAATGGAAAATGAATCTAAATCAACTTGAACTCCAATCCCGCTCTGTGACGTCACCACCCTGCATTACTTCATCGGCGTGAAACGCCAGGGGGAGTTGTACCTCGCTAGTGACGTCATGTCACCAAGGTATTCCCCCGTCCACCACGCTCTTGAGCGTGACGTCACCTCCGCTTGGGTCACTGCCGTTATCGGTCCAGTGGCAATCCTTATTTGGGCAAAGCTACGCCCAGTGACTGGTGGCTCATTAACATAATGTTGCCGTTAAAGCCGTCGCGAGTTTATTTCGACGGGTTCAGCGCCCACGCCCCCATCCTTCGACATATGGGCCGGCTTCATTAACATAATTTATTCAGTTGGAGAGCCGCTCGTGGGGGGAAGTGACGTCATACTACTTCCTGCTGTCGCGAGGTAACAGGAAGCTGCCGTGTGCGCGCTTGCACTGAAATCCGAGGTGAGAAATTCTCATCGTTGTGGTGGTGGTGGTGATTGTTGTTGTTTACCAAGGTAGAGCCTCTCTCTCTCGTAGGGATGTCAGTTGAGTAGCAGCGAGCATGGGAATCGATGTCCAGGTTGGAACTTTACAACGCGGGGCCTAGCCACGCGGGGCCTTGCCTCCTGCCCTCGCCTGATTGCATTTACTTTAATTATCTCGCTTAAGTTTAATTTGTCTTCACCCGGCTCGCCACTTTGTAACTTTGTTTTATTGTCAATATTCACGCAGTTTTTATTTTCTTTTGTTAGCAGGCCAAGCCCGCTTGAGCTGCTATACCACTCTTGTTATCAGAAGCGACCTGCCCACAACAACACAAGGTGAGGCTTTGTCAACGTGTGTGAATGTTTTGACTTAAAACTTTGGTGACTGCAGGAATTAATATTCTTGGTTCTTTCGGTAAAGTCACGTAGATAGGAAATAAAATTAAAATAACATAATGAAAATAAATAAAAATTGTAAATAAAGCAAATAAACTCACTTTTTGATCGCAACACAAGTGGTCTTTATTTAATGTAATTGTATAATCTGTTATTGTTATTTTCTATCTACGTAACTTTACCGAAAGAAACAAGAATACGTGTGTCAATCTCTATCGGTCAAAGATGCTCAGCGGAGAGACACGCAAACTCCAACTATACAGCAGGCATCAGGGTCGGGATCGAACCCACGACTTCCTGTATACCAGGTGAGGTAGTTAACATCTCACCACGGAGAGAGACACGCCAACTCCAGTTAGCCTCGGTTATGTTCGTTGATCCTCAATTACTTGGTGTAGTGAGGAAGCATTCATGCCAAGCAGATGAAGGTGGCCAGGCGTGATTCTAAACACGCCACCGCCTGTTTACCCGGTGACAGTGTACAGTTTGTGTTTGCAGTAACGTCTATTAACTCTGTTGAACACGGAGGTTATATCATAACAGTAGTTTACTTTTGTTTTCCTCTGGAACTCTTTGTAAGAATGGAAACAGGAAGTTAACACAGCACACATATTCAGCTGAAGTCGGAACTGTTCATCCCAGCATTTAAGGACATCTGAGCCTGGATTCACACCTCTAAGTTGCGATTTAACATTAATTTATGAATTTCTGCTTAACACAAATAGTATTGTTTTCAACACCCTCTGCTATGTCAGCTGAATTGAGCTTTCATAAATATTCCTTTTGCAGCCAGACAGCTTAAATTGTGTGCTCGGAGTTTTGGGTGAACATTCATTTTGAAGATACGAGGGCTTCCCGGCATGTTTATTACCATTTGCCCTCTCATTGTGTGCCATAACAGCCCTGTGATGAATTTGGGACACTTTTTCACTACATCATGAATATATGAATAAGTATAGACGTGTAAGTCACATGTGACTATATATGCATTCCTCTGTGCCTCGATACTGTCGTGTAGATGGTGTGGATATTATTTTTTTCTGTCTGCAGCTGACGCTTCCTCTGACGCTTCCTCTGACGCTTCCTCCGCAGAATTGGTCTGATGGAGCAAATGCACGCAGCGCAGCTCGGTAGGGCAAGGCTCCAATGCGACCGGTGTGCATACAGCACGGATCGTACTGGAGATTTCACACGGCACCAGAGAACTCACACAGGAGAGAAACCTTTCAAGTGCAGTGTGTGTGGGAAGGCGTTTTCACGGTCATCCGTTCTTAAAGAACACCAGAGAACACACACGGGAGAGAAACCCTTCAAGTGTACTGTGTGTGGGAAGGCATTTTCACAGTCAACTGTTCTTAAAAAAACACCAGAGAACACACACAGGAGAGAAACCATTCAAGTGCACTGTGTGTGGGAAGGCATTTTCACTGTCATCTGTTCTTAAAAAACACCAGAAAATACACACAGGAGAGAAACCCTTCAGGTGCATTTTATGCGGGATGATGTTTGCACAGTCACCACATCTTCAAGTACACCAGAGAACACACACGGGAGAGAAACCCTTCAAGTGCACTCTGTGCGGGAAGGCGTTTTCACAGTCACCACATCTTAAAGTACACCAGAGAACACACACAGGAGAGAAACCCTTCAAGTGCAGTGTGTGTGGGAAGGCGTTTGCACAGTCATCTGCTCTTGTAACACACCAGAGAACACACACAGGAGAGAAACTCTTGAGGTACACTCTGTGTGGGATGATGTTTGCACAGTCATCACATCTTGAAGTACACCAGAGAACACACACGGGAGAGAAACCCTTCAGGTGCATTCTGCAGGAAGGCGTTTGCACATTCATAAAATCTTCAAGTACACCAGAGAACACGGACGCATCAGAAGATCTGCAAGGAGTGGAGTCTGAAATCAGCTTGTGAAAGTCAAAGTGCCACTATAAGCCCATCCCTCATGAAACACGAACCGGAAGAAAATCCCAGCTTGGACACTTTTCAAGGTATCAAGGTGAAATATGAAGAGGTGATGGTGAAGAGGGAAGAAGTGATGGTGAAGAAGGAAGAAGTGATGGTGAATAGCGAAGAAGTATAGGTGAAATGTGAAGATGAAGATTCAACTCTAAAATCGGACCTTCATATTGATGTCAAGCAGGGGGTGAATTCTGACTGTGAGGCAGAGCGAGGCAACTCCCAGCAGTTTGTGGAAGTGTGGGTGGAGTTTCTCCTAGACAATACAACGTCAAGTGGAGACCCGGTAGATGTGTAAGCCAGAGACGATGTCGCTACAATAGATGCACCTTTGTCACAGGCCTTTATTGACAAGAATTTGAAGTTGAACACTCAATTCCTAGATTCAACCTGCAGAGTAAGAGTGGCCAGTCTTTGTGGACCTGTGGGTTGGGTCAATCTCTCACCAGGAGCGAGAGCCAATAAGCTCCCAAGCATTCACGATGTTCTCATGATAATTGCTTTTACGCTTTGCTCGCTTAATCGCCTCGGCAACTCGGAGTTTTGTATCTCCTCTGAGACGCTCGAAGAGCATCCCCAAGTACCAGCTGCCCCTGTGCGGCTCGGAGTGGTGGCCCTGCACCGGCCTGCATGTGGGCAAGAGCCTGTCAGTAGGGGGCGATGATTGATGCGTCATCTAGGTTGTGTAGTATGTCGGCAATCTTGATTCGAAGCTTTTGTGACTGCAGGAATCCACACTCTCGTTATTTCTGTAAAGTCATCACGTGGGTAGAAACATAACAGACCACGGCGTTTAGATCACAACACAAGCAATCGTCATCAGGTGGGACAACCACAGCAAGAAGAAGACGCTGAAGTAGTAGGCGCCTATTTCAGCAGTTTTGTCTTCTTGCTGCTGTGGTTGTCCCACCTGATGACGATTGCTTGTGTTGCGATCTAAACTCCGTGATCTATTATTTGTAGCTAATGTTTAGAATTTGCTACATTTTGACCCAGATGCCAGCATGCAATGGCCTACTCGTTTTGAATGACACTGCAATAGTACGGTGTACATACACTGTTAAGCAGGCGGTGCGTATTTTTAAAATAACTTCTTGTTAATACGATGTAACCTGATGCAGTCAATTTCGCTGCAGTAATTCAATGTTAATATGCCCGTCAATGATTTAGAATTAATACTTGTCTGACTGTGCGCGTACATGTAACATTTTGTCTGAGGGTCACACATTGAATAAGTGATGTTAGGACAAAGTGTGTGTGTTTGGAAGTAACCTGTACAGAGAACTCAGGTGAGACCCGTTGTTCTTGTGATACAGGTCAAAGGGTACTTTTGTGTTTCACGAAGCGTCTGCCTCTGGAGCAACTCATCGTCTTTGAAATAGGGAGCACGCCCGGATCATTCATCAGTTACAAGGCATACCACTTGAAAGTTACACGTATAGGAGGAGGTACATTCTCTACAACACGAATTATAGTTTTGTCTTACGTGTTGACGTAGATTTTGTCTAACTAGGACTATAAATGCACCTTGCTGATTCACGTCTGGATGTTCGTAACCATCGGTTGAAGCAAACCCCACTGCTGTTGTTGAGACGCTCTGCACCAATAATGGTCCAACACATTGACGGCCTTCAGGCCAGGAAAGTCACAACATTTGCACACGAAGGACGCATTCACGCAAGTACCCCATGCTCCGTTTTGAAGTTTTAAAATGAAGCATCTTTGAATTGTGTTGTGTTTTGAATTAGATGATTTTATTTCTTCATTAAAAGCTTGCATCAATTTACATCTGGATGACTCTATTGAAAAGGACATTTCGTGTGAATTTTCTCTCGTCATTAAGTAGATGGCCTTGCCGGGGATTCGGTTCAATGCGGACACACACAGTGTACACACACAGTGTGCACACACAGTATACACACAGTGTACACACACAGTGTACACACTGTACACACAGTGTACACACACTGTACACACAGTATACACACAGTGTACACACACAGTGTATACACACAGTGTGTACACACACACAGTGTACACACACACAGTGTACACACACAGTGTACACACACACAGTGTATACACAATAATGTCCACGTTGTTGTAGCTGGGCTCACACACCCAAGGAAGGGAGCAATGGAAAATGAATCTAAATCAACTTAAACTCCAACTCTGTGACGTCACCACTCTGCATTACCTCATCGGCGTGAAACGCCAGGGTGAGGTGTACCTCGCTAGTGACGTCATGTCACCAAGGTATTCAGCCCTCCCCCGTCCACCGTGCTCTTGTGCGTGACGTACCCTCCGCTTGGGTCACTGCCGATATCGTTCCAGTGGCAATCCTTATTTGGGTACAGCTACGCCCAGTGACTGGTGGCTCATTAACATAATGTGTTTGTTAAAGCCGTCGCGAGTTTATTGCGACGGGTTCAGCGCCCCCGCCCCCATCCCTCGACGTAGGGTCCAGCTTCATTAACATAATTTATTCAGTAAGAGCCGCTCGTGGGAGGGAAGTGACGTCATACTACTTCCTGCTGTCGCGAGGTAACTGAAGCTGCCGTGTGTGCTTGCACTGAAATCCGAGGTGAGAAATTCTCATCGTGGTAGTGGTGTTTGTGGTGGTGGTTGTTGTTTACCAAGGTAGAGCCTCGCTCTCTCGTAGGGATGTCAGTTGAGTAGCAGCGAGCATGGAAATCGATGTCCAGGTTGGAACTTTACAACGCGGGGCCTAGCCACGCGGGCCTTGCCTCCTGCCCTCGCCTGATTGCGTTCACTTTAATTATCTCGCTTAAGTTTAATTTGTCTTCACCCGGCTCGCCACTTTGTAACTTTGTTTTATTGTAAATATTCACGCAGTTTTTATCTTCTTTTGTTAGCAGGCCAAGCCCGCTTGAGCTGCTATACCGCTCTTGTTATCAGAAGCGACCTGCCCACAACAACACAAGGTGAGGCTTTGTCAATGTGTGTGAATGTTTTGACTTAAAACTTTGGTGACTGCAGGAATTGATATTCTTGGTTCTTTCGGTAAAGTCACGTAGATAGAAAATGAAATAAAAATAACAATAAAAAATAGTAAATGAAGCAAAAAAAAACCCACGTTTTGATTGCAACACAAGTGGTCTTTATTTAATGTAATTGTATTATCTGTTATTGTTATTTTCTGTCTACATAACTTTACAGAAAGAACCAAGAATACGTGTGTCAATGTTTATCGGTCAAAGACGCGCAAACTCCAGATATACAGCAGGCGGCAGTGTTGGGATCGAACCCACGACTTCCTGTATACCAGGTGAGGCAGTTAACATCTCACCAGTTAGCCTCGGCTATGTTAATTGATCCTCGATTAATTACTTGGTGTAGTGAGGAAGCATTAATGCTGAGCAGATGAAGGTGGCCAGGCATGATTCTAGACACGCCACCTCCAGTGTGTGACAGTGTAAAGTTTGTATTTGCAGTAAAGTCTATCAACTCTATTGAACACGGAGATTATATCAAAACAATAGTTAATTTTTGTTTTCCTCTGGAACTCTTACTAAGAATGGAAACAGGAGGTGAACACAGCACACACATGCAGCTGAAGTCGGAACTGTTCATCCCAGCATTTAAGGACATCTGAGCCTGGATTGACACCTCTAAGTTGCGATTGAACATTAATTTATGAATTTCTGCATAACACAAATAGTATTGTTTTCAACACCTTTTGCTATGTCAGCTGAATTTAGCTCTCATAAATATTCCTTTTGTAGCCAGACAGCCGAAATTGTGTGCTCGGAGTTTTGGGTTAACATTCATCTTGAAGATACGAGGGCTTCCAGGCATGTGTATAACCATTTGCCCTCTCATTGTGTGCCATAACAGCCCTGTGATGAATTTGGGACACTTTTTTACTACATCCTGAATATATGAATAAGTATAGACGTGTAAGTCACATGTGACTATATATGCATTCCTCTGTGCATCGATACTGACGTGTAGATGGTGTGGATATTATTTTTTTCTGTCTGCAGCTGACGCTGGTCTGATGGAGCAAAGGCAGTCGGCACAGCTCGGTACGACAAGTCAACAATGCGACCAGCGTGCATACAGCACGGATCGGACTGGAAATTTGACACGGCACCAGAGAACTCGCACAGGAGAGAAACCCTTCAAGTGCAGTGTGTGTGGGAAGGCTTTTGCATGGCCATCTGCTCTTAAAATACACCAGAGAACACACACGGGAGAGAAACCTTTCAAGTGCAGTGTGTGTGTGAAGGCATTTTCACAGTCATCTGCTCTTGTAGATCACCAGAGAACACACACGGGAGAGAAACCCTTCAAGTGCAGTGTGTGTGGGAAGGCATTTGCGCAGTCATCTGCTCTTGTAGCACACCAGAGAACACACACGGGAGAGAAACCCTTCAAGTGTACTCTGTGTGGGAAGGCGTTTACACTTTCATCTACTCTTGTAATACACCAGAGAACACACACGGGAGAGAAACCCTTCAGGTGCACTCCGTGCGGGAAGGCGTTTGCACAGCAATCACATCTTATAGAACACCGGAAAACACAGAAGCATCAGAAGATCCACAAGGAGTGGAGTCTGAAATCAGCTTGTGAAAGTCAAAGTGCCACAACAAGCCCATCCCTCTTGAAACAAGAACCGGAAGAAAATCCCAGCTTGGACACTTTTAAAGGTATCGAGGTGAAATGTGAAGAGGTGATGGTGAAGAGGGAAGAAGTGATGGTGAAGAGGGAAGAGGTGATGGTGAAGAGTGAAGAAGTGAAGGTGAAATGTGAAGATGAAGATGAAACTCCAAAATGGGACCTTCACATCGATGGAGGCAACGTGGAGCAGGAGGAGAATTCTGACTGTGAGGCAGAGCGAGGCAACTCCCAGCAGTTTGTGGAAGTGGAGGTGTGGGTGGACTTCCTAGACAATACAAAGTCAAGTGGAGACCCGGTAGATGTGTAAGCCAGAGACAATGTCACTACAATAGATGCACCTTTGTCACAGGCCTTTAATGACAAGAATGTGAAGTTGAACACTCAGCTCCTAGGTTCATCCTGCAGAGTAAGAGCGGCCAGTCTTTGTGGACCTGTGGGTTGGGTCAATCTCTCACCAGGAGCAAGAGACAATAAGCCCCCAAGCATTCACTATTTTATCATAATAATTGCATTTACACGGTGCTTGCTTAACCGCCTCAGCAACTCGGAGTTTTGTACCTCGTCTGAAGCACTCGAAGAGCATCCCCAAGTAGCAGCTGCCCCTGTGTGGCACAAGGTGGTGGCCCTGCACCGGCCTGCATGTGGACAAGAGCCTGTCAGTAGGGGGCGATGATTGATGCGTCATCTCAGTTGTGTAGTTTGTAGGTAATCTTGATTCAAAACTTTCGTGACTGCAGGAATCCACACTCTTGAGTTCTTTCAGTGAAGTCACCACGTGGGTAGAAACAACAGATCACGGCGTTTAGATCACAACACAAGCAATCGTCATCAGGTGGGACAACCACAGCAAGAGAAACTGCTGAAGTAGTAGGCGCCTACTCCAGCAGTTTCTTCTTATTGCTGCTGTGCTTGTCCCACCTGATGACGATTGCTTGTGTTGCCATCGAAGTGCCGTGATCTATTATTTGTAGCTAATGTTTAGAATTTGCTACATTTTGACCCAGACGCCAGCATGCAACGGCCTACTCATTTTGAATGACGCAACAATAGTACGTTGTACATACACTGTTAAGCAGGCGGTGCGTATTTTAAAAATAGCTTCTTGTTAATACGATGTAACCTGATGCAGTATATTTCACAGCAGTAATTTTTGTTAATATGCCTGTCAATAATTCCGAATGAATACTTGTCTGTGCGTATTTTAAATGTTATTCTTTTATAAGGTGATGTTGATATCGAAAACTGCCACATAACCGGCATGCCATAAATAGGAAATTAACTCTGCTTATTCGAATCAATGTATTCATATATGTTGATAAACTGTTTTAAAGCAGATTGTGTCTCTAACGGCGACTACAGGGACCACGTGATTGTTTAAAAATGTATTTGATTATAACTATAATTGCCTACAATTCGTCATGTGTAGCTTATTTAGACTAATTTATTCACTACCCAAACTGTATTGACTTGAAAACATAGAGCTGATATTTGTAAGCAATGTCTTTTTTTATTTTACGTTTGGAAAAAAATATTTGCACAAATGTAACTTGTTCAGATACAAGGTGAATTCACAAGGCTTTGTAAAAAATCCAATATTTTAGAATTTTGCCTTAACGGAGAATATTTTTTTTAATGTTGGTAAAAATAAAGATTCAGAAATATATATTGTGCCGTGTCTACAATTTTATTGTAAAGTGGAATTGGTAAAAAAAAATGATGGTTCAATGAGCCACTCTGTCTACGGGAAAGCTACCCATATGGATGCTTAGCTGAAACCGGATTCCCACCACCATCCATCCCAGAAGAATTCCCTCATCAAGACTCTAAACCATAGAGCCCAATACATATCCGACCAGGAACACATAGCCAGTGAACTCAAGCACGTACACCAAGCTCTTAAGGCTAATGGTCACTCCGACTACAATCCGCAAAGCTATCACTCCAACCATGAAGGACCCTCTTGAGGAGCCTTTCAAAACCATCACTTTGCCCTACATTGCGGGGATCACAAAAAAGATCTCCAAAATCTTGAATAAACACAAGATCTAGGTCCGATTCAACACATTACATAAACTCCGTGATCTGGTTCCGTCTGTAAAAGATGTGATTCCGGACATACAGTACCCTGGTGTCTACAAACTAAGTTGCCTCTGTGGTAGTAGTTACATTGGAGAAACCAAACGCCATGTCTCGGACCGCATTCGTGAACACAAAGCAGACCTGAAACACGGTAGGACCAACACCTCGGCCATGGCAGATCATTGTTATAATTCAGTAGGCTCACATGACATTGACTTCTCCAAGACAGGTTGTTTGTAAGCCATCTGGCTACCATGAGAGATTCATTCATGAGGCTATCCACATATACAGAGACAATTTCAACTGGGAAGATGGATTCTGGCTTAGCAATCATTGGAAAGATTTGATAAACCATTTCGGGTCTTAATTGATTGTTCACGCTTATGGTGGCTTTCAGACAGCATCCATTATTTTCGTCTCCCCCCTCCTCTATTCCGAACTTAGATGGACTCGTCCATCTGAACAAACTGTCAAATCGCTCTCCGTGGTGCTAACGTTAAAAAAACCCGCCAATTTTTTCAAAATTTCTTGCTGTGGTTTTCACACCTGATGACGATTACTCGTGTTGCAGTCGAAACGTCGTGAGAATTTTATTGTTTTATATTTTTATTATTTTATTGTTTCCCTTCTACGTGGTGGTGACTTTACCGAAAGAACCAAGAACATTAATTCCTCGCAGTCACGAAAGCTTTAAATCAAAATTTATTATTACTTCGTTAACACCTTTCACTTTCGCACGCCGCTAATTTTTTTGCGACAAGAGGTTTCATTACTATAGGTGACACGTGCAGTGGGTCCAAGACGAGGCGAAACGGTTCGCTAGAGGCAACACGTTTATTCAACAAGGGAACCACAGCACAGAGGGGTGACGACTCCTCACAGCCGATAACCTCAGGAGGCCATCCCTCCACACTACGGTGCCCTTACTCTGGTTCGAGCGCTAACCCTACACTGGTTATGTCTGAACTCGACCCTAGCCAGGGTCACTGGGCTCTTCGCTTCAGGGTCTTCAGGGTCTTCAAGGTAGCGCTCAGAGTCTTCTTCAGAGCTTCAGGTGGACGAGGACCACCAAACCGTTCAGGGGTCCGGCTTTTATCCCTGTTCCAGGGTCTCTCCGCCCCTGGCCAAGCCTTCTGGAACTCTCTAGGGGGCCCTGGAACATCCCCCAGCCCTGTCCCCCCCCCCCCCCCCCCCCCACGGTCTTGGGGTCTGGGGGCCCTGTTAGTCCCACCTGGTCTGTATACCACCCCGTTGACGCATGTCCGCTATTACAGGTCAGCTCCCGTGGTAATACGCATACAGCCCAACAATGGCACTACATCATCCCCCCCCCCCCCCTTGTAGCATCCAGGCGTCTGCTACGTTCACAGGAAGCCCTAGACGCATGCACGAATATGCTCAAGGTGCCATGTCATACGTCGAGCGTAGGGATGTCCCCGACTTATTTATTACCTTTACATGTAATCCAACTTGGCCTCAGATAAAACAAAAAAAGCAATAACTTTCATTCGGCCAGACACCCAGCCGTCGATACGACTTCACAGCCAGGGTGTTCAGACGAAAGCAAGTCAAATTCATCGAGAGCATTCACTGAGAGTCGTGTTTTTTGGAGAAACAAGATGCTGGATGTACTCAACTGAGTGGCAGAAACGAGGACTTACACATCATAGGGGTTTCCCCATTTTTTCTGGCAACAAAACTGAAACCTTTTGGCGTCCTCTGCTCGAGCACCAATTGGGTCGAGGCTCTCAAGAAAGCCGTCCCTTGGTGTGGACCAATCGGTTTCAAGGACAATGCCACATATTATCATAGTGCGTGTGTTTTGTTTGCATTTTGACTGCAGGTATTGTGGTTAATGCAGTAACATGAATCCTTGTAAAAAGGTTTCAGTTTTGTTGCCAGAAAAAAGGGGAAAAACCCCTATTATTATATTTTGGTCCCGCCAAAGGTGGTCTAATGATGTAGATGACTTCCCCACGCTCATATTTTAATCTGGCTGAAAGAATAAAATCATCCAATCCAAATCGATGTTATATCTGCCGAGTTTCCAAATCCAGAGGAAGACCCAAAATCTGTTTGCAGTAGTGACCGCAAATATGATTCATGGACCATGCGGAAACCTTAATGTCAATGCAGCAGCATGTATGAAGGACATAGAGAGCAGCAAGAAATATCCGAGACAATTTATTAAAGACACACAAACTGGAGATGATGGATATCCTTGCTATAGAAGGTGAGCTCCAGCAGACGGTGGATACACAGCAAGACTGAAGATTAGAGGCAACACGGAAATCGAAATGGACAACAGGTGGGTTGTTCCGTATTCTCCGCTTCTTTCTAAAATGTTTCAGGCGTAGATGTGTTGACCACGCTCCACCTCCTCCAGTCAGTGTGTGTATCATGGTGTGTGTGTCAGTGTGTGTGTCAGTGTGTGTAGGGGAGCGATAGTGTAGCGGTTAGCGCGCTGCACTATGAACCTGGCGACCCGGGTTCGATTCCCGCTCACGGCCAACACCAGTGACGATTATCTGAACCGGTCCCGGGCCTCCCCTAGGTCGACTCAGCCTCAAATGAGTACCTGGTGCGGTGTGTAAACATTGCCACTGGGGAGACAAAGGCGGTCGGGCATGGTGCTGGCCACCCACCCCCTCGTGTACCGTTCTGGCCTTCATAGGTGCTCGCTAACAGCACTTGCCCCTACAGTCTGTTACAGGCTATATGGGGGATCTTTGTCTTTGTCAGTGTGTGTAGGTGCTCGCTAACAGCACTTGCCCCTACAGTCTGTTAAGGCTATACGGGGGATCTTTGTTTTTTGCTTTGTCAGTGTGTGTGTGTATCAGTGTGTGTCTGAGTGTGTGTGTGTTAGTGTGTGTCAGTGTGTGTGTGTGTCAGTGTGTCAGTGTGTGTCTGAGTGACTGATTGTCTGAGTGAGTGACTGAGTGACTGTCTGAGTGAGTGACTGAGTGTCTGAGCACGTGTCTGAGTGACTGAGTGTCTGAGTGAGTGACTGAGTGACTGAGTGAGTGACTGAGTGTCTGAGTACGTGTCTGAGTGACTGAGTGTCTGAGTGAATGACTGAGTGAGTGACTGTCTGAGTGTCTGAGTAAGTGTCTGAGTGAGTGACTGAGTGAGTGACTGAGTGTCTGAGTGAGTGACTGAGTGAGTGTCTGAGTGAGTGACTGAGTGAGTGACTGAGTGAGTGACTGATTGTCTGAGTGAGTGACTGAGTGACTGTCTGAGTGAGTGACTGAGTGTCAGAGTACGTGTCTGAGTGACTGAGTGTCTGAGTGAGTGTCTGAGTGACTGAGTGAGTGACTGTCTGAGTAAGTGTCTGAGTGAGTGACTGAGTGAGTGACTGAGTGTCTGAGTGAGTGTCTGAGTGAGTGACTAAGTGAGTGACTGAGTGTCTGAGTGAGTGACTGAGTGAGTGACTGAGTGTCTGAGTGAGTGACTGAGTGAATGACTGTCTGAGTGAGTGTCTAAGTAAGTGTCTGAGTGAGTGACTGAGTGAGTGACTGAGTAAGTGTATGAGTGAGTGACTGAGTGAGTGACTGAGTGTTCGAGTGAGTGAGTGAGTGACTGAGTGAGTGTCTAAGTGAGTGACTGAGTGAGCGAGTGAATGTCTGAGTGAGTGACTGAGTGAGTGACTGAGTGAGTGACTGAGTGTCTGAGTGAGTGTCTGAGTGAGTGACTGAGTGAGTGACTGAGTGAGTGTCTGAGTGAGTGACTGAGTGAGTGAATGACTGAGTGAGCCACTCCCAACACCCTCACCCGCTGCCCGGTAGTCTCCTCACCCTCCTCCTCTCCACCCTACACCTCACCACCCAGCCCCTCCTCACCACCCTACACCTCATCACCCAGCCCCTCCTCATCACCCTACACTTCACCACTCAGCCCCTCCTCACCACCCTACATCTCACCACCCAGCCCCTCCTCACCACCCTATACCTTACCACCCAGCCCCTCCTCACCACCCTACACCTCATCTCCTCCTCCTCACCCTGCATCTCCCCTCCAGCTGGGGTTTCTCAGCCATGATGTCGTCTATCTGCTTCAGAATCCGGCACTCCTCCACCCTCTTGAGACTCGCCACCCTCTCCTCCTTCTCCTCCTCCTTCTCCTCCACCTCGTCGCCCGACTTGTAGTCGCCATCATCGACTGCACTGCGTGATCTCCATAGTCCCCTCCTCTTCTTTTTCTTCTTCCTCCTCCTCCTCCTCCTCGTCTTCCTCTCCTCCTCCTCCTCCTCGTTCTCCTCCTCCTCGTTGTCCGCCACCTCCCCATCGTCTCGTGCTCTGTCGACGCTCGGCTGCAGGCGGCTGGCGCGAGACTTCAGCAGCAGCCTGCGGACGCCCCCCGTAGACTCCACCACCTCCTCCTCCTCGCCCCTCCGCTCCTTCACCTCGTCACCCTCCACCACCACCTCGTCCTCCGGCGATGAAGACGACGACGACAACGACGATGCGTCCGAGAACGACCAACAGCTGGAGGACGATGACGACGCTCTCTGCTGCCGGTATTGTTGCTGAATTTGTCTCCGTCGCTGCCGCTGCTTCTCCAGGGCACGACCCCGGCGCCTCTCGGTGGGCGGCGGCGGCTCAGCCAGCGGCCGCGGCATCAGCGAGCAGAAGTGGAACGTCGCCCCACGCGGGGTCGACCGCCGCTTGCCCGCGACCGCCGGCAGCGGCGGAGGAGGAGGAGGAGGAGGAGGAGGAGGAGGAGGAGGAGGAGGAGGCGGAGGAGCGCGGCAGGTAGAGGAGCCCGGGCAGGGATCGGGATTCGGTCCCACCGGGCAATCCGCCGCCGCCTCCCGCCGCTTGCTTAGCGGAGACCGCCCGGCCAAAACCTCCTCCTCCTCTTCCTCCGCCGCCTTCATCGCCGCCTCGGCCTCCTCTTCCCCTCCTCCTCCTCCTCTCGCTCCGCCTCCTCCTCCTCCGCCCCTCCTGCTGCTCCCCCTCCTGCCCATGCCCTGCCACCAAAAGTTGAAGTGTCTCTTCCGCGCCGCACGCGGTCCAACCGCGGCCTCCCTGCGTCTCTCCGCCTCCTCCTCCTCCGCCTCCTCCTTGCCCGCCGCCTCGTCAGCACCGAGCGCCGGCCCCGACTCTCCGCCGCCGTCTCCGCGCTCCGGGGCGACCCTCGGGCTGATTCCCGGCGTCGGCCGGGCGCCGCTGCTGCCGCCGCCGCGGGAGCTCTCCTGGGGGGGCGCCGCCGCCGCCGGAGTCTCCCGGCGGCGGCGCCCCCCCTCGAGAGCCCGGAACGTCACGGGGCGACGAAGACGACGGCCGCGGCGGGGAGGCCCCGGCGCGGGCCACGGCCCCCCGGCGTCGTCGCCGAGCGGGCGAGCGACCTTGGAGGGCGCCGCGTGGGACTCGGCTCCTCCTCCTCCGGCGTCGTCCGTGGAGCGCTTGGGCACCCGGATGGGCCGGGAGGAGCGAGCCCTCATGGAGGGGGCGGCTGTAGCCATGGCCGGGGTCGGGGCCGGGGCCCGGGCTGGGGGAGGCCGTCTGGGAGGCCGCTGGTGAGGGGGGAGGGCCGGAGGAGAGGGAGGAGACGCGGGATCAGATTCCAGCATTCAGCGCGCAAACATCCCGGTAGCGGTGGTGTTATTAGTGGTAGCGGTGGTGGTCAGTGATTGTAGTGATGTTGGTAATGGTGGTGGTGATGGTAGTGATGGTAGTGTATGGTAGTAGTGGTGGTGGTGCTGGTAATGGTGGAAGTGGCGGTAGAAGTGGTGGTGGTGATGGTGCTAGTAGTGGTGTTAGTAGTGGTGGTGTAATGGTGGTGGTAGCGTTGCTGGTAGTAGTGGTGGTAATGGTGGTGGTAGTGATGGTAGTGTATGGTAGTAGTGGTGGTAATGGTGGAAGTGGTGGAAGTGGTGGTGGTGATGGTGCTAGTGGTGGTGGTAGTAGTGGTGGTGTAATGGTGGTGGTAGTGACACCCGAGATTGTATACAGGTTAAGGGGGGGGGGAGAGACAAGAAGGGCCGTGGGGTGGGGGCTAAGTTAAGCCGCCTTCTGTTATGCTGCAGGGGGTTGGGGGGGGACGGAGAGATGGCCGTGTGCAGGTTGAAGAGCGTTACACACGTGAACCAGAGGCAGTAGTTAAGCTGACAAACTGGTTGCCTTGCTGAGTATTCTGCTGTAAACTATACGGCTGCTAAAGTTTAACTTGGGTTTACTTTATTTTTTTTACCTCCGCGACTTTACCGAAAAAAATCCAAAGAGTATGAATCCTTGCACATCACGAAAGCTTCAAATCTAGCGCCTCACATCGTGTTAGTTTGGCACCGATGTTCGTGCTGATTGTTTTAAACTAGATCAATAAAACAACATTGATTACAGCCCCAGCTCAGGTTTTTTTTCCCATCAATGAAACACCCCCTGAAGTTAGAGCACCTTCCAGGATATAAACCAACACTGCCGCACGTCTGTCCAAGAGCTGTGTAAAAAAACAATTGAGTTGAAAAAAATGTCAAGCCGACAGGGAAAGGGGCTCCTGGCAACTGTGACCGCCAGCCAGGTCGATGTATTGGTAATGAGAATGTGCAATTTGTTTTATCCTTGGAAACACGGACTATGAATAAAACGAGATATTCTTAACTCTTTCGGTAAAGTCACGTTGAAGGGAAACAATAAAATATATATAAAACAATAAAAATTCTCACGACGTTTCGACCATAACACAAACGGTCGTCATCAGGTCGAAACGTCGTGAGAATTTTTATTGTTTTATATATATTTTATTATTTTATTGTTTCCCTTCAACGTGACTTTACCGAAAGAGCTAAGAATATAAATTACCGCAGTCACGAAACCTTTAAATCAAAAATTTAAAACGAGATACTCGCAGAGTTTACGCTTCTGAATGTGCACTTGTTCAAGCGATTCACTCGGTCTAAGAGGCAGACGCACGGTAAATTATTGGGCGGCACTTTGTAAGCTCCTAAGGGAGACAAAGCGAGCTTGAACACGACGCGCTCGAGTGAAGTCTTTGAGCGACGCATAGTTCATAGTTTCATTTATTTGGTATAGCCCTGTGAGCCATTCGGCTCTTGAATCGGGTGCAACCGCAACAAACAAAAAACATGAACAAGAAAACATCTTAAAGTGATTACGTGACTGTGCAAACAGAAAATACAGGAACAAAAATATCAAAATATTCCTGAAATAGCACCGTACACCAACGCTGTGTGCAAAAATCCCAGTGGGATGCAAGTCAAATAACAACAACAACCACAAGACAACTAAGATTAAAGCCATCAGTCTAACTCCGTACTACAATAAACAAAACATGGCCAAAACAAACAAAAAATTCGAAATCACCAAAATAAAAGCCATAAATGCAATGTAACAGTGATCATAGGGAGTGTGACCGATTTTTAACAATAAACTACATAAATAAATTATAACACCAAAATCTAGAGCCATAATTTAGGCCACTGAATAGCAGTGGCAGCTAGGGTTGTACAACTCCTCTAGAGCACATTGACACGCGTGCATTGCAAATAATTCAAGTTTAAAACACGCAGCAAAGATTCGTTACAAAAGCCTAGCGGCAGCCTTCACGCATCCTTTGGAAGCTTGCCAACCCACAACATAACCTAGAGACCATCTTCCAGGTCTCTATGGAGGCCATCGCATGACAGCGGCATCTGTAGCCGGCCAAAGTGCCGCCTCGGCCGGCTGGGCAATCTAGCCGAGACCGGTGACACTCCCGGAATAGGCCTCAACACGGCACTCACCAGCGCAACGCTGCGTAGGTGTCTGGGCGGGGGGGTCTTGAGCTATATCCTCCTTCGTGGTGAGGTTACAAACAAAACAATGTCCTCGTGTGGTCGTGGTGTAGGAGGAGATTCGACGTTCCGTGCCTCGAATCACGGGCAGGCGACTCGGCGGGGCTGTTATCACGTGAGGCCTTAGCAGGGCGCTTTTATAAACCGTAGTGCGGATAGGCGAACACGCAGTGCGAGCGAGGCTCAGATTCTGTAGAATTGATAAACACTGCCCATAGACTAAGCACTGCCCATAGACTCAACACTGCCCATAGACTCAGCACTGCCCATAGACTCAACACTGTCCATAGACTCAACACTGCCCATAGACTCAACACTGCACCATAGACTCAACACTGCACCATAATAGACTCAGCACTGCCCGTGGATTCAACACTGCCCGTAGACTCAACATTGCCCATATACTCAACACTGCACCATAGACTCAACACTGCCCGTAGACTCAACACTGCCCATAGACTCAACACTGCCCATAGACTCAACACTGCCCCATAGACTCACCACTGTGATCTCTACATTGGGTCAAACTTAACATCTCTTAATGTTCGACGGCTTGTGCACCAGATCTTATTTATTCACGATGTACTTACAAAAAATTCCGCAGACTACCTACTGGATCTCCTCTCTGTTTCAAAGAACAAATTTGACCTCAGGTCTTCGCTCATTTACCAGCTTCACATTCCCTATTGCCGTACAAAAACTGGAGGAAGGGCCTTTGCTATTCATGACCCCAGGGCCTGGAATGCTATTGCCAATAAACTGCAACTTGAATCACCACCTATGAGATCTTCACTCAAAACTGCTCTAGAGGAGTTGTACACCCCTAGCTGCCACTGCTATTTAGTGGCCTGAAATATGGCTCTAGATTTTGGTGTTATAATTTATTTATGTAGTTTATTGTAAAAAATTCGGTCACACTCCCTATGATCACTGTTACATTGCATTTATGGCTTTTATTTTGGTGATTTCGAAAAGTTTTTTTGGTTTAGGCCATGTTAATGTTTATTGTAGTACGGAGTTAGACTGATGGCCTTAATCTTAGTTATCTACATAATGACACCTTGCCGATATTAACTATGTTAACCTATTTGTATTTTTTATTTTTAAATTATATCTTAAAGCTATTTTATATTCGATATTTATTCAATTTTATATACTTCAGCCCCTTGGTGTTAGACTTTTAACCCTTATTATTATAGTAAGACTTGTTTAAAACTTATTTAAGATTTTAGATTCCTATATGTTGAATGTATGCACCATCCTGCCAAAGTAAATTCCGTGTCGGTGTGAACTTACATGGCGAATAAAAAACCCTTTCTGATTCTGACTCTGATGGGAATCGATGTTCAGGTTGGAACTTTACAACGCGGGGCCTAGCCACGCGGGGCCTTGCCTCCTGCCCTCGCCTGATTTGCATTCACTTTAATTATCTCTCATAAGTTTAATTTGTCTTCACCCGGCTCGCCACTTTGTAACTTTGTTTTATTGTAAATATTCACGCAGTTTTTATTTTCGTTCTTTTGTTAGCAGGCCAAGCCCGCTTGAGCTGCTATACCGCTCTTGTTATCAGAAGCGACCTGCCCACAACAACACAAGGTGAGGCTTTGTCAACGTGTGTGAATGTTTCGACTTAAAACTTTGGTGACTGCAGGAATTAATATTCTTGGTTCTTTCGGTAAAGTCACGTAGATAGAAAATAAAAATTAAATTAAATGAAAAATTGAAAATAAAGCAAAAAAACCCACGAGGTTTCGATTGCAACACAAGTGGTCTTTATCTTATTAAATTTAATCTGTTATTTTTATTTTCTATCTACGTGACTTTACTGAAATAACCAACAATACGTGCGTCAATGTATCGGTCAAAGAGGCTAAGCGCGTGCCGCTGTTGACTCTGAATGTGTGGAGGGGAACACCTTCACCACGGGGAGAGAGAGACAGAGACACGGATAGCCTCGGCTATGTTGATTGATCCTCGATTCATTACTTGGTGGAGTGAGGAAGAATTAATGCTGAGCAGATGAAGGTGGCCAGGCATGGTTCTGGTCACACCGCCACCTGTTTACTCATGGCAGTGTGTGACAGTGTCAAGTTTGTGTTTGCAGTAAAGTCTATTAACTCTGTTGAACACGGAGGTTATATCAAAACAATAGTTTATTTTTGTTTTCCTCTGGAACTCTTAATAAGAATGGAAACAGGAGGTGAACACATGTTGTATACGGCCCTTTTTCCACAATTAATATCCGTAAGAATATTTACGGATGCATACACCTAGATTTCTTTTTCCTTTCTTTCGTGACAAACAATATATATATTTTTAATAATGAATCAAACCCGTAAGCCAGAAACACGAAAAACCAGATGTCGGTCATAAACAGACCATTAAGAAATAAAGAAATAATAAAACTCTCGAGGCGAGGATGTAACAGCTATCGGCGAAAATCTCCAGATGAACAAGAGTTTGATGGGCCCCTTAGGAAAGGTCCCCCCGAGGTCAGAACACCAAGAGAGCAGACACCAGACGCCAACAGGGTAAATCGTATACATATTCTTTTCCTTATTTTCCAGTAAAACAACAACAAAATTAAAAGGCAACAACAAGAATAAGATAAAAGTAGCGAGCCTAACGCTCACTCCAATTAAGAACAGGCCACCAGACACATCAGTGAATTATTATCCAATGATTAATTCGCTATCAAATGATTTTCACCTTTAATACCTTTACTGTTAAAACAAAGCTTGGAGCAAGAATACCGAGTCACATCAAAGGTTATCGAGAAGGAATGAGACGACGAGCAAACTTGCGAAAGAGTTTAAACAATATTCCAAGCAACCCCGACCACATTTGTCTCTCTCACAGCGCGGAGAAGCAGGAATTACACCTTATCACAAGGGGCCATCTGGAAAAGCCAGCCGGATTTGATGAGGAGACACACCCACCCCACACACGGCAACCAGGCAAAGAAAGTTTTAAAGAAAATTGCAAAATAATATTAATAATAACAACGTGTTAACCTTACACGACATTCCATTATAGAACCTTATAGAACCAAGGGATATGGATTCCAACAATCAAGAAATGGACCTCTTAAACTCAGGATGATAATTATTTTTCTTTTTAATAATTCCATCATAACAATTCGAACCTCGGTAAAACCGAGAGGTGTCGGGAGGACGTAGTTACAAACACGAGTCTTGGCGAACATGGGACCAAATGGTATTTGAGAAAAATAAGTCGAAAGTATAAAGAGGTGCTCCCGACCACCTTTGTCTCTCCCGACCACCTTTGTCTTTCCCTGCAGCACGTGATAAAATGCATACGCTCGGAAGAGCATCTTCACTTGGAAATAAATCAAATACTATGAATCACAAGCAGGATCATAACTGTGTATGATAAGATACCAACTGTGATGTGAAATGTTAAACTTAAAAAAAATCTTAACCATTTCTTTGTGCGTCGGAACGCGAACGGAAAAGGGGGGGGGGGGGGGGAACCCGCCCCTCTCTCTGGGTGGAGGGATCAGACAACCAGACGCCACCGAGATGAATCGAGGTGTCTGTTGTCTTGATGTTTATGGCTTGAGGAAAGACCCGAACAGGGCCATGTCATAAATGACACACACACAAACATACACACTGACACACGAACCCCCCCACCACCGACACACGAACCCCCCCCCACCGACATACGATCAGATCAAAGATAGCTCCACCTCGTGAGGGGGAGCCGAGAAGGGGAGAGATTTTTGGCATAAAAAGGAGCCGTTTCAGCATTGAAATCAACTCATCAGCCCTCGGGGGCAGCTCAACAGAAGAAGACTCATCTCAACTCAGCTCAACAGAAGAAGACTCACCTCAACTCAACTCAGCAGAAGAAAAACTTGACCTGTCGCTCGCGAGCGCAGCGTCAGCTACTGCAGCAGCGGAAAGAGCGCGCGCCGGCGTAGCTCATCCAGCAGTGGAGGAAACTGCTGTCAGCGAATCAGCACGGGCGAGTTCGCGCATCTTCAAGGAGAAAGAGCGCGGCCAGCAACGCCAAGCAAGAGCGTGCAGCAGCTCAGCCAGCAGTGGAGAGAAACTGCTATCAGCGAACCAGCACGGGCGCGTTCGCGCATCTTCAAGGAGAGGGAGCGCGCGCCACCAGCGTGCCATCAGCACCAGCATCAGCACCAGCGCGTGCCAACAGCGCGCCACCAGCGTGCCACCAGCACCAGCACCAGCGCCACCACGAGCGAATCGTGAGCCTGCAATCTACAACCGCCGACGACGGAGCACCAGCGCGCCGCTGCGGGCGTGCTTCTAACGCCGTCTACCAGATGGTCATCTCAGCTACAACAACGCATCTACTCGTTCACCAACGTCCGTCGAGTCCGAACCAACTACTGAAAGAAGAATCAACTGATACGTATGATACACTGCCCCCCACTACACACAAACCAGACGTCTGCTTGACGCAAAGAATCGATTCCGAACATTGGCCTACTCTTTCACCACTCATACCATTCAACACACACCCACACGGGTCATTAACAAAGCCTAAAAACCTCAAGCCATTGAACCATCCGTGATTGTGGAAACATCGCAACGACCGAGTGAATAATCCATCGTTTTTAAGAGTGTTCATAATTTTCCTCTGTAATATTGTGCTGGGGCTGTACTTCTAACCGCATAAATTACCAACTGACCCATTAACAAGGATTAATTCTTGGCACCTCACCACGGAGCGCCACTCGCGGGGTTGAAGAGCGGGTTCAACCGGTTCCCTGTCAGGGGTCTGGCCACAATCAATTAAAAGATTGGCCCGAGATAAGGATCTCAAAAGGAAACATCGCCACCCATTGAGTCGCGTTGAGAAGTTGATTAGGAATACTTGAGTCGTTCGTTAATATTTGTCTTTCTGCATAATCTTGCCGGTATCCACGAATGAAATAACGAATTCACACGCATATTTGTGCCTCCAAGAATAATACTGGTTGGAGTCCCCTGTCAACGAGTAGCGTTGCATAATAATCAGTCATCCTATTGTTAACAACGTGACAATAATTGCATTAAGGGCCGCGCATGATCAGTGACCGAATGCTGTTTTGTGTGACAATTCAAGTAACGAAGCATTGTGGCCATCGAGTGGTGTTGATAAGGCAATTAGAAGTATTACAGTCGAACGCTTTAAATTCATAATCGTTATGAATCAATGAACGAACATCAGCGTGGTACTGTGCTGACGATTTCAAGCATAATAACTTCGCATATCAGAATGTATTAAGGATTGGATACGAATCAAAGACCAAGTGCCGTGTTGTGTAACAATTCAAGCATACGAGTTTGCATATTATAAAGTTAAGGTTTGGTAGAATAGTTCACATGTTTTTGATCTCTCTCTCTACAACCGATCGATTGCGTTACGCGTCGGGAATTAACCACAGGTGCCGCTATCGAGGTGAAACAACGCAATCGTGATGGTATCATGTTAACGCTGTGTTGAAATTCCAAAATCCCGAGATTGAGTTTTTCATATTATCCAAAAATTAAAGTTAGCTAGAAATAAAATTGATTAAAGCAGAAGGTTTGTGTGTGATTCTTCCTGAAATTCTGCATAATATTGTTCTGCGTATGAGATCTGAATCTTGGGGACCTATCATAAGCACACTATCACCACACATAATCCATAACACGCATAATTCGTAATGTTCAATCGAGAGTAATCGTATCCTTATCGATAATACGGAATTAAAGAGCAGAGTCGAATCGACTCTCTCTCATTCACGATCACAACGCCTGCGTCACTGCATACGACTAATTGCGTCATTCCAATTCATAACACAATCCTAGTCACCGAGGCTCGACCTGATAATCCATAACGACCTTCATTATCCTAACCACGCCCACTCGCATAAATTAATACAATTATCTCTCGAATCAGCATAATTTATGCGCATAAT
This sequence comes from Petromyzon marinus, assembly GCF_048934315.1. NCBI lineage: Eukaryota > Metazoa > Chordata > Hyperoartia > Petromyzontiformes > Petromyzontidae > Petromyzon > Petromyzon marinus. Next base: position 994,341 of record NW_027423016.1, read on the forward strand.
TACACTAATTAACATAATTTCGGATAAATTATGCAAATCTCAAATTTCATTTAATTTTCATCAATTTTCATAACACCTATATATACAACATATTGGGCGCGTCGTCCGGGATCTCTCGCAGACAGTTTATGCTTGAATTAAGGAACAAATCACTGTTGTATTAACCAAGGTTTTATGATCTAACGTTGCCCTGTGACTGTAACGGGTGTAAAGCAAACAAAAAAACGCACTCTGAAGGGAAATTCCAGAGTAGCAGGGTATAACAAAGACAATTGAAGTAAGATTATTTGCTCGAGTCAAACTGACCACATCCTGTGATACAAGTGTTTTTATACGTACTCTGAAAGGAATACCAGAGTCACACGAGTCGAACTGATGCATTCTGGATACAACTCTTTTGATATGCACTCTGAAGTGAAATTCCAGAGATGCTCGTATTAAGAGTATTTTTTGAGTGGATTGCGGGATATTGGGAACTTGTACCAAAAAGGTCAGGCCGATCTGCTACAGAGCAAACAAATCAGGGAGACACATGGAAGGGGAGCTGTATTGATGACATTGGGACACTGCTTAAGAACTGGATAAAATGGGAGAAAAGCGAACACGATGTAAAAACATCAGGAATAACTACGCTGAACTCAGACCCTCTCGCACAGACAGACAAACAGAGATTATGGGAGGAGGAAAATTTCGGAAAAGAAACAGGTGGGACTGATAACCCCGAAGTCAGAGTGAGACAGAATATTAAAACTAAATCACCAGGAGATTCTGTACTAATAACGCGAGAAAGGGCGGAGCCGAAGCTCCGAGGCAACTCTCCAGGAAAACGCGCACCACGCACAGACGGCCGACACAAACATCGCGACAGGCACGACGCACCAGACAAATATAAATCAAACACCCCACAAAAACCACATAAGTATGAGCCATGGGACAAACATGAGTCACCGAGCAAAGTTGACCCACGTTACAGGCGCAAAATACACTACAAAAATAATGTTAAGCAACGCCACCGTGATGTTAATGACTCATCCGAATCTGACTCGGATGACGATGATCAACTTTCCGAATACTCGTTCAGTAGTAACACTCTGAAATTGATGGACAAAGCTCTCGTCAGAATTCCCTATTTTGATCCACACAATAAGAACAGGGACATTCACACTCACATCGCAACGGTAGAAGCAGAAGCAATGATCAGGGGTCTGAGGAAAACGGATGAAAAAGCGAGTTTGCTGAAACGCAGCTTGCATGGACAGTCCATATCATGGGTAAAGTCGCTACCATACGAGGTTCGGAACGATTTTAAAAAGCTGAGCCTGGCAGTGATTCGGAAGTTTGGAGAATATCTAACACTGTCTAAAGGATTTAACGCTGCAAAATCTATGATCCAGTGCGCAGACGAGGATCCTCGGGATTACCTCATGCGATTTAAAAGAGCGTACTATGCGGGCGATGTGGATCAGTATCACGAAGGTGACAAAAGGTTCAAAATTATGTTTTTTGGATCTTTGAGTCCAGAGATTACAGAAATTGTGGGAATGGTCTTGAGTCCAGAGACAGCCTCCTTGTACCACATAGTGGATCGGGCACACATGGCTTGGCAGTACCGGGCTAAAAACAATGATTCCACAGCACACAGAGAATGGGGCAAGGTAACCAGCCTATCAGAGGAAAAGAAAAAACATGTGAGGCATTTGATGCACGCAGGCCCACAGTGCAGAAAACAAAAAGCACCCACGGATTACCAACATAATTACATACACGGGTGGTCAGATAACAATTGCACGAGACAATGGCACGCTAACCGGGAGCGATCGCAGCGTGCAGGGACGCGTATTTGCGACAATCGCAACACGTGGAGACCACGAGCAAAGTCAGACCAGTTCCCAATTCCACGGCACACAGGCCAGGAGCGTTCGCAGCGTGCAGAGACGCGTATTTGCGACAATCGCCACGGGTGGAAGCAAAGAGCAGGACCATATCTTCACCCAATGCAGCGGCACACAGCCGGCCAAAATTACCCACACAGATGGCGAGATAACAATTACGGTCGACAGTGGCACATAGAGAATGGGCGGCCACGACACACGAATACACATAATCGCGAGAATCACGGCGTGTATAGGCCAAGAGCAGAATCATGCCGATTCCCCATTCCACGATACACAAGGGGCACACATGGCTTGGCTTTAACAAAGAGGGTGACATGGGCACGTGATAAATCGTTCACACTGGTTGAGAGGAAAATGACAGGGAAAGAGGTATCCGCTGATCTGAAAAAAAAATCACAGCCCTTTGAAAAAATCAAGCAGGTTGGAGGTTACAAACAGAACCAGGAGGGGAACCATGATTGTGGAAAACTAAATGCGCCATGCACACGCTTTGATGTGGTGGGGAACGCGAGAGTCGCTCCCGTGGTGAACCCACCTATTGAACAAAGAAAATTAGCCATGAAGCGTGATCTAACAGGAAATGATAACCAACAGGATCGGGAGGAGAAACATGCTTGTTTGGTAAATGGAAACGCGATCAATTGTGTCGCAAAATTGCGTGAGAGTACAGTAAAAGTGCCAGGGAAACGCGTTACGGAGACAAAAATCCATGATGGATTGGGGAATGTGTGGAAATCCAGCACACGCAAAAACATGGAATCGAATCGAGGCACGGAATCGGATCGTGGTACGGAGTCAGCAAATCTGCACATGGCTGCGGAGAAGGCAAATGACCCCAACAGTCGAGCACGGAAACTCGTGTTGTGTACTAATCCTGGTGGCGTACGACATGGCTTCACGCCACATAAACCCACAGGGAAGGCGAGGGATAAAAAAAATTACCGATACGAACCAAGGAACCGTGCTCATTTGGCTAAAGCCATACCGACGATGGACCAAAACGACGATGTGATAATGTTGCATGGAAAGGTCACAGGTTACTCTAAAATACCTGGTCATGAGAAAAATTATTCTGTACTTTTGACCAAACGTGGCAGTAAGGTTGCCAATAACTTGGTAAACATTAAACAAAGAGATGCCAGGAGGGAAACGGTGTACCACCGGGCTCGAAACCGCTATCCAGTGTTTCCCAGGAACTGAAACAAAAATCAAAGCAATAATTGATAACAACCGATGTAACATGTTGCCTTTATTTTTTTTCCTGTTCTTTTTTTTTTTTTTCAAATGTAATCATGCTGTGACACGTACGCGTGCGTTGTAAGGAAAAATCACAAACTTGAAGACAATCGATGGTTCATGGTGGAAAAAGGCATTTTTCTTTAATATTAAAAATAACCGGTGGCAGACCACCGATCATTTTTAAAAGGGCGGAATGTTGTATACGGCCCTTTTTCCACAATTAATATCCGTAAGAATATTTACGGATGCATACACCTAGATTTCTTTTTCCTTTCTTTCGTGACAAACAATATATATATTTTTAATAATGAATCAAACCCGTAAGCCAGAAACACGAAAAACCAGATGTCGGTCATAAACAGACCATTAAGAAATAAAGAAATAATAAAACTCTCGAGGCGAGGATGTAACAGCTATCGGCGAAAATCTCCAGATGAACAAGAGTTTGATGGGCCCCTTAGGAAAGGTCCCCCCGAGGTCAGAACACCAAGAGAGCAGACACCAGACGCCAACAGGGTAAATCGTATACATATTCTTTTCCTTATTTTCCAGTAAAACAACAACAAAATTAAAAGGCAACAACAAGAATAAGATAAAAGTAGCGAGCCTAACGCTCACTCCAATTAAGAACAGGCCACCAGACACATCAGTGAATTATTATCCAATGATTAATTCGCTATCAAATGATTTTCACCTTTAATACCTTTACTGTTAAAACAAAGCTTGGAGCAAGAATACCGAGTCACATCAAAGGTTATCGAGAAGGAATGAGACAACGAGCAAACTTGCGAAAGAGTTTAAACAATATTCCAAGCAACCCCGACCACATTTGTCTCTCTCACAGCGCGGAGAAGCAGGAATTACACCTTATCACAAGGGGCCATCTGGAAAAGCCAGCCGGGTTTGATGAGGAGACACACCCACCCCACACACGGCAACCAGGCAAAGAAAGTTTTAAAGAAAATTGCAAAATAATATTAATAATAACAACGTGTTAACCTTACACGACATTCCATTATAGAACCTTATAGAACCAAGGGATATGGATTCCAACAATCAAGAAATGGACCTCTTAAACTCAGGATGATAATTATTTTTCTTTTTAATAATTCCATCATAACAATTCGAACCTCGGTAAAACCGAGAGGTGTCGGGAGGACGTAGTTACAAACACGAGTCTTGGCGAACATGGGACCAAATGGTATTTGAGAAAAATAAGTCGAAAGTATAAAGAGGTGCTCCCGACCACCTTTGTCTCTCCCGACCACCTTTGTCTTTCCCTGCAGCACGTGATAAAATGCATACGCTCGGAAGAGCATCTTCACTTGGAAATAAATCAAATACTATGAATCACAAGCAGGATCATAACTGTGTATGATAAGATACCAACTGTGATGTGAAATGTTAAACTTAAAAAAAAATCTTAACCATTTCTTTGTGCGTCGGAACGCGAACGGAAAAGGGGGGGGGGGGGGGAACCCGCCCCTCTCTCTGGGTGGAGGGATCAGACAACCAGACGCCACCGAGATGAATCGAGGTGTCTGTTGTCTTGATGTTTATGGCTTGAGGAAAGACCCGAACAGGGCCATGTCATAAATGACACACACACAAACATACACACTGACACACGAACCCCCCCACCACCGACACACGAACCCCCCCCCACCGACATACGATCAGATCAAAGATAGCTCCACCTCGTGAGGGGGAGCCGAGAAGGGGAGAGATTTTTGGCATAAAAAGGAGCCGTTTCAGCATTGAAATCAACTCATCAGCCCTCGGGGGCAGCTCAACAGAAGAAGACTCATCTCAACTCAGCTCAACAGAAGAAGACTCATCTCAACTCAACTCAGCAGAAGAAAAACTTGACCTGTCGCTCGCGAGCGCAGCGTCAGCTACTGCAGCAGCGGAAAGAGTGCGCGCCGGCGTAGCTCATCCAGCAGTGGAGGAAACTGCTGTCAGCGAATCAGCACGGGCGCGTTCGCGCATCTTCAAGGAGAAAGAGCGCGGCCAGCAACGCCAAGCAAGAGCGTGCAGCAGCTCAGCCAGCAGTGGAGAGAAACTGCTATCAGCGAACCAGCACGGGCGCGTTCGCGCATCTTCAAGGAGAGGGAGCGCGCGCCACCAGCGTGCCATCAGCACCAGCATCAGCACCAGCGCGTGCCAACAGCGCGCCACCAGCGTGCCACCAGCACCAGCACCAGCGCCACCACGAGCGAATCGTGAGCCTGCAATCTACAACCGCCGACGACGGAGCACCAGCGCGCCGCTGCGGGCGTGCTTCTAACGCCGTCTACCAGACGGTCATCTCAGCTACAACAACGCATCTACTCGTTCACCAACGTCCGTCGAGTCCGAACCAACTACTGAAAGAAGAATCAACTGATACGTATGATACACTGCCCCCCACTACACACAAACCAGACGTCTGCTTGACGCAAAGAATCGATTCCGAACATTGGCCTACTCTTTCACCACTCATACCATTCAACACACACCCACACGGGTCATTAACAAAGCCTAAAAACCTCAAGCCATTGAACCATCCGTGATTGTGGAAACATCGCAACGACCGAGTGAATAATCCATCGTTTTTAAGAGTGTTCATAATTTTCCTCTGTAATATTGTGCTGGGGCTGTACTTCTAACCGCATAAATTACCAACTGACCCATTAACAAGGATTAATTCTTGGCACCTCACCACGGAGCGCCGCTCGCGGGGTTGAAGAGCGGGTTCAACCGGTTCCCTGTCAGGGGTCTGGCCACAATCAATTAAAAGATTGGCCCGAGATAAGGATCTCAAAAGGAAACATCGCCACCCATTGAGTCGCGTTGAGAAGTTGATTAGGAATACTTGAGTCGTTCGTTAATATTTGTCTTTCTGCATAATCTTGCCGGTATCCACGAATGAAATAACGAATTCACACGCATATTTGTGCCTCCAAGAATAATACTGGTTGGAGTCCCCTGTCAACGAGTAGCGTTGCATAATAATCAGTCATCCTATTGTTAACAACGTGACAATAATTGCATTAAGGGCCGCGCATGATCAGTGACCGAATGCTGTTTTGTGTGACAATTCAAGTAACGAAGCATTGTGGCCATCGAGTGGTGTTGATAAGGCAATTAGAAGTATTACAGTCGAACGCTTTAAATTCATAATCGTTATGAATCAATGAACGAACATCAGCGTGGTACTGTGCTGACGATTTCAAGCATAATAACTTCGCATATCAGAATGTATTAAGGATTGGATACGAATCAAAGACCAAGTGCCGTGTTGTGTAACAATTCAAGCATACGAGTTTGCATATTATAAAGTTAAGGTTTGGTAGAATAGTTCGCATGTTTTTGATCTCTCTCTCTACAACCGATCGATTGCGTTACGCGTCGGGAATTAACCACAGGTGCCGCTATCGAGGTGAAACAACGCAATCGTGATGGTATCATGTTAACGCTGTGTTGAAATTCCAAAATCCCGAGATTGAGTTTTTCATATTATCCAAAAATTAAAGTTAGCTAGAAATAAAATTGATTAAAGCAGAAGGTTTGTGTGTGATTCTTCCTGAAATTCTGCATAATATTGTTCTGCGTATGAGATCTGAATCTTGGGGACCTATCATAAGCACACTATCACCACACATAATCCATAACACGCATAATTCGTAATGTTCAATCGAGAGTAATCCTATCCTTATCGATAATACGGAATTAAAGAGCAGAGTCGAATCGACTCTCTCTCATTCACGATCACAACGCCTGCGTCACTGCATACGACTAATTGCGTCATTCCAATTCATAACACAATCCTAGTCACCGAGGCTCGACCTGATAATCCATAATGACCTTCATTATCCTAACCACGCCCACTCGCATACATTAATACAATTATCTCTCGGATCAGCATAATTTATGCGCATAATTACACTAATTAACATAATTCCGGATAAATTATGCAAATCTCAAATTTCATTTAATTTTCATTATTTTCATCAATTTTCATAACACCTATATATACAACACACAGCACACACATTCAGCTGAAGTCGGAACTGTTCATCCCAGCATTCAAGGACATCTGAGCCTGGATTCACACCTCTAAGTTGCGATTGAACATTAATTCATGCATTTCTGCAAAACACAAATAGTATTGTTTTCAACACCCTTTGCTATGTCAGCTGAATTTAGCTTTCATAAATATTCCTTTTGTAGTCAGACAGCCGAAATTGTCTGCTTAGAGTTTTGAGTTAACATTCATCTGGAAGATATGAGGGCTTCCAGGCATATTAATGACATTTTCCCTCTCATTGTATGCCATAGCAGCCCTTGGAGAGAAACCCTTCAGGTGCACTCTGTGTGGAAGGCGTTTGCAGATTCATCAAATCTGATGAATTTGGGAAACTTTTTCACTACATCATGAATATATTAATAAGTATAGACGTGTAAGTCACGTGTGCATTCCTCTGTGCCTGACGTGTAGATGGTGTGGATATTATTTTTTTCTGTCTGCAGCTGACGCTTCCTCTGCAGAATTGGTCTGATGGAGCAAAGGCACTCAGCGCAGCTCGGTACGACAAGTCAACAATGCGACCAGCGTGCATACAGCACGGACCGGACTGGAAATTTGACACGGCACCAGAGAAGTCACACAGGAGAGAAACCCTTCAAATGTACTGTGTGTGGGAAGGTATTTTCATGGTCATCTGCTCTTAAAAAACACCAGAGAACACACACAGGAGAGAAACCCTTCAAGTGTACTCTGTGCGGCAAGGCATTTTCAGATTCATGTTATCTTGTAATACACCAGAGAACACACACGGGAGAGAAACCCTTCAAGTGCAGTGTGTGTGGGAAGGCATTTTCAGATTTATCTACTCTTAAAAAACACCAGAGAACACACACAGGAGAGAAACCCTTCAAGTGCAGTGTGTGCGTGAAGGCATTTGCACAGTCATCTAATCTTGTAACACACCAGAGAACACACACGGGAGAGAAACCCTTCAGGTGCACTCTGTGCGGGAAGCCGTTTGCAGATTCATCAAATCTTCGAAGACACCAGAGAACACAAAAGCATCGGAAGATCCACAAGGAGCGGAGTCGGAGTCTCAAATCAGCTTGTGAAAGTCAAAGTGCCGCAATGATCCCATCCCTCATGAAACAAGAACCGGACGAAAATCTCAGCTTGGACACTATTAAAGGTATAAAGGTGAAATATGAAGAGGTGATGGCGAAATGTGAAGAAGTGATGGTGAAATTTGAAGAAGTGATGAGCGAAGAAGTGAAGGTAAAATGTGAAGATGAAGATTCAACTCCAAAATGGGACCTTCACATCGTGAAGCAGGAGAAGAACTCTGACTGTGAGTCAGAGTGAGGCAACTCCCAGCAGTTTGTGGAAGTGGAGGTGTGGGTGGACTTGCTCCTAGACAATACAAAGTCAAGTGGAGACCCGGTAGATGTGTAAGCCAGAGACGATGTCGCTACAATAGATGCACCTTTGTCACAGGCCTTTAATGACAAGAATGTGAAGTTGAACACTTTGTGGGCCCGTGGGTTGGGTAGATCTCTAACCAGGAGCAAGAGCCAATAAGCTCCCAAGCATTCACTATGTTATAATAATTGCTTTTACACGGTGCTTGGTTAATCGCCTCAGCAACTTGAAGTTTTGTGTCGTACCTTGCCTGAAACACTCAAAGAGCATCCCCAAGTAGCAGCTGCCCCTGTGTGGCACAAGGTGGTGGCCCTGCACCGGCCTGCATGTGGACAAGAGCCTGTCAGTAGGGGGCGATGATTGATGTGTCATCTCAGTTGTGTAGTTTGTAGGTAATGTTTAGAATTTGCTACATTTTCACTCAGACGCCAGCATGCAATGGCCTACTCGTTTTGAATGACACAATAGTATGTTTTACATACACGGTGAAGCAGACTGTGCAACTTTTTTTAAAAGCTTCTTGTTAATACGATGTAACGTGATGCAGTATATTTCACTGCAGTAATTCAATTTTGTTAATATGCCTGTCAATAATTTAGAATGTATACTTGTCTGGTTTTGTGCATACTTGTAACATTTGATCTATAAGGGTCAAACATTGATTAAGTGATGTTAGGACAAAGTGTGTGTGTGTTTGAAAGTAACCTGTACAGAGAACTCAGGTGAGACCCGTTGTTCTTGTGATACAGGTCAAACGGTGTTTTTGTGTTCCACGAAGCATCTGGAGCAACTCATTGTCTTTGAAATAGGTAGTACGCTCGGATCATTCATCAGTTACAAGGTGTACCACTTAAAGGTTACACGTATAGGAGGAGGTACATTCTCTACAACACGAATTGTAGTTTTGTCTTACGTGTTGACGTAGATTTTGTCTAACTGGGACTAGAAACGCTCCTTGCTGATTCACGTCTGGATGTTCGTAACCATCGGTTGAAGCAAACCCCACTGCTGTTGTTGAGACGCTGTGCACCAATAAGGGTCCAACACATTGACGGCCTTCAGGCCAGGAAAGTCAGAACATTTGCACACGAAGGACGCATTCACGCAAGTACCCCATGCTCCGTTTTGAAGTTTTAAAATGAAACATCTTTGAATTGTGTTGTGTTTTGAATGAGATGATTTTATTTCCTCATTAAAAGCTTGTATCAATTTACATCTGGAAGACTTCATTGAAAAGGACATTTCGTGTGATTTTTTTCTCGTCGTTAAGTAGATGGCCTTGCCGGGGGTTCGGTTCAATGCGGACACAAACAGTGTACACACACAAGTGTACACACAATGTACACACACTGTACACACAGTGTACACACTACACAGTGTACACACACATTGTGTACACACAGTGTACACACTCACAGTGTACACACACAGTATACACACAGTGTATACACACAGTGTACACACACTGTATATACAGTGTACACACACATTGTACACACATAGTGTACACACACAGTGTACACACACGGTTTATACACACTGTACACAGTGTATACACAGTGTACACATATACACAGTGTACACACACACAGGGTACACACACAGTGTATATATACACACACAGTGTACACACACAGTGTACACACACTATATATACACACACAGTGTACACACACAGTGACACAGCGACACACAGTGACACAGTGTATACACATAGTGTACACACACAGTGTACACACACTGACACACACACAGTGACACACATAGTATACACAGTGACACAACAACAACCGCCATTCGCCACTAAGTGGAGGTGACGTCACCACGACGCTTGTGCCAGGCACAGTGACACACACAGTGACACAGTGACACACAGCGACACACAGTGACACACACAGTGTACACATAGTGTACACACACACAAGTGTACACGCACAGTGTACACACACACAGTGTAGACACATACAGTGTACATACAGTGTATACACACAGTGTACACACACACAGAGTGACATACAGTAACACACATAGTGTGCACACACAGTGACACACACAGTGACACACAGCGACACACAGTGTACACACAATGTACACACACACTGTACACACGCAGTTTATACACAGTGTACACACACAGTGTACACACACAGTGTATACACATAGTGTACACACACACAGTGTACACACACACAGTGTACACACAGTGTACACACAGTGTGCACACACACAATGTACACACAGTGTACATACACAGTGTACACATGCACAGTGTACACACACAGTGTACACACACACACACAGTGTACACACACAATGTACACACACAGTGTACACACACACAGTGTACACACAGTCATCTGGTCTTAATTGCGTTATTCCAATTCATAACACAATTCACGTCACCGAGGCTCGACCCGCATTATCATAACCACGCCCACTCGCATAAATTAATACGATTATCTCCCGAATCAGCTTAATTTATGTGCATAATTACACAAATTAACATAATTTCTGATAAATTATGCAAGTCTCAAATTTCATTAAATTTTCATCAATTTTCATAACACCTAAATATACAAGTTACAGAGCCGCTCATTGTGGGAGGGGCGTGTCTCTTACCCCGGAAGTGACGTCATGTTACCTGCTTACCCGCGTGACGTCGCAAGGTAACAGGAGGCTGCCGATCTGCGCTTGCACTGAAATCCGAGGTGAGAAATTATCGTGGTGGTGGTGGTGGTCGTTGTTGTGGCGGTTGTTGTTGTTTACCAAGGTAGAGCCTCTCTCTCTCGTATTGATGTCAGTTGAGTAGCAGCGAGCATGATGGCGCCGATGATGGCAGCCTCGGCCGGTTGGTAGGCCCTGTTTTGTCCAGTTTTGTCTTGAGAGGGGCTTGCTGTTCAACACACTCGTGCTAGTGAGAGAGGCCTGCTGTTGAGAGGCCTGCTGTTCAGCACACCTGCGCTGGTGAGAGAGGCCTGCTGTTGAGGGGCCTGCTGTTCATCACACCCGTGCTGGTGAGAGAGGCCTGCTGTTGTGGGGCCTGTTGTTCATCACACCCGTGCTGGTGAGAGAGGCCTGCTGTTCAGTACACCCGTGTTGAGGGGCCTGCTGTTCAGCACACCCTTGCTGGTGAGAGAGGCCTGCTGTTGAGAGGCCTGCTGTTCAGCACACCTGCGCTGGTGAGAGAGGCCTGCTGTTGAGGGGCCTGCTGTTCAGCACCCCCGTGCTGGTGTGAGGGGCCTGCTTTTCAGCACACCCGTGCTGGTGAGAGAGGCCTGCTGTTTAGCACACCCGTGTTGAGGGGCCTGCTGTTCAGCACACCCGTGCTGGTGAGAGGGGCCTGCTGTTCATCACATCCGTGTTGGTGAGAGGGGCCTGCTGTTCAGCACACCCGTGCTGGTGAGAGAGGCCTGCTGTTCAGCACACCCGTGTTGAGGGGCCTGCTTTTCAGCACACCCGTGTTGGTGAGAGAGGCCTGCTGTTCAGCACACCCGTGCTGGTGAGAGAGGCCTGCTGTTCAGCACACCCGTGTTGAGGGGCCTGCTGTTCAGCACACCCGTGCTGGTGAGAGGGGCCTGCTGTTGAGGTGCCTACTGTTCAGCACACCCGTGTTGGTGAGAGAGGCCTGCTGTTCAGCACACCCGTGCTGGTGAGAGAGGCCTGCTGTTCAGCACACCCGTGTTGAGGGGCCTACTGTTCAGCACACCCGTGCTGGTGAGAGGGGCCTGCTGTTCAACACACCCGTGCTGGTGAGAGGGGCCTACTGTTCAGCACACCCGTGCTGGTGAGAGGGGCCTGCTGTTCAACACACCCGTGCTGGTGAGAGGGGCCTGCTGTTCAACACACCCGTGCTGGTGAGAGGGGCCTGCTGTTCAACACACCCGTGCTGGTGAGAGGGGCCTGCTGTTCATCACACCCGTGCTGGTGAGAGGGGCCTGCTGTTCAGCATACCCGTGCTGGTGAGAGAGGCCTACTATTCATCACACCCGTGCTGGTGAGAGGGGCGTGCTGTTCATCACACCCTTGTTGGTGAGAGGGGCCTGCTGTTCACTCCCATGCTGGTGAGAGAGGCCTACTGTTCATCACACCCGTGTTGGTGAGAGGGGCCTGCTGTTCACCACTCCCATGCTGGTGAGAGGGGCCTACTGTTCAACACACCAGTGCTGGTGAGAGAGTCCTGCTGTTCAGCACACCCGTGCTGGTGTGAAGATGGCGCTGATGATGGTAGCCTCAGCCGGTCGGTGCGACCTGTTTTGTCTTGTTTTGTCTGTCAATTCAGTGTTTTGCCAAGATTTTCGGAGTTCTCTAACAAGAGACGAACTTTTAAATATCAGGGAAACAACTCCTGTGGATTTAATTCCTACTTTTCTGCTTCCAGCGGCAGAATTAGTAGTCATTCATGTCAATGCTGCGCTAGGCTTTGCTCAAGCAACGAAACGCCGCCCAAGGGGTAAACGGTCGGGGGCTCTAGTACGGCTACGCAGACGCGGGATCGGAACAGTGCTTCCGAGCTTTTTCCTCTCCAACGTACGTTCACTGTACAACAAAATGGATGAACTTCAGCTACTGATGGTAAAAAACAAAGACTTTCAGCTTCTGCATTGTGCTTCACGGAAACATGGCTGTGTGATTTGATTCCGGACACTTCACTACAACTAGCAGGATTCCATCTTGTAAGATCGGATCGTGACATAGCACTCTCCGGCAAGACGAAAGGCGGTGGTATTTGTTTTTACATTAACAGTGGCTGGTGTGTAGATGTCACAGTGATTCTGCAACATTGTTCTCCACTCCTTGAATCAATTTTTATAACCTGTAAACCGTTTTACTCGCCTCGCGAGTTCGCGTCGTTCATTTTGGTCGGAGTTTATTTGCCGCCTTGTCCTCAGGTTAAAGAGGCCTAACGCATGCTCGCCGATCAGATTCTGAGTGTGGAGCGAGCAAATCCAGATTCGTTGGTTATCGTACTTGGCGACTTTAACAAAGGTAATCTCAGCCACGAACTCCCCAAATACATACAATTCATTAAATGCCCAACCAGAGAAGGGAACACTCTGGATCACTGCTACACTACAGTCAGTAGAGCCTACCACGCCATCCCCCGAGCAGCACTAGGACACTCTGACCATGCCATGGTCCACCTGATTCCTGCATACAGGCAGAAACTAAAACTCTGTAAACCTGCTGTGAGGACATCTAAACAGTGGACCAGTGAGGCTGTGGAAGATTTGCGGGCGTGCTTAGACTGTACTGACTGGGATATGTTCACGACTGCTACCAATAGTCTGGATGAACTCACAGAGGCTGTGACGTCCTACATCAGCTTCTGTGAGGACTGCTGTATCCCAACACATACCAGGGTGAACTTTAACAACAATAAGCCCTGGTTCTCAGCAAAGCTCAGAAGGTTGAGGTTGGAGAAGGAGGAAGCGTTTAGGAGTGGAGATAGAGACAGATTCAAGGAGTCGAAGAACAGGTTTAGCAAAGCGGTGAGAGAGGCTAAATGACTGTACTCAGAGAGACTAAAACACCAGTTCTCTACAAACGACGCTGCTTCTGTCTGGAGAGGGCTCAGGCAGATCACCAACTACAAACCCAGAGCCCCCCACACCACTAACGACTCCCGCCTAGCCAACGACCTGAACGAGTTCTACTGTAGATTTGAAAGACAATTGGACTGTCCTGAACCACCCCTTCCAACCCAAGAGGCCCCATCCCCCACCAATACTACAGAGACGACTATCTCCTTTCAGGAGGGAGAAGTTAATAGACTTTCAAGAGGCAGAATCCACGCAAAGCAGCCGGGCCGGACTCTGTCTCTCCAGCCACCCTCAGGCACTGCGCTGACCAGCTGTCTCCGGTGTTCACCAACATCTTTAACACCTCCCTGGAGACATGCCATGTACCAGCCTGTCTCAAGTCCTCCACCATCATCCCTGTGCCCAAAAAGCTAAGGCCAACAGGACTAAATGATTACAGACCGGTCGCCCTTACATCTGTGGTAATTAAGTCTTTTGAGCGCCTGGTCCTGGCACACCTCAAAGCCATCACAGACCCTCTCCTGGACCCCCTTCAGTTTGCCTACAGAGCCAATAGGTCTGTGGACGATGCAGTTAACATGGCCCTCCACTTCACCCTACAGCATCTGGACGCCCCAGCATCCTACGCCAGGATCCTGTTTGTGGACTTCAGCTCTGCCTTCAACACCATCATCCCTGCCCTGCTTCAGGACAAGCTCTTCCAGCTGAACGTGCCATACACCACCTGTAAATGGATCACAGACTTCCTGTCTGACAGGAAGCAGTGCGTTAAGCTGGGAACACAAGTCTCTGACTCCAGGTCCATCAGCACCGGAACTCCTCAGGGCTGCGTCCTTTCCCCTCTGCTCTTCTCCCTGTATACCAACAGCTGCACCTCCAATCATCTGTCCGTCAAACTATTGAAGTTTGCGGATGACACCACCCTCATTGGGCTGATCTCTGGTGGGGATGAGTCTGACTATAGGTGGGAAGCTGACAATCTGGTGACCTGGTGTAGCCAGAACAACTTAGAGCTAAATGCTCTAAAGACAGTTGAGATGGTTGTGGACTTCAGGAAGAATACAGCACCACTCACCCCCATCACCCTGTTAGACTCCCCAGTCAAAATTGTAGAGTCCTTCCGCTTCCTGGGCACTATTCTCTCCCGGGACCTCAAGTGGGAATTGAACATCAGCTCCCTCACCAAGAAAGCTCAACAGAGGATGTACTTTCTACGGCAGCTGAAGAAATTCAACCTGCCAAAGACAATGATGGTGCAATTCTATACAGCGATCATTGAATCCATCCTCACCTCCTCCATAACCGTTTGGTACGCTGCTGCCACTGCCAAGGACAAGAGCAGACTGCAGCGTATCATCCACACTGCTGAGAAGGTAATTGCCTGCAATCTACCAACCCTCGAGGACCTGCACACGACAAGGTCCATGAGGCGAGTGAGGAAGATTATGGCCGATTTCTCCCACCCTGGACACTCTCTGTTTCAGCTACTCCCCTCCGGCAGAAGGCTTCAGTCCATCAGGACCAAAACCTCACGCCATAAAAACAGTTTCTTCCCATCTGCTGCTGGCCTGTTAAACAAGGCCAAGGGCTAACACTGTTTTAAACATTTGCTCTACATAACGACACCTTGCCGATATTAACTATGTTACCCTATTTGTATTTTTTTATTTTTAAATTATATCTTAAAGCTATTTTATATTCGATATTTATTTAATTTTATTTACTTCAGCCCCTTGGCGTTAGACTTTTAACCCTTATTATAGTAAGACTTGTTTAAAACTTATTTAAGATTTTAGATTCCTATATGTTGAATGTATGCACCATCCTGCCAAAGTAAATTCCGTGTCGGTGTGAACTTACATGGCGAATAAAAAACCCTTTCTGATTCTGACTCTGATGGGAATCGATGTTCAGGTTGGAACTTTACAACGCGGGGCCTAGCCACGCGGGGCCTTGCCTCCTGCCCTCGCCTGATTGTGTTTACTTTAATTATCTCGCTTAAGTTTAATTTGTCTTCACCCGGCTCGCCACTTTGTAACTTTGTTTTATTGTAAATATTCACACCTGATGACGACCGTTTGTGTTATGGTCGAAACGTCGTGAGAATCTTTATTGTTTTATATATATTTTATTATTTTATTGTTTCCCTTCAACGTGACTTTACCGAAAGAACTAAGAATATGAATATAATATTCACGCAGTTTTTATTTTCTTTTGTTACCAGGCCAAGCCCGCTTGAGCTGCTATACCGCTCTTGTTATCAGAAGCGACCTGCCCACAACAACACAAGGTGGGGCTTTGTCAACGTGTGTGAATGTTTTGACTTAAAGCTTTCATGACTGCAGGAATTAATATTCATGGTTTATTCGGTAAAGTCACGTAGATAGAAAATGAAATAAAAATAACAGATAATAAATTAAATGAAAAATAAACAAATTTGAAAATGAAGCAAAAAACCCACGACATTTCGATCGCAACACAAGTGGTCTTTATCTTATTAAATTTTATCTGTTATTTTTATTTTCTATCTACGTGACTTTACTGAAAGAACCAACAATACGTGCGTCAACGTATCTATCGGTCAAAGACGCTAAGCGCGTGCCGCTGTTGACTCTGAATGTGTGGAGGGGAACACCTTCACCACGGGGAGAGAGAGACAGAGACACGGATAGCCTCGGCTATGTTGATTGATCCTCAATTCATTACTTGGTGGAGTGAGGAAGAATTGATGCTGAGCAGATGAAGGTGGCCAGGCATGGTTCTGGTCACACCACCACCTGTTTACTCATGGCAGTGTGTGACAGTGTCAAGTTTGTGTTTGCAGTAAAGTCTATTAACTCTGTTGAACACGGAGGTTATATCAAAACAATAGTTTATTTTTGTTTTCCTCTGGAACTCTTTATACGAATGGAAACAGGAGGTGAACACAGCACACACATGCATCTGAGCCTGGATTCACACCTCTAAGTTGCGATTGAACATTGATTTATGCATTTCTGCATAACACAAATAGTATTGTTTTCAACACCCTTTGCTATGTCAGCTGAATTTAGCTCTCATAAATATTCCTTTTGTAGTCAGACAGCCAAATTTGTGTGCTTAGAGTTTTGAGTTAACATTCATCTTGAAGATATGAAGGCTTCCAGGCATATTAATGACATTTTCCCTCTCATTGTGTGCCATAACAGCCCGTGGAGAGAAACCCTTCAGATGCACTCTGTGCGGGAAGGCAATTGCACGTTCATCAAATCTGATGAATTTGGGAAACTTTTTCACTACATCATGAATATATTAATAAGTATAGACGTGTAAGTCACGTGTGCATTCCTCTGTGCCTGACGTGTAGATGGGGTGGATATTATTTTTTTCTGTCTGCAGCTGACGCTTCCTCTGCAGAATTGGTCTGATGGAGCAAAGGCAGTCAGCACAGCAGCTCGGTACGACAAGTCAACATTGCGACCAGCGTGCATACAGCACGGACCGGACTGGAAATCTGACATGGCACCAGAGAACTCACACAGGAGAGAAACCCTTCAAATGTACTGTGTGTAACAAGGCATTTGCATGGCCATCAGTTTTTCAGAACCACCAGAGAACACACACGGGAGAGAAACCCTTCAGGTGCACGATGTGCAGGATGGCGTTTACACAGTCATATCTTGTAAAAGACCAGAAAACACACGGGAGAGAAACCCTTCAAGTGCAGTGTTTGTGGGAAGACATTTTCATGGTCATCTGCTCTTAAAAAACACCAGAGAACACACACAGGAGAGAAACCCTTCAAGTGTACTCTGTGCGGAAAGGCGTTTTCAGATTCATGTAATCTTGTAACACACCAGAGAACACACATGGGAGAGAAACCCTTCAAGTGCAGTGTTTGTGGGAAGGCGTTTGCACATTCATCAAATTTTCGAAGACACCAGAGAACACAAAAGCATCAGAAGATCCGCAAGGAGTGGAGTCTGAAATCAGCTTGTGAAAGTCAAAGTGCCGCAATGAGCCCATCCCTCATGAAACAAGAACCGGACGAAAATCCCAGCTTGGACACTTTTAAAGCTATAAAGGTGAAATATGAAGAGGTGAAGGTGAAATGTGAAGAAGTGAAGGTAGAATGTGAAGATGAAGATTCATCTCCAGAATGGGACCTTTACATTGATGAAAGCAACGTGAAGCAGGAGGAGAATTCTGATTGAGGCAGAGCGAGGCAACTCCCAGCAGTTTGTGGAAGTGGAGGTGTGGGTGGACTTGCTCCTAGACAATACAAAGTCAAGTGGAGACCCGGTCGATGTGTAAGCCAGAGACGATGTTGCTCCAATAGATGCACCTTTGTCACAGGCCTTTAATAACAAGAATGTGACGTTGAACATGAGTTTCTAGGTTCATCCTGCAGAGTAAGGGCGGCCAGTCTTTGTGGGCCCGTGGGTTGGGTAGATCTCTAACCAGGAGCAAGAGCCAATAAGCTCCCAAGCATTCACTATGTTATAGTAATTGCTTTTGCACGGTGCTTGCTTAATCGCCTCAGCAACTCGAAGTTTTGTGTCGTACCTCGTCTGAAACACTCGAAGAGCATCCACAAGTAGCAGTTGCCCCTGTGTGGCACAAGGTGGTGGCCCTGCACCGGCCTGCATGTGGACAAGAGCCTGTCCGTAGGGGGCGATGATTGACGTGTCATCTCAGTTGTGTAGTTTGTAGGTAATGTTTAGAATTTGCTACATTTTCACTCAGATGCCAGCATGCAATGGCCTACTCGTTTTGAATGACACAATAGTATGTTTTACATACACTGTGAAGCAGAATGTGCAACTTTTTTTAAAAGCTTCTTGTTAATACGATGTAACGTGATGCAGTATATTTCACTGCAGTAATCCAATTTTGTTAATATGCCTGTCAATAATTTAGAATGTATACGTGTCTGGTTTTGTGCATTCTTGTAACATTTGATCTATAAGGGTCAAACATTTAATAAGTGATGTTAGGACAAAGTGTGTGTGTGTGTTTGAAAGTAACCTGTACAGAGAACTCAGGTGGGACCCGTTGTTCTTGTGATACAGGTCAAACGGTATTTTTGTGTTTCACGAAGCATCTGGAGCAACTCATTGTCTTTGAAATAGGGAACACGCTCGGATCATTCATCATTTACAAGGCATACCACCTTAAAGTTACACGTAGAAGAGATACATTCTCTACAACACGACTTGTAGTTTTGTCTTACATGTTGACGTAGATTTTGTCTAACTGGGACTAAAAGTGCACCTTGCTGATTGACGTCTGGATGTTCGTAACCATCGGTTGAAGCAAACCCCACTGCTGTTGTTGAGACGCTGTGCACCAATAATGGTCCAACACGTTGACGGCCTTCAGGCCAGGAAAGTCACAACATTTGCACACGAAGGACGCATTCACGCAAGTACCCCATGCTCCGTTTTGAAGTTTTAAAATGAAACATCTTTGACTTGTGTTGTGTTTTGAATTAGATGATTTTATTTCTTCATTAAAAGCTTGTATCAATTTACATCTGGAAGACTTAATTGAAAAGGACATTTCGTGTGAATTTTCTCTCGTCATTAAGTAGATGGCCTTGCCGGGGGTTCGGTTCAATGCGGACACAAACAGTGTACACACACACACAGTGTACACACACATAGTGTACACACACACAGTGTACACACACAGTGTACACAGTGTACACACACAGTGTACACACACACATAGTGTACACACACAGTTTATACACTGTACACACAATGTACACACAGTGTACACACAGTGTACACAGTGTACACACACACTGTATACACATAGTGTACATACACACAGTGTACATACACAGTGTACACACACACAGTGTACACACACAGTGTACATACACACAGTGTACACACACACAGTGACACAGTGACACACACACAGTGACACACACAGTGTATACACAGTGTACACACACAGTGTACACACATACAGTGTACACACACAGTGTACACACAGTGACACAGTGTACACACACACAGTGACACACTCAGTGTACACAGTGACACAACAACCGCCATTCGCCACTAAGTGGTGGTGACGTCACCACGACGCTTGTGCCAGGCACAGTGACACACACAGACACAAACAGCGACACACAGTGACACACAGTGTATACACACTGTACACACACAGTGTATACACACAGTGTACACACACAGTGTACACACAATGTACACACACACAGTGTACACACACACAGTGTACACACACACATAGTGTACACACACAATGTACGCACACAATGTACACACACAGTGTACACACAGTGTATACACATAGTGTACACACACACAGTGTACACACACACAGGGTATACACAGTGTACACACACAAAGTGTACACACGGTGTACATACAGTGTATACACCTAGTGTACACACACAGGGTACACACAGTGTATATATATACACAAAGTGTACACACACAGTGACACACACACAGTGACACACAGTGACACACACAGTGTATACACATAGTGTACACACACAGAGTGTACACACACATAGTGTACACACACAGTGCACACACAACAATGTCCACGTTGTTGCTGAGCTCACACACCCAAGGGAGGGAGCAATGGAAAATGAATCTAAATCAACTTAAACTCCAACTCTGTGACGTCACCACTCTTAATTACCTCATCGGCGTGTACCGTCAGGGGGAGGTGTACATCGCTAGTGACGTCATGTAACCAAGGTATTCACCCCTCCCCCGTCCACCGCGCTCTGTAGCGTGACGTCACCTCCGCTCGGGTCGCTGCCAATATCGTTCCAGTGGCAATCCTTATTTGGGCAAAGCTACGCCCAGTGACTGGCGGCTCATTAACATAATGTATCCGTTAAAGCCGTCGCGAGTTTATTGCGATGGGTTCAGCGCCCACGTCCCCATCCCTCGACATATGGGCAGGCCTCATTAACATAATTTATTCAGTTACAGAGCCGCTTGTGGGAGAAAAGTGACGTCATACTACTTCCTGCTGTCGCGAGGCAACAGGAAGCTGCCGTGTGCGCGCTTGCACTGAAATCCGAGGTGAGAAATTCTCATCGTTGTGGTTGTGGTGGTGGTTGTTGTTTACCAAGGTAGAGCCTCTCTCTCTCTCGTAGGGATGTCAGTTGAGTAGCAGCGAGCATGGAAATCGATGTCCAGGTTGGAACTTTACAACGCGGGGCCTAGCCACGCGGGGCCCTGCCTCCTGCCCTCGCCTGATTGCATTCACTTTAATTATCTCGCTTAAGTTTAATTTGTCTTCACCCGGCTCGCCACTTTGTAACTTTGTTTTATTGTAAATATTCACGCAGTTTTTATTTTTATCACCAGGCCAAGCCCGCTTGAGCTGCTATACCGCTCTTGTTATCAGAAGCGACCTGCCCACAACAACACAAGGTGAGGCTTTGTCAACGTGTGTGAATGTTTTGACTTAAAACTTTGGTGACTGCAGGAATTAAAATTCTTGGTTCTTTCGGTAAAGTCACGTAGATAGAAAATAAAATTAAAATATTTTTTTTTAATAAAGCAAAAAACCCACGAGGTTTCGATCGCAACACAAGTGGTCTTTATCTTATTGAATTTAATCTGTTATTTTTATTTTCTATCTACGTGACTTTACTGAAAGAACCAACAATACGTGTGTCAATGTCTATCGTTCAAAGACGCTAAGCGCGTGCCGCTGTTTACTCTGAATGTGTGGAGGGGAACACCTTCACCACGGGGAGAGAGACAGAGACACGGATAGCCTCTGCTATGTTGATTGATCCTCGATTCATTACTTGGTGGAGTGAGGAAGAATTAATGCTGAGCAGATGAAGGTGGCCAGGCATGGTTGTGGTCACACCACCACCTGTTTACTCATGGCAGTGTGTGACAGTGTCAAGTTTGTGTTTGCAGTAAAGTCTATTAACTCTGTTGAACACGAGGTTATATCAAAACAATAGTTTATTTCAGTTTTCCTCTGGAACTTTATACGAATGGAAACAGGAGGTGAACACAGCACACACATTCAGCTGAAGTCGGAACTGTTCATCCCCAGCATTCAAGGACATATGAGCCTGGATTCACACCTGAGTTGCGATTGAACATTAATTCATGCATTTCTGCACAACACAAATAGTATTGTTTTCAACACCCTTTGCTATGTCAGCTGAATTTAGCTTTCATAAATATTCATTTTGTAGTCAGACAGCCAAATTTGTGTGCTTAGAGTTTTGAGTTAACATTCATCTTGAAGATATGAAGGCTTCCAGGCATATTAATGACATTTTCCCTCTCATTGTGTGCCATAACAGCCCGTGGAGAGAAACCCTTCAGGTGCACTCTGTGCGGGAAGGCAATTGCACGTTCATCAAATCTGATGAATTTGGGAAACTTTTTCACTACATCATGAATATATTAATAAGTATAGACGTGTAAGTCACGTGTGCATTCCTCTGTGCCTGACGTGTAGATGGTGTGGATATTATTTTTTTCTGTCTGCAGCTGACGCTTCCTCTGCAGAATTGGTCTGATGGAGGAAAGGCACTCAGCGCAGCTCGGTACGACAAGTCAACAATGCGACCAGCGTGCATACAGCACGGACCGGACTGGAAATCTGACACGGCACCAGAGAAGTCACACAGGAGAGAAACCCTTCAAGTGCACTGTGTGTAACAAGGCATTTGCATGGCCATCACTTTTTCAGAACCACCAGAGAACACACACGGGAGAGAAACCTTTCAGGTGCACGATGTGTGGGATGGCGTTTACACGGTCATATAATCTCGTAACACACCAGAGAACACACACGGGAGAGAAACCCTTCAAGTGCAGTGTGTGTGGGAAGGCATTTTCAGATTCATCTACTCTTAAAAAACACCAGAGAACACACACAGGAGAGAAACCCTTCAGGTGCAGTGTGTGCGTGAAGGCATTTGCACAGTCATCTGATCTTGTAAAACACCAGAGAACACACACGGGAGAGAAACCCTTCAGGTGCACGATGTGCGGAATGGCGTTTACACAGTCATGTAATCTTGTAACACACCAGAGAACACACACGGGAGAGAAACCCTTCAAGTGCAGTGTGTGTGCGAAGGCATTTTCAGATGCATCTACTCTTAAAAAACACCAGGGAACACACACGGGAGAGAAACCCTTCAGGTGCACGATGTGCGGGATGGCGATTACACGGTCATATCATCTCGTAATACACCAGAGAACACACACGGGAGAGAAACCCTTCAAGTGTACTGTGTGTGGGAAGGCATTTTCACAGTCATCTGCTCTTAAAAAACACCAGAGAACACACACGGGAGAGAAACCCTTCAAGTGCAGTGTTTGCGGGAAGGCATTTGCACATTCATCAAATCTTCAAGTACACCAGAGAACACAGAAGCATCAGAAGATCCACAAGGAGTGGAGTCTGAAATCAGCTAGTGAAAGTCAAAGTGCCGCAATGAGCCCATCCCTCATGAAACACAAACCGGAAGAAAATCCCAGCTTGGACACTTTTGAAGGTATCGAGGTGAAATATGAGGAGGTGAAGGTGAAATATGAAGAGGTGATGGTGAAATGTGAAGAGGTGATGGTGAAGAGCGAAGACGTGAAGGTAAAATGTGAAGGTGAAGATTCAACTCCAAAATGGGACCTTCACATCGTGAAGCAGGAGGAGAATTCTGACTGTGAGGCAGAGTGAGGCAACTCCTAGCAGTTTGTGGAAGTGGAGGTGTGGGTGGACTTCCGAGACAATACAAAGTCAAGTGGAGACCCAGTAGATGTGTAAGCCAGAGACGATGTCGCTCAAATAGATGCACCTTTGTCACAGGCCTTTAATGACAAGAATGTGAAGTTGGACACTCATTTCTTAGGTTCATCCTGCAGAGTAAGGGCGGCCAATCTTTGTGGGCCCGTGGGTTGGGTAGATCTCTAACCAGGAGCGAGAGACAATAAGCCCCCAAGCATTCACTATGTTATAATAATAATTGTATTTACACGGTGCTGGCTTAACCGCCTCAGCAACTCGGAGTTTTGTGTCGTACCTCGTCTGAAACACTCGAAGAGCATCCCCAAGTAGCAGCTGCCCCTGTGTGGCACAAGGTGGTGGCCCTGCACCGGCCTGCATGTGGACAAGAGCCTGTCAGTAGGGGGCGATGATTGATGCGTCATCTCAGTTGTGTAGTTTGTAGGCAATCTTGATTTGAAGCTTTCGTGACTGCAGGAATCCACACACTTGAGTTATTTCGGTAAAGTCACCACGTGGGTAGAAACATAACAGATCACGGCGTTTAGATCACAACACAAGCAATCGTCATCAGGTGGGACAACCACAGCAAGAGAAACTGCTGAAGTAGTAGGCGCCTACTCCAGCAGTTTCTTCTTCTTGCTGCTGTGCTTGTCCCACCTGATGACGATTGCTTGTGTTGCCATCGAAACGCCGTGATTTATTATTTGTAGCGTAATGTTTAGAATTTGCTACATTTTGACCCAGACGCCAGCATGCAACGGCCTACTCGTTTTGAATGACGCAACAATAGTACGGTGTACATACACTGTTAAGCAGACGGTGCGTGTTTGTAAAATAACTTCTTGTTAATACGATGTAACGTGATGCAGTCAATTTCGCTGCAGTAATTCAATGTTGTTAATATGCCCGTTAATATGCCCGTCAATAATTTAGAATTAATACTTGTCTGATTGTACATGTAACATTTTGTCTGAGGGTCAAACATTGAATAAGTGATGTTAGGACAAAGTGTGTGTGTGTGTGTTTGGAAGCAACCTGTACAGAGAACTCAGGTGAGACCCGTTGTTTTTGTGATCCAGGTCAAAGGGTACTTTTGTGTTTCAGGAAGCATCTGGAACAACTCAATTGTCTTTGAAATAGGGAGCATGCTCGGATCATTCATCAGTTACAAGGCATACCACTTGAAAGTTACACGTATAGGAGGTGGTACATTCTCTACAACACGAATTGTAGTTTTGTCTTACGTGTTGACGTAGGTTTTGTCTAGCTAGGACTAGAAATGCACCTTGCTGATTCACGTCTGGATGTTCGTACCTATCGGTTGAAGCAAACCCCACTGCTGTTGTTGAGACGCTGTGCACCAATAAGGGTCCAACACATTGACGGCCTTCAGGCCAGGAAAGTCACAACATTTACGGCACACGAAGGACGCATTCACGCAAGTACCCCATGCTCCGTTTTGTTGTTTTAAAATGAAACATCTTTGAATTGTGTTGTGTTTTGACTTAGATTATTTTATTTCTTCATTAAAAGCTTGTATCAATTTACATCTGGAAGACTTCATTGAAAAGGACATTTCGTGTGAATTTTCTCTCGTCATTAAGTAGATGGCCTTGCCGAGGGTTCGGTTCAATGCGGACACAAACAGTGTACACACACACAGTGTACACACTATGTACACACACACAGTGTATACACAGTGTACACACACTGAACACATACAGTGTACACACACAATGTACACACAGTGTACACAGACAGTGTACACAGAGTGTACACACACAGTGTACACACACACTGTATACACATAGTGTACACACACAGTGTATACACAGTGTACACACAGTATACACAGGGTACAAATAGAGTGTATACACACACTACACACACAGTGTACAGACACTGTACACACAGTGTACACACGTACAGTGTACACACAGTGTACACACACGGTACACAGTGTACACACACACAGTGACACAGTGACACACACAGTGTACACACACACAGTGACAGTGACACACACACAGTGACACAGTGACATAACAACAATCGCCATTCGCCACTAAGTGGCGGTGACGTCACCACGACGCTTATGCCAGGCACAGTGACACACACAGTGACACACACAGCGACACACAGTGACACAGTGTACACACGCAGTGTACACACAGTGACACACACACACAGTGACACAGTGGCACACACACAGTGACACACAGTGACACACACAGTGTATACACATAGTGTACACACACAGTGTATACACAGTGTACACACACAGTGTACACACACACAGGGTATACACAGTGTACACACACACAGTGACACAGTGACACACACAGTGACACACAGTGACACACACAGTGTATACACATAGTGTACACACACACAGTGTACACACACAGTGTACACACACAGTGTATACACAGTGTACACACACAGTGAACACACATACAGTGTACACACAGTGTCTGTACACAGTGTACACACACACAGTGTACACACACACACAGTGTATACACAGTGTACACACAGTGTACACACACAGGGTACACACACAGTGTACACACACACAGTGTATACACCTAGTGTACACACACACAGTGTACACACACACAGTGACACACACAGTGTGCATACACGCAGTGTACACACACAGTGTACACACACACAGTGACACACAGTGACACACACAGTGTATACACATAGTGTACACACACAAAGTGTACACATACATACAGTGTATACACAGTGTATACACACAGTGTACACACACAGTATACACGCACACAGTGTACACACACACGGTGTACACACAGTGTACACACGCACACAGTGTATACACACAGTGTACACACACACAGTGTACACACACACACAGTGTATACACAATAATGTCCACGTTGTTGCTGAGCTCACATACTCAAGGGAGGGAGCAATGGAAAATGAATCTAAATCAACTTAAACTCCAACTCTGTGACGTCACCACTCTTAATTACCTCATCGACGTGAAACGCCAGGGTGAGGTGTACCTCGCTAGTGACGTCATGTCACCAAGGTATTCACCCCTCCCCTGTCCACCGCGTTCTTGAGCGTGACGTCCCCTCCGCATGGGTCACTGCCGATATCGTTCCAGTGGCAATCCTTATTTGGGCAAAGCTACGCCCAGTGACTGGCGGCTCATTAACATAATGTGTCCGTTAAAGCCGTCGCGGGTTTATTGCGATGGGTTCAGCACCTACTATATATCGCATGTCACATTAACATAATTTAATCATACTCTAATTTTTTTATTTACGGAGCAGCTCATTGTGGGAGGAGCGTGTCTCGTACCCCGGATGTGACGTCATGTCACCTGCTGCCGCGTGACGTCACGAGGTAACAGGAAGCTATCGCTTCCTGCACTGAAATCCGAGGTGAGAAATTCTCATTGCGATTGTGGTTGTTGTGGTGGTGGTTGTGGTTGTTGTTGTTTACCAACGTAGAGCCTCCCTCTCTCTCTCAGGGATGTCAGTTGAGTAGCAGCGAGCATGGGAATCGATGTCCAGGTTGGAACTTTACAACGCGGGGCCTAGCCACGTGGGGCCTTGCCTCCCCTCACCTGATTGCATTCACTTTAATTATCTCGCTTAAGTTTAATTTGTCTTCACCCGGCTAGCCACTTTGTAACTTTGTTTTATTGTAAATATTCGCGCAGTTTTAATTTTCTTTTGTTACCAGGCCAAGCCCGCTTGAGCTGCTATACCGCTCTAGTTTTCAGAAACGACCTGCCCACAACAACAACACAAGGTGAGGCTTTCGATTTAAAGCTTTTGTGACTGCAGGGATTCATCTTCATGGTTCTTTCGGTAAAGTCACCATGTAGAATGGAAACAAAGTAATGCAAATAAAAATGAAACGTAATAAAATAAATTCTCATGACGTTTCGGCCACAACACAAGTAGCCTTCGTCAGGTGAAGGAACAGAACTGTTGGGACGACAGCGCTTCAATGAACGCTGCTAAGATTCATAGCGTCTTTTAAGCTAGGTGGGAGAAGTGAAGCGCCTTGACAAAGGAGTTTGCATATCAAACAGGGTAATTTAGCATTGAAATAGCTGAGGGATTAGCTTGTGACTGGTCACAGAAATAGCTATGTTAAAGTCAAAGTTTGCATATCAACAGAGGCATTTAGTATATGGACGCTAAAGGGCTGCAACTACCCAACTATCATAATAAATGTACTCAATATATTCTTTAATAAGCTGAGCTATTAACACAAAGCAACTGGGTATACACTACACTATATAATGAATACCATATAGTAAACCAATAAAAAACTAAAATATAAACTATCTCAATGTTATCAATAAACTCTATATACTCTCCAATCAGCTCAGCCACCAACAATAAGTTGTTATATATCACAATGCCATATGGCGAAAAAATGGGTGGAATCTTACCCTCAACTTTAGCACCACGGATAGCTACGAGCCCCGTTCAGACGGACGAGTCCATCCATGCTCTGAACAGAGGAGGGGGGAGAGAAACAGCCACGATGCGCTGTTATACTCCATGTTATAAACCAAACCATTAACCGTGGTGTGCCAGCGAAAGAGCTGTGGTCTGAAGGTCACCGTAAAATACAATTAAGAACCGAAATGGTTTAAAACATCTTTCCAATGGTTACTAAGCCAGAATCCATCTTCTCTGTTGAAATTATCTCTGTGCTTGTGTATGTGGATGGCCTCATGAACAAATCTCTCATGGTAGCTGGTTGGCTTGCAAAGAACCTCCGTCTTGGAGAAGTCAATGTCATGTGAGCCCACTGAATTATTACAGTGATCTGCCACGGCAGAGGAGTTCGTCCTACCGTGTTTCAAGTCTGCTTTATGTTCGTGGATGCGGTCCGAGATATGTCGTTTGGTTTCTCCAATGTAGCTGCTACCACAGAGGCACTTTAGTTTGTAAACACCCGGGTACTGTATGTCTGGAACAGCATCTTTTACAGATGGAACCAGATCACGGATTTTATGTACTGTGTTGAATCGAACCTGGATCTTGTGTTTATTCAGGATTTTGGAGATCTTTTTAGTAATCTCCTGCAATGTAGGGTAAGGTGATGGTTTTGAGTGGCTCCTCAAGAGGATCCTTCTTCATGACTGGAGTGATGGCTTTGCGGATTGTGTAGTCGGAGTAACCATTAGCCCTGAGAGCCTGGTGTACGTGCTTGAGTTTACTGGCAATGTGCTCCTGGTTGGAAATGCATTGGGCTCTATGGTATAGAGTCTTGATGAGGGAGTTCTTCTGGGATGGATGGTGGTGGGAATCCGGTTTCAAGTAAGCATCTGTATGGGTAGCTTTCCTGTAGACAGAGTGGCTCATTGAACCATCAGGTCTCCTTTTAATTAAGACATCCAAAATGGTAGCTTGCCATCTTTTTCGACCTCCATGGTAAATCTGATGGCTGGGTGTATGGAATTGATGTGGTCGCGGAATTGGTCTAGAGCAGGCTGGCCATGTGGCCAGATGACAAAAGTGTCATCCACGTACCTCTTCCATAAGGTCGGGCGTAGAGTGGCAGTCTGGATGGCGCCAGCTTCACATTTTTCCATGAATACGTTGGCTACAACCGGAGACAGGGGGGAGCCCATTGGGGTGCCCTCAGTCTGTTTGTAGAAAGTTCCATTCCAGGTGAAGTATGTGTTGGTTAAGCAATGTCTCACCAGGGGGGTACATCAGTATGCAGTCCTTGATGAACCAAGTCTTCAATGATTGCGATGGTGTCAGGTACCGGAACTTTGGTGAACAAGGACACCACATCAAAACTGACAAGCAGGTCGTCTGGGGACAGGGAAATGCCTTTGATTGTCGATACCAGGTGAGTAGAATTTAGTACCGCAGAGGTGGTTTTTCCATTGAAAGGTCGCAGTATATCAGCAAGAAAACGTGCCAGTTTATAGGTGGGGGAGTTGATAGTAGAGACGATGGGACGAAGGGTGTATCTACTTTGTGTATCTTTGGAAGGCCATATAATCTTGGTGGTCTGGCAGCAGAGGGTTTCAACGAGAACTGTTTGGTCTGATCAATTAATGCTGTTGAATCAGAGATGATTTTGTTCGTTTTGGTAACCAGGCTGTTGGTGGGATCTCTTTTTATTTTTGTATAGCTGCCATCGTTGAGTAGTTCTTGAATTTTGTTGTTATATTCTGTTTTGTCCATGATGACAGTGACATTGCCCTTGTCGGCTGAGAGGATGACAATATCATCTCTCTTTTTTAATTGAGATTATTCAAAGCGTTCATCTTTGCTGATGTTGCTTGGTGGCATCTTAGCGTTTTTGAGGGTTGCAGCGATTTCAGATCTTGCTACGTCTGCAGAGATGTGACTCAAGCCCTTGAGTGCAACGTCGACATGGGCAATGATATCATTAACTGGGATGTGTCTCGGTGTGACAGCAAAGTTTAGACCTTTAGCTAAAACGGATTTCAGGCCATCAGAAATGGAACTGTTACTGCGATTAATATGACTTTGTTAACGTCTATCTTTTCGGTGTGTGGATCCGATTTTTTG
Source organism: Petromyzon marinus (assembly GCF_048934315.1). Lineage (NCBI taxonomy): Eukaryota > Metazoa > Chordata > Hyperoartia > Petromyzontiformes > Petromyzontidae > Petromyzon > Petromyzon marinus. The sequence goes on from NW_027423016.1 coordinate 1,024,741, forward strand.
TTGGAGAGGTGATTGAATTTGGAAATCAAATTTTCCCTATATTTTGTCGACAGTGGCAGCTGAAGAGGCAGTCATATTGTCTACATGTTCCCAATCCGATGTAGACATTGTTGCTGTCAATGTTAAGTGTGATTTGTTGAGTGTCTTGTCTAACTGATCAAGTTCGGTGCGTGTAAGTCTGATTTTTTCTGAGATAAGAGCGAAGCTAGTTCTAGCTGGAATTCGTTTTGCATTGACAGAAGTTGCAGCAGCAGAGGTTAGTGTAAATGCGGTTGGTATTACCTTAGAGTCGCGGCATCTCTTCAGAAAGGTGAGAGACTCGATTAGTTGAGCTTTGTTGTCCCGGAGTTTGTTGAATGATCTTAAGGTTGTGTGGAATCCCTCCCCGTAGAGGCGGTTAAATTTCGATTTAAAGCTTTCGTGACTGCAAGGATTTATCTTCTTTGGTTCTTTCGGTAAAGTCACGTAGAATGAGAATAAAAGAATAAAATAAAATAAGACAATAAAATTCTCACGACGTTTCGGCCACAATACAAGTAGCCTTCTTCAGGTGAAGGAACAAAACTGTCGGGACGACAGAGCTTCATTGAACGCTGCTAAGATTCGTAGCGTCTTTTTAAGCTGGTTGAGATAAGTGAGGCACCTTGACCAAGGGGTTTACATATCAAACAGGAGAATTTATCATTGAAACAGCTGAGGGATTAGCTTGTGACTGGTCAAAGAAATAGCTATGTTAAAGTCAAAGCCTACACATCCACAGAGGCACCTAGTACAAATCAAACAGGAGAATTTAGCATTGAAAAAGCTGAGGGATTAGCTTGTGACTGGTCACAGAAATAGCTATGTTAAAGTCTACGCAACAAAAGGATTAACTCCGTTTATATTGCACACACACAGTGACCCATCTCCCTCTCCCTACACACAACAAATGACGGACTTTTGTCATCTGGCCACATGACCAGCCTGCTCTAGACCAATTCCTCGACCACATCAATTCCATACACCCAGCCATCAGATTTACCATGGAGGTCGAAAAAGATGGCAAGCTACCCTTTTTGGATGTCTTAATTAAAAGGAGACCTGATGGTTCAATGAGCCACTCTGTCTACAGGAAAGCTACCCATACAGATGCTTACTTGAAACCGGATTCCCACCACCACCCATCCCAGAAGAACTCCCTCATCAAGACTCTAAACCATAGAGCCCAATGCATTTCCTACCAGAAACACATTGCCAGTGAACTCAAGCACGTACACCAGGCTCTCAGGGCTAATGGTTACTCCGACTACACAATCAGCAAAGCCGTCACTCCAGTCATGAAGAAGGATCCTCTTGAGGAGCCACTCAAAACCTTCACCTTACCCTACATTGCAGGGGTCACTAAAAAGATCTCCAAAATCCTGAATAAACACAAGATCCAGGTCCGATTCAACACAGTACATAAAATCCGTGATCTGGTTCCATCTGTAAAAGATGCTGTTCCAGACATACAGTACCCGGGTGTTTACAAACTAAAGTGCCTCTGTGGTAGCAGCTACATTGGAGAAACCAAACGACATATCTCGGACCGCATCCGCGAACATAAAGCAGACTTGAAACACGGTAGGACGAACTCCTCTGCCCTGGCAAATCACTGTTATAATTCAGTGGGCTCACATGACATTGACTTCTCCAAGACGGAGGTTCTTTGCAAGCCAACCGGCTACCATGAGAGACTCGTTCATGAGGCCATCCACATATACAAGCAAAGAGACAATTTCAACCGAGAAGATGGATTCTGGCTTAGTAACCATTGGAAAGATGTTTTAAACCATTTCGGCTCTTAATTAATTGTATTTTACGGTGACCTTCAGACCGCAGCTCTTTCGCTGGCACACCACGGTTAATGGTATGGTTTATAACATGGAGTATAACAGCGCATCGTGGCTGTTTCTCTCCCCCCTCCTCCGTTCCGAGCATGGATGGACTCGTCCGTCTAAACGGGGCTCGTCGCTGTCCGTGGTGCTGACGTTGAGGGGAAGAAACCGCCACCCAATTTTTCGCCATATGGCATTGTGATATATAACGACTTATTGTTGGTGGCTCAGCTGATTGGAGAGTATATAGAGTTTATTGATAACATTGAGGTAGTTTATATTTTAGTTTTTTATTGGTTTACTATATAGTATTCATTATATAGTGTAGTGTATACCCAGTTGCTTTGTGTTAATAGCTCAGCTTATTGAAGAATATATTGAGTACATTTATTATATTGATGTAATTTAGACTTAGTTTTTTTCATATTGGTTTCCTGTATGATAGTTGGGTAGTTGCAGCCCTTTAGCATCCATATACTTCATGCCTCTGTTGATATGTAAACTTTGACTTTAACATAGCTGTTTCTGTGACCAGTCACAAGCTAATCCCTCAGCTATTTCAAGGCGCTTCACTTCTCTCACCTAGCTTAAAAGACACACCGAATCTTAGCAGCGTTCATTGAAGCGCTGTTGTCCCGACAGTTCTGTTCCTTAACGTGAAGAAGGCTACTTGTGTTGTGGCCGAAACCTCATGAGAATTTTATTTTATTTGATTATGTTTTATTTTTATTACTTTGTTTCCATTATATGTGACTTTACCGAAAGAACCAAGAAGAAGGTGAGGCTTGTCAACAGCGTGGTGGTGTTCACTCTAGACGCGTGGCGGTGTTCACTCTAGACGTGTGGCGGTGTTCACTCTAGACGCGTGGCGGTGTTCACTCTAGACGCGTGGCAGTGTTCACTCTAGACACGTGGCGGTGTTCACTCTAGACGCATGGCGGTGTTCACTCGACGTGTGGCGGTGTTCACTCTAGACGTGTGGCGGTGTTCACTCTAGACGTGTGGCGGTGTTCACTCTAGACGTGTGGCGGTGTTCATTCTCTACATGTAGAGGGGAAACCGGGGGATCGGGAAGGAAATCCACACGAGGAGAGAGAGAGACATGCAGCCTCGACTGTGTTGATTGATCCTCAATTAACTACTTGGTGGAGTGAGTAAGCATTAATACTGAGCAGGTGAAGGTGGCCAGGCGTGGGTGTGGACACACCACCACCTGTGAACCATGCCAGTGTGTGACAGTGGTGGAGCTAGTGGGGGTGGGGGGGCATTCATGTTCTTGGCTCTTTCAGTGGAGTCGCGTTGGGGGGAAGCAATAAAATAACAGAATATATGTTTGTTGTTTTGTTGTTTCCCTTCGGCGTGGCTTTGCCGAGGGAGCTAAGAATTTGAATGCACATTACAATTCCTTATAGGGGAAACACATACTAATTTACGGATTACTAACATAGCATATAATCACTAACACACATTACAACTAATTACTAATCTACAACTCATTACTAATCATAACCATTGACTGATTACTAATCGATTATATAATTACAATACCCCCCCCCTCCGCCTCTAATCACTGCACCTGATATGAGTTAAATGATGACGTCACCCTGCTGCTCTATATAAAACCGGGAGCAAGCGAGGGCTTTACCATTCTGGCGAATTGCCCGATGCTGGATGTATTTACCAGCAAAACGTCGTACTCAAACTGTAAATGTTGTGGATTCACTCTTCAACACACCGGTGGGCTAAAGTAGTGAATTATTTGTCTTTTGTCAACGTGACACTTTTTGCTGATTGGCCATGTCGGGTGGTGGAGGGTTATGACACATTTATAAATAACGCGATCTAACCCGAAAACCTTTATTATGAATATTGGTCGCGAAAGCCTACGTGTTAAACTGTGCCATAACAGCCCATGTGATGAATTTGGGACACTTTTCCACTATATCATGAATATATTAATAAGTATAGACGTGTAAGTCACCGGTTACTGTGTATATATGCTTTCCTCTGTGCATCGATACTGACGTGTAGATGGTGTGGATATTATTTTTTCTGTCTGCAGCTGATGCTTCCTCTGACGCTTCCTCTGCAGAATTGGTCTGATGAAGCAAAGGCGCTCGGCACAGCTCAGTACTACAAGGCAACATTGCGACCGGTGTGCATACAGCACGGATCATACTGGAAATTTGACACGGCACAAGAGAACTCACACAGGAGAGAAACCCTTCAAGTGCAATGTGTGTGGGAAGGCGTTTTCACATTCATCTGCCCTTGTAACACACCAAAGAACACACACGGGAGAGAAACCCTTCAAGTGCAGTGTTTGTGGGAAAGCATTTTTACAGTCATCTGCTCTTGTAATACACCAGAGAACACACACGGGAGATAAACCCTTCAGGTGCACTCTGTGCAGGAAGGCGTTTGCACAGTCACCACATCTTAAAGTACACCAGAAAACACACAAGTATCAGAAGATCCACAAGGAGTGGAGTCTGAAATCGGCTTGTGAAAGTCAAAGTGCCGCCATGAGCCCATCCCTCATGAAACAAGAACCGGAAGAAAATCCCAGCTTGGACACTATTAAAGGTATTGAGGTGAAATGTGAAGGAGTGATGGTGAAGAGCGAAGAAGTGAAGGTAAAATGTGAAGATGAAGATTCAACTCCAAAATGGAACCTTCACATCGATGGAGGCAACATGAAGCAGGAGGAGAATTCTAACTGTGAGGCAGAGCGAGGCAACTTCCAGCAGTTGGTGGAAATGTTGGTGGACTTACTCCGAGACAATACAGAGTCAAGTGGATACCCGGTAGATGTGTAAACCAGAGACGATGTCGCTACAATAGATGCACCTTTGTGTCTTATCACTCGCTCTAGAAGTGTCTTATCACTCGCTCTAGAAGTGTCTTATCACTCACTCTAGAAGTGTTTTATCACTCGCTCTAGAAGTGTCTGATCGCTCACTCTAAGTATCTTATTACTCACTCTAGAAGTGTCGTATCACTCTAGAAGTGTCTTATCACTCTAGAAGTGTCTTATCACTCACTCTAGAAGTGTCTTATCACTCACTCTAGAAGTGTCTTATCACTCACTCTAGAAGTGTCTTATCACTCACTCTAGAAGTGTCTTATCACTCACTCTAGAAGTGTCTTATCACTAACTCTAGAAGTGTCTTATCACTCACTCTAGAAGTGTCTTATCACTCACTCTAGAAGTGTCTTATCACTCACTCTCGAAGTGTCTTATCACTCACTCTAGAAGTGTCTTATCACTCACTCTAGAAGTGTCTTATCACTCACTCTAGAAGTGTCTTATCACTCACTCTAGAAGTGTCTTATCACTCACTCTAGAAGTGTCTTATCACTGACTCTAGAAGTGTCTTATCACTCACTCTAGAAGTGTCTTATCACTCACTCTAGAAGTGTCTTATCACTCACTCTAGAAGTGTCTTATCACTCACTCTAGAAGTGTCTTATCTCTCACTCTAGAAGTGTCTTATCACTCTAGAAGTGTCTTATCACTCACTCTAGAAGTGTCTTATCTCTCACTCTAGAAGTGTCTTATCACTCACTCTAGAAGTGTCTTATCACTCACTCTAGAAGTGTCTTATCACTCACTCTAGAAGTGTCTTATCACTCACTCTAGAAGTGTCTTATCACTCACTTTAGAAGTGTCTTAGCACTCACTTTAGAAGTGTCTTATCACTCACTCTAGAAGTGTCTTATCACTCTAGAAGTGTCTTATCACTCACTCTAGAAGTGTCTTATCACTCACTCTAGAAGTGTCTTATCACTCTAGAAGTGTCTTATCACTCACTCTAGAAGTGTCTTATCACTCTAGAAGTGTCTTATCACTCACTCTAGAAGTGTCTTAGCACTCACTTTAGAAGTGTCTTATCACTCACTCTAGAAGTGTCGTATCACTCACTCTAGAAGTGTCTTATCACTCACTCTAGAAGTGTCTTATCACTCACTCTAGAAGTGTCTTATCACTCACTCTAGAAGTGTCTTAGCACTCACTTTAGAAGTGTCTTATCACTCACTCTAGAAGTGTCTTATCACTCACTCTAGAAGTGTCTTATCACTCACTCTAGAAGTGTCTTATCACTCACTCTAGAAGTGTCTTATCACTCACTCTAGAAGTGTCTTATCACTCTAGAAGTGTCTTATCACTCACTCTAGAAGTGTCTTAGCACTCACTTTAGAAGTGTCTTATCACTCACTCTAGAAGTGTCTTATCACTCACTCTAGAAGTGTCTTATCACTCACTCTAGAAGTGTCTTATCACTCACTCTAGAAGTGTCTTATCACTAACTCTAGAAGTGTCTTATCACTCACTCTAGAAGTGTCTTATCACTCACTCTAGAAGTGTCTTATCACTCACTCTAGAAGTGTCTTAGCACTCACTTTAGAAGTGTCTTATCACTCACTCTAGAAGTGTCTTATCACTCACTCTAGAAGTGTCTTATCACTCACTCTAGAAGTGTCTTATCACTGACTCTAGAAGTGTCTTATCACTCACTCTAGAAGTGTCTTATCACTAACTCTAGAAGTGTCTTATCACTCACTCTAGAAGTGTCTTATCACTCACTCTAGAAGTGTCTTATCACTCACTCTAGAAGTGTCTTATCACTCACTCTAGAAGTGTCTTATCACTCACTCTAGAAGTGTCTTATCACTCACTCTAGAAGTGTCTTATCACTCACTCTAGAAGTGTCTTATCACTCACTCTAGAAGTGTCTTATCACTCACTCTAGAAATGTCTAAATACGATGGTTAGCAATTATAAAAAAAGAATTCGTCAAAAAGTGGTCTTAAAATAAAAAATGTAACATGCGACATTTCAAGCAATGGCCTTTATTCAAAGAGCATGGGTCACAGAGGGGATAATACAAGTTGAATACCGCATTCTACATGATGGGGCCTTGATTAGAATTATATTTTTTAATGTTTTCTGATGACCAGTTTTTAATTGGTATATGAATAGTTAGCAAATCGGTGCTATTGGGAAACAGAAAACCTTTCAACAATCAAAAAGTACAAAATTTAATAACAAGTAAAATACCGTAAAAATATGTTCAGTTAAATGACAGTAATCTTTCATTTAAGTGCAACTTAATGCCTCAGAAAATCAAAGTGCCATGGGTCAAATTTCAACTGAAACATTCGAAGAACATATTCTTAGTTCTTTCGGTAAAGTCACGTTAAAGGGAAACAACAAAATAATAAATTATATATAAAACAAAAAAATTCGTCTCCCCCCTCCTCTTTTCAGAATATAGATGGACTAGTCCTAAATAAACTGCTAAATCGCTGCGCGTGGCGCTAACGTTTTTTATTATAAATAAATAAATGCACCGTTAAAAAATAAATTTATGCAAACCAACAGACCTGAAGACGACCGTTTGTGTTATGGTCGAAACGTCGTGAGAATTTGTTTTATTGTTTTATATATAATTTATTATTTTGTTGTTTCCCTTTAACGTGACTTTACCGAAAGAACTAAGAATATGAATTACTGCAGTCACGAAAGCTTTAAATCAAAATTTTATTCGAAGAACATCTCCAGATAAAAAAAGAAAGTATTTATTTAAACATCCCATCGGTCATACAGAGGGCATTTGGCTCAAACCCAGGCAAACTCTGGGTCGGTTTCGACATTGAGTCTCGCATCAGCCAGAATCAGCCTTGTTGGAACCAAAGAGGGTCAACTATCAGATGTTTAGAGTCTAGGACTTTCTCTTAGACATGGGTTCCTTGGTCGACGAAAAAAAGAGTATACAGGGTGCGAAAAAAAAATTCTCCCGATTTGAAATCGCTATATCTCTGCAACCACGAAACTGGCCCCATGAAAGAAAATCTTACCGCTTGAAAGGGCGGGGCATAAAGGTTCAAATGATTACCGCTAGATGCTTCTCCGAGTGCACAAACAGCCCCTAGCCTCAGTCATTTGCAAGACACACTGCCTCCAGTGTTGGATAGGTCGCACGGGACCCCAAGACTTGGCGCTACACTCTTGGCCCCAAAGATCCCCAGACATCACACCCTGCGACTTTTTCTTGTGGGGATACGTCAAAGACCGTCTTTTTGTGCCACCATTAGCGACTAATATGGATGACCCTTAACAGAATCACGGCAGCGGTGACTTCAGTGGAAGAAGACACTTTGAGAGGCATTTGGGACGAATTCAACTATCGTCTCGATGTTGTCCCTACAGCAGGTGGAGGGCACATAGAGCATTTATAAAATGGTTAGTAAAACTTGATAACTCATTAAACCGTTTGTAATTTAAAAGGAGTATATTTCATGATGGCAACATGTTACAATTACAATGTTGCCATGGTGAAATATACTGCTTTGAAATTGGGTCCATCGTTTTGAAACACCCTGTATAATACACTACGCAAAAGAATCATCACATCAGTGTACAATCGGTGCATTTTACCGCGGTCATGATGAAGTCAAAATTCTACACCTGGACTTACTTCCACTCAACAGCTCACGCGTGATGTCATTTCCCTTCGGGCGAAATTACGTCTTTGCTCGCTCGCGTTTCGTGACGTCATCATTGGGCCCTTTAGCAAAGGCGGGAAAGTTTCGTCGGGCAGGGCGTTAACGTCGTCGGCGTCGTTATCAGCGTTATAATTACACCACATCGCCTCTTGTCGCGGTTTGGTGTCTTGACAAGTTCATGCTCGTTATTGATACCAGCATGGTCGACTTTCAAGTGTTACGCTGCTGCTGCGCGTGCGGAACTTTCCAAGTTCATCAGGCGAGTGATGCGTGCGCCTGCTTGCGGACGAACCACTTTTAATTAAACCATCAACACATTTGATGTGATATGAATATGGGCCATTACCCGAAACGTCGCCTGGCATATATTTTTTTCTGTTAAGGCTGCAGTGATATTGATGAATGCATTGAGTTTTAGTTTCTGTTGTCCTTGTGCACCGCTGCCAACGTAGAAGCAGTATCGCCAAATTACTTGTTTACATGCCGTATTGTCGTATATGTAATTGAAAGGCTTGCATGGGCCACCACGCCTGGCTAGGATAAAACCTTCCTGTCCATGGTTGATAGGTTAATCCAATGATGATGATGGCAATGGCTGCAAAGCCATCCGGCTCAACTTGCGTACCGGGAACGAACCCCACTGAGCTGCAATACGGATCACCCGCAAGGTGGGCCCCCATGTGGTCGTTGATGGCTTTTTTAATAATTGTCATGTCTCGTTGTCATCCAATGTTTTTTTATGACTGGCAAATAAGTAACTCGCGTCATAATTTGGCGATACAGCATTCGTTGGCAGTGGTGCGCAACTAGCACAGTGCATAAGGACATCCTATGTGCTATGAAGCACATAGAGTCCTAGAGACGTGGCCTCGCTCCACCTCCGGCCACGCCCCCACTTCGGTCTCTCAAGACGGAACCAGAGCCAGCATCACATGTCCTCCGGGGCCCCCGTTTCCGGGCCCCCTTTACTCCCCTGAGTTGGCACATGCCCTCACCCTCTCTGCGACGGGACCCTGCTCCGTAGGGGCCTGCTTATCCGGCACGTCTTCGTCGGCTCCCTCGAGAGGTACGTGCACACACCATTACCATTTGTAGTTGCAGTCGGCATATACGCCGTAGAGACGCCATTTACGTCTCTATATCACCCCCCCCCCCCTTATGAAACTCAGCCGTCTTGGCTGACCGACATAAAACCAATGTAATGTGTGGGCCTCCAACCTAGAATGCAACAAGGGAACAATACAACAACATATTCTTGGTTCTTTCAGTAAAGTCACGTAGAAGGGAAACAAAAATATAATATAAAATATATTTTTATTATTTCGGTAAAGTCACGTAGAAGGGAAACAAAATATAAAAATATAAAATATATTTTTATTTTATTGTTTCCCTTCTACGTGACTTTACCGAAAGAACCAAGAATATGAATCCCTGCAGTCACGACAGCTTTAAATAAAAAAACAACAATAAATAATCCCGACCGAGGAAGAACCAATCATTTGAACCAGGGAGAGAAGAAGGGATGGAGGAAGAGAGAAAAACAACTTGGATGCAACTATTGACAATGGACGAGCCACCCCCCGGACAGGCCACAACTACACCCCGCACATACAACACTGCACTCGAGCACAAGACGAGCCCGAGTCAGCCATTGACCCATCTGGCTCGAGTCGCGGTTGCGGACCACGGGTGTTGGTGCACATCGACGCCGGAGGATAGTCATTTAAATTGAACCGTCTGCCTGAGTCCTTGATGCCGGCCTGTCAAGCGAGGAGGGTGCGGGTCCACCGAAGGCTTCGGAAGCAGCCAGAAGAAGGCTCAACGAGCCCAGCACCTCCTGAGCCGAAGAACCCTCATGTGGTAGCAGGTCGGGCGATGGTGGCTCCGGATTTCCCCGTTCCCCCCGGGCCGGTCTGACCGGTGACGTCAGCCCCTTTAGGCGCTTGGACCCTGCGGGCGGAACAATAAAACTGTCCTGGGGGAGGACGTCAGCCGACGTGCGCCCCAGCTCATCGGCCTGACCAGACACCCGGCCCTCAGGAAGTGGGGATAAAAGACTAACGTCAGGCGGAAAAAAACGTTTTAGCCGCGACAGGTACACAAACCAGTGGCGGCGACCACACTGAATCCGCACGCACTGCGGACTCCGCACCTCCACCACTTTGACCGGCCCTGCCATGTAATTCGGGGAGGTACCCAACGGGACGTGGGGGTAGTGGAGCCACGCCTTGTCCCCTGGCGTCCATAGGGTAATGGACTGGCGAGGCTTGACGAGCCGTTCGTTGGCCGCCTGTCGCAAGGCCGAGTTCCCTCAGACGCCTCTCTAGCTTCATCTAATCGCTGTAGGGTAAGGTGTAAGGGGTTCCATTTTTTAGTTCCATTTATTTGGTATAGCCCTGTGAGCCATTCGGCTCTTGAATCGGGTGCAACCGCAACAAAAAACTAAAACATGAACAAGAAAACATCTTAAAGTAATTATGTGACTGTGCAAACAGAAAATCCAGGAAAAAAACATAAAAAATATTCCTGAAATAGCACCGTACACCAATGCTGTGTGCAAAAATCCCAGTGGGATGCAAGTCAACAACAACAACCACAAGACAACTAAGATTAAGGCCATCAGTCTAACTCCGTACTACAATAAACAAAAACATGGCCAAACCAAAAAAACTTTTCGAAATCACCAAAATAAAAGCCATAAATGCAATGTAACAGTGATCATAGGAACTGTGACTGAATTTTTTACAATAAACTACATAAATAATATGTAACATCAAACCCGAGAGCTATATTTTAGTCCACTGAATAGCAGTGTCAGCTAGGGGTGTACAACTCTAGAGCAGTTTTGAGTGAAGATCTCATAGGTAGTGATTCAAGTTGCAGTTTATTGGCAATAGCATTCCAGACCCTGGGGGCATCAATAGCAAAGGCCCTTCCTCCGGTTTTTGTACTGCAATAGGGAATGTGAAGCTGGTAAATGAGCGAAGACCTGAGGTCAAATTTGTTCTTTGAAACAGAGAGGAGATCCAGTAGGTAGTCTGCGGATTTTTTTGTAAGTACATCGTGAATAAATAAGATCTGGTGCACAAGTCGTCGAACATTAAGAGATGTTAAGTTTGACCCAATGTAGAGATCACAGTGGTGAGTCCTATATGGGCAGTTCAATGCAAATCTTAAGGCCGAGTGATAGATGGAATCAAGCTTCTTCAGTACAGTACTTGGGGCTGATTTATACACGATGTCACAGTAGTCAAGTAGAGGCAGTATGGTAGCTTTTATCAATTCCAAACGGAGCATTGGGGGGAAGCAGTGCTTGTGTCGATACAGAAAACCAATTTTTTTTTTGTCTTTTGACCAATATAATCAATGTGATCTTCAAAATTCAGTTTTGAATCCAGGATGACCCCAAGATACTTATAGATCTTGACTTGCTCTATTTGATAATTATTTAAGGAATGTAATTGGGGCAAAATAACTTCCTGCTTTAGTCCCGGTGAGAAGCATAGCACCTTGGTTTTGGAGGAATTCAGGACTAGTATAAGAGCAACTCGCTGATGTTGTAGTTTGTTGAAATCACCCTGGAGCTTAGCAATCACGTCATCTGGAGAGCGGCCAGCAGTAATCAGTATCATGTCATCTGCAAAAACATTTATCCTGGAATGATCCAGGTCAGTGCCCAAGTCATTGACATAAAGAGAGAACAAGAGTGGGCCGAGGATGGAACCCTGTGGAATCCCTTTTGTTATCTTAAACACTGTTTGACCTCCAACGATCTGAATACAGTTTGGGTGCGAGAAAAGAGGAAATTTTTTAACCATTGTACTGTGTTTTCGGAAAAACCGAGGCAACTTAGTTTACTAAGCAGGATGTTGTGGTTTTTGGGCAGGGTCAAGAAAAAGACAGGCACAGTACTGCTTATTATCAAGGCTACTGTAAATTTGATTCAGAGAGTCTAATGCAGCAGATGTGGTGCTGTATTTTTTTCAGAACCCAGATTGTTTTAGATGTAGTAGCTTGTTGGTGGACAGGAAACTGCTAATTTGGTAGTTCAATCATTTTTAAAAAATGTCATCAATGGGGACAAAATTGAGATCGGTCGGTAGTTATTGGGATCATCTTTAGGGCCCCCTTTGTGAAGTGGACGGACATAGGAATGTTTCCATTCTAGAGGAACGGATGCTTCTTTGATGGACAGGTTGAAAATATGGGCTATAGGTTTGTATATTAGGTGACCAACAGTTAGTAGAGCAAAGACGGGAAAACTATCTCCTCCGGTAGAGGAGGACCCTTTGAGGTAGGACAGTTGTTTCAGAACATTACTTTCGTGGATTGGCTGGAAATTAAATTCGTTTAATGTTTGGACAGGGGTGTAGGAATTTGCATGAGCAGGGGTGACTCCCAATACATTATCAAAAAGTTTACCAGATTCAGAAAAATGAAGGTTAAAATTGTCAACTATTTTTTGGGGATCTGAAAAATATTCCTCATTTCAGTTAAGCTCAACAGGCAGATTATCTATTTTGGATGCCTTTTCGATACATTTGATTGTTTTCCAAAAAATCCTGGCATTTCCATGTGATTCCAGGAGAATGGAGGAAAAGTAGGCATTTTTTGCATGCCGTATTTTTTTGATGCATCTATTCCTTAAAATCCTGTATTCTAGCCAGTCATTTACCAAATTACTTTTCTGAGCACATGCCCAAGCATTGTCCCTAGTTTTCATGAGCTTTGTAATCAAAGGATCATACCATGGTGGGCAGTTGCCTTGAGTTTTAAATCTAACCAATGGAGCATGTTTGTTAAGAATTTGCAGAAACGTGTACCTGAAAGTCTCCCAAGCCGTAGTCAGGTTGGGGATATCACAGACCTTGTCAATATCCGAGTGAAGCACATTAGTAAATGCCTGAGTGCTGAAGTGCCTCAAAGAGTGCTTCTCAACAATTTTAGCAGGGGCTTTGGGTCTGGCTGATGATCTCACCCCAAAAATGAAGGAGTGATCACTAAGGTTATTACCCAGAACACCAGTCAGTGCGAAATTGTGAGGGGCATTTGTCAATAGGATGTCAAGCAGAGTTGACTGTCCCGGATTTTTTAGGTTGGGTCTTGTGGGGACATTTATTAATTGAAACAGGTTAAATTCATCTGTAAAATTTGTGGCCATGGCTGGCGAGTTTAGCCAAATCCAATTTAGATCACCCACTAAAACTATTTCATCTTTAGGGAGGCCCCCAAAAAGCTCTCTCAGTGCCGATGCAGCTTCAACATCCTTCCCACTAGGCGGTCTATAGCAGCACACTACCAATATCTGTTGATTATTTGGGAGAGTTATTCTGAGAGCCAAACCTTCAAAGCAACATTTTTTAAACAAGGAGTGAGCTGGTGAACATGCAATAGTATTACGAACATAGATGGCAATTCCACCTCCTTTAGATCCTCAGTCAAGGTTGTAGTTCAATCGTAATCTGCAAGTCATTGATGGTAGGAGTGAGAAATGTTTCTGTTAGGCAAAAAATGTCCAGGTAAAGATTTGCCACTTCTAGTTTTAGTTGACTTAATTTAATCACAAGCCCTCTGATGTTGACATGTAGAACACCAACACCTTTCCTGCCAGAAAAATCTACAGAATTATACGAGTTCTTTATATTTGGGCCAGGATGAAGCTCAATACCACCCAGAAATAAGAAAAGTAGAATTAATAGTTTGCACAAGTATTTTCCGTGAAAAGATGAAGAGCGGTGAACCTTGGACGAATAGCAGCAGCTCGCAGATGGTGTTATTTTTAAGAGCAGAATGAAGTTTGAAAAGAGTGCTGGTGAAGTAATGGGACAAAGAGAGGGTTTAAAAGGATACAATGATGGAGTGTAGAAGTGTCTATGAGCTGTTTCATTTGCAGGTGTAGTGGCAAATCGAGCAACAAGTATGGACGCAAAGTAACGAGGGTAGCCATTTGTAGAGTTGAGTGTGGCACTAGATATGGCCAGGAGGGACAGCAGTATGATATACAGCAGGAGAATTGCCATCTTTAAAATATCCGGGGTATACACAGATTAACACACAAGCAGAATATAAAAAAATATATATAATTATAGGCCGAGCGCGAGAAAAACGTCTTGCCGCACTCGTCACACATGCCCGGCTTCTCACCCATGTGCTAGGGTCCGATATCCTAGTACACTTCTCCAGCGGTTTTAACTGCACATCAATCGGTGGGTCACGCTCCCTTCCATACATCAAAAAGAACGTGGAAAACCCAGTAGAAGCATGCGGGGCGGAACTGTATGCTGCGAGCACACCTGGAAAGTGTACCAGTCGGATTGTGTTTCATTGACACGTTGGCATAACATCGAAGTCAGGGTTCTGCGTAACCTCTCTACCATACCATCCGTCTGGGGGTGATAAGGCGACGTACGCACCTTTTTGGTACCCAAATGCTCGCAAACCTCCTTCAACAGCTTCGACGAACATTTTTTTTCCTTGGTCTGTCAAGAGACATTCAGGGGCGCCTTTGTCTAATACGTAGCCATGAAGGAACACGTCTGTGATGGTCTCCGCCGACTGGTTTGGTAACGGCCAGGCCATTGGCCAACGCGACAAATACTCCACCTTTGAAGATGGGTCCTCGCTGGGACCACGTGTTTCGTGTTTTTTTAAACGTATATTAAATTCGCCAAAAGGAGTGCCCGGATCTCAGCACGATTCGTATTGCGTAATTGTGGCAATCCGTATTCTTCTAATGTGCCTCATTATATCCGCTTCTGAGTCTCTTAAACATCTGCCACCAGCAGATCCCACGGACTCGTGGGAATCCCCCCCCCCCCCCCCCCCCCGTGTCGTACTGCTCAACCCTCGCCTGTCCAAGCGGCAAATGCGACCACCATTACATTATAATTGATAACCGGAGTAAAATGCATGGAGATGAAATTTCAGCAAAGTAAATGAATCATACACAATGCCAACTATGGCCCAACATATTTTATACTTGATTGAAATTTAATTACGCGGACAGTCTATGGAGATGTGTATAGATTTTTTTTTTATTTCCCCCTCCCCGTGCATGCTGCATTGTGCGTAACGCACACTTGGTGGAGGGGGGCGATGATGAATCGTGATGGACGATTGATTTTCAATATTTCTTAAGTTATTGCCAGGGCAGTCACGGAGTGAAAACTCAGCGGTAATTTAAAAAAGGGGGCTGTCTCACGTCGTTTACCTGTGCGGCAGGCTGCGCGAAGCCGCCGAGCAGCAGGTCAGACCGGCACGCGCGTCCGCCGCCTCCGAGGGCAGGAACGACCGGTACTCGTAGGTGTCGAGCACGATGACGGATGCCAGATCGCTGTCGGAGCCCGCCTTGCTGCAGGCGGCCGCCTCCAGCTCGTTACGCACCAGCATCACGTCGTTCTTGCGCGGGCTCGGCCACGCGCTGGACTCGGCGGCCGCGCGGCAGTTGTAGATGCGCAACTCCTTGTTCTCCCGCTTGCAGTGCAGCACGATCATCGCCATGGCCACGTTCAGGACGCACGACACTGCGCCCAGCGCCACGATCACGATGAACGATGTCTTGAAGGCGCCGCCCCCGCCGGTGCCGCTGCTGCCACCGACAGCAGCGGCACCGCCCAGGAGCCGGCCCTCGGGGTGCACGTCTGTGACGAGCACGCGCACCGTGGCCGTGGCGGTGATGGCCGGCTCGCCCCCGTCGTGCACGGCGATGGCAAGCTCGTGCCGCGTGTGCTCGTGGGGCAACGCCTGCGCCGTGCGCACGACCCCATCGGAGGCGTCGATCCGGAAGAGGCCACAGTCGTTGCCACGTGCGATGGCGTAGCTCAGTTGGGCGTTCTCGTTTCCGTCGTCGTCGGACGCGCGCACCTGCGTGACGAGCGTGCCGGCGCGGGCGCCCGGTGCCACGTACACGTCGGCCGTGCCGTTGGCGTCGAGCGGCGGCGCGATGACCACCGGCGCGTTGTCGTTCACGTCGCCAATGACGAGCGCCACGGCCACCTCGATGCGCAGAGGCGGCGCGCCGTTGTCGCACGCCTGCACGCGGAACTCTAGCCGGCGCGTGCGCTCGTGGTCGAAGGCACGCAGGGCGTAGAGGGCGCCGCTCGCCGGTTCGATGGACACGTAGGTGAACACCGACATGCCGTCGATCTGCGAGTCCACGATGGAATAGGCCACCTGCGCGTTCTGCTGCGCGTCCGAGTCGCTGGCGCTCACCGAGCCCACGTAGGCGCCGGGGATGTTGTTCTCGGGCACGTGCAGCTCATAGGCGGAGCGGGAGAAGCGCGGCGCGTTGTCGTTCTCGTCCGTGACGCGCACCGCGAACGTCTTGACTGACACGAGCGGCGGCACGCCGTTGTCCCGCGCCACCGCCGTCAGGTTGTACTCGGCGGCCGCCTCGCGGTCCAGCTGCGTCGCCGTCACCAGCGCGTAGACCTCGCCCCCGTCCGAGGTGTGCAGGGCGAAGGGCAGCGTCGCGCCGGACCCCACGGCCGACGCGCTCTCGAGCGTGCAACTCACGCGCCCGTTGGGGCCAGAGTCGCGGTCCTTCACGCGGACGAAGGCCACGAAGGCACCGGGCGGCACCCCCTCGGACACGCCGACGACGGCCGCGTCGTCCGTGACGCTGCCGCCACCCTGGCCGAGGACGAGCACCTGCACGTCGGGCGCGTTGTCGTTCACGTCGAGGATGCGCACGAGCACCTCGCTGTACGCGGGGATGGAGTTGGGCCCCCGGTCGCGCGCCTGCACGTAGATCTCGTAGACGTTGGCCTCCTCGTAGTCGAGGGCGCCCTTGAGCGTGACGCGGCCCGAGCGCGAGTCCACCGCGAAGAGGTCGCTCACGCGCGGTGCCTCGTGCGCCCACAGCGCGTACACCACCTCCCCGTTGGCGCCCTCGTCAGGGTCCGACGCGTTGAGCTGCACGACGGGCGTGCCCACGGGCGCGTTCTCAGGCACGCGCGCCCGGTACACGGGCCGGTCGAACGCAGGCGCGTTGTCGTTGGAGTCGAGGACGCGCACGGTCAGCAGGGTGGTGCCGGTCAGCGGCGGGTGGCCCCCGTCGAGCGCGGTGAGTACGTACGTGTGCACGGCCTGGCGCTCGCGGTCCAGCGTGCGGCGCACCACCAGCACGGGGGCGAAGGCGCCGCCGCCGCCCGCCGGGTGCACGTCGAGGGCGAAGGCGCCGTCGTCGGGCTCCATCGCGTAGCGCCGCAGCGCGTTGGCGCCCGCGTCCGGATCGTAGGCGCCATCCAGCGTGAACCGCGTGCCGGCTGCGGCGCTCTCGGTGATCTCGAGGAGGGCACTCTCGGCCGGGAAGCGCGGCGCGTGGTCGTTGACGTCCAGCACGTCGACGCGGACGCGCGCCAGCTCCGTGGGCCGGTCCAGGATGGCCCCGAGCAGTAGGGCGCAGCCCGAGTCGCCGGTCGCCCGATGGCACACGGCCTCGCGGTCGAGGCGCCCGCGCACCCGCACCTCGCCGCTGTCGGCGCTCACGACGAGGTAGTTGGAGGCGTTGGTGCCCTGCAGCACTCGGAATCCACGGGCGTGCAGTTGCGCGGCGGTGAGGCCCAGGTCGCGGGCCAGGTTCCCCACGAGCGTCCCCGGCGGCTCCTCTTCGCGGACCGAGTAGCGCAGGGCCGACGAGAGGACGGAGGCCTGGGCGGCGGTGGTGGTGACGGCGCAGCGCAGGCAGCACAGGCAAAGGAGGGCGACGAGGAGAGGATCCATTTTGCTGGGGCAGGGCGAGCCGGGGCACGACGCGCGGTGAAGATCGACCGCCGAGCTGCGTGCGTGGACAGCGCCGGCTGAGGAATCAGAATTGCAGGGAGATAAAGGGGGAGGGTCGAGCAGGAATAAGGCATGATTAATAAAAATGACATGGAGATACAGGTTCTGGGGGAAAAAAAACTGTGAATTGTGGTTTTTAATTAAGACATTTTCAGTTGTGTAAATGAAATTTTGACGTGAAAATGTAAAAATTAATAATGCATAATCAATAGCTATTAACAGTGTCTGAAACATTGCGTGCCATTCACACGATTCGAAGCTCGCAAACCGCAGGTGCAATCTGCGACCGCGTTTGTGCGACATCTCGCTGCAGCCGCCGCCGCGAGAGCCCCCTCCAATCAGGGATGCATTGTTTATCCCAACTTGCACCGCAGGGCTCATCGGAGGTGAGCACGGCCAAATCTCCTGTGCATTATCCATGGAGCCGCTCTCCGTTCACTTCCGCGGGCTCTCGACGATGTGAAGTCAAACGGTGGAACATTGGTGGTGGGCGCGTGGTCACGTGTGGTCATGCCACGTACGGATCGCCGTAATACGCCAACGTTTTACACTACGGGCTAATGCGGAGCATCGTAAAATGTTGCCACCCCCCCCGAATAGCGTCGTGGTTGTTCCAAGCAGTGACAAGTGTGAGGGATATTTAGGCAAACGTATGCGCGTTGCAAAGGCCGTTGTTTTCTTGCCATCATGCCCTACTCATGAGTATGTCAGACTCCCCTCCAGCTTGTCATGGCCAAAGCCATTGTTACACTTAAGCAGCGTGACCAACAACAACAAAAAAACATGTTCATGAAGCCATCCATAGACATAACTTCAACCGGGAAGATGGATACAAACTGAGCAATCATTGTAAGGATGTTATTAACCAAGTAAAGTCTTAACTGACTGTTATGTTTCCATCCTACCTGCCTGTTTCAGCTGTTATTTCCGACTCTCCGAGTACATCACCAGGCTAAATGTCTGTGAGGCAGCCCAGGCACAGGATCCCCTCCACCTCCGGTGGCTGGGGACCTTCTCACAATGACACGCTAATCTCTCACATTTACATACAAATTCCTTCTCTAGCTCCGCCCACTTACCTTTGGGTTGAGCCCACCAAAATCCTATATAAACTCTTGTTGCAGCAGCAGCTCTTTCTCTTATGTCAGCAGTTCTCCTGCTGTATCTGTTCCTCTGTTCCACCTGATGACGGTCGCTTGTGTTGCGATCGAAACGTCATGTGGTTTAATTGATTTTATTTTCTACCCACTACGTGATGACTTTACCAAAAAAACAGAGTATGGATCCCTGCAGTCACGAAAACTTCAAATCTAGATTAAAAAACCATCAGCCAAAATTTGCATTCATTGCTAGAGCGGAGGAATGGAAATGGTGGAATGGAGTGATCGTGCATTGCACGTAGCACGAGCGCTCTTCGGCATACACTCTCACACTCGGGAGGGGGGGGGGGGTTACATCGGCCAGAGACACGGTGGCCGACACAACATTCATCGTAGGAAAATCTGTTTCGTAAACGGGCTCGTGTATCAGATAATGCATGTCTGGTATCACTACGTCAGCTGAATAGGGGGCATAAAAAACAAACAGTGGCTAGAGAGGGGCTGATAAAAGCCATATTGAGCTACGTACTTATTAGTGCACCCCTTGCAGCAACAATCTAGTTAATTGCTCTAATATAGATGTAATGTCAGTGTTACGCCTACTGACATGACAAAGTGACACCTACTGGCATTGCAAGGGTTTCACGGGTACAGCCACAGAGGTAACAGCCAATCGGGGAAGGAGGCGTATCTGAGGCAAAGGTAACAGGAGGGGTTAGCCGAGATGCTCCGGGAACCTGCTCGAAGGTTCCACGAGAGGGCGTGGCCGGAGGCGGGGCTTAGCCACTCCTGGGGGTATATAAGGGGGAGCGGACCCGGAGCTCGGGGCTCGTGTGGGGTCCTGGGTCCTGGCTGCGTCGCTGTTCACCGACATCGCTCTCCGTCGTCCGACCACGTGGAAGATCTCCTGCGTGGGTTCCATCGCCGTCGTCGTCACACCGCCAGCCAGCGGCGGTGACGAGTGAAGGGCGAGGGGACCACGCCGAGTGATCGGCTGTGCGTGTGGCCAGTAGAGGTGTTACTGCCTCGTGTTACATTCAGTGAGAGGAAGAACCGGTGTTGTGCCCAGTGTGAGAAATAAATAAGTACCCTCTATACGACGTGTCGTGGAAGTCGCTCATTACATATATATCAGTCTGCAGGTAATTGACAATTACTGATATTTACATCAGGCTGTAGCCATGGCAGCTATTTGTACTGCATTAAACACCATAGCTAGTACACCTAGCATTACCCAACACTTAAACCGTGATATTTAAAACACGGTACAACGTCGCGTATCTGCTCATTTGGAACTTAAGGTATATATGCGGATGAGGTGAAAGAATCAGATATGCGAACATCTATTTAAAGTCACACTTACACCGTGCACAACGCACCGCTGCTGAGTGCGGGCGGTGAATTGTGTTCGGGAGGAATGTTGTATATATAGGTGTTATGAAAATTGATGAAAATAATGAAAATTAAATGAAATTTGAGATTTGCATAATTTATCCGAAATTATGTTAATCAGTGTAATTATGTGCATAATTTATGTTGATTCGAGAGGTAATCGTATTAATTTATGCGAGTGGGCGTGGTTATGATAATGCAGGTCGTTATGGATTATCAGGTCGAGCCTCGGTGACGAGGATTGTTATGAATTGGAATAACGCAATTAATCGTATGCAGTGACGCAGGCGTTGTGAGCGTGAATGAGAGAGAGACGATTCGACTCTGCTCTTTAATTCCGTATTATCGATAAGGATACGATTACTCTCGATTGAACATTATGGATTATGTGTGTTATGGATTATGTGGTGATAGTGTGCTTATGATAGGTCCCCAGGATTCAGATCTCATACGCAGAACAATATTATGCAGAATTTCAGGAAGAATCACACACAAACCTTCTGCATTAATCAATTTTATTTCTAGCTAACTTTAATTTTTGGATAATATGAAAACTAAATCTCGGGATTTTGGAATTTCAACACAGCGTTAACATGATACCATCACGATTGCGTTGTTTCACCTCGATAGCGGCACCTGTGGTTAATTCCCGACGCGTAACGCAATCGATCGGTTGTTGAGAGAGAGAAATTAAAAACATGCGAACTATTCTATCAAACCTTAACTTTATAATATGCAAACTCGTATGCTTGAATTGTTACACAACACGGCACTTGGTTTTTGATTCGTATCCAATCCTTAATACATTCTGATATGCGAAGTTATTATGCTTGAAATCGTCAGCACAGTGCCACGTTGATGTTCGTTCATTGATTCATAACGATTATGAATTTAAAGCGTTCGACTGTAATACTTCTAATTGCCTTATCAATGCCACTCGATGGCCACAATGCTTCGTTACTTGAATTGTCACACAAAACAGCAATCGGTCACTGATCATGCGCGGCCCTTAATGCAATTATTGTCACGTTAACAATAGGATGACTGATTATTATGCAACGCTACTCGTTGACAGGGCACTCCAACCAGTATTATTCTTGGAGGCACAAATATGCGTTTGAATTCGTTATTTCATTCGTGGATACCGGCAAGATTATGCAGAAAGACAAATATTAACGAACGACTCAAGTATTCCTAATCAACTTCTCAACGCGACTCAATGGGTGGCGATGTTTCTTTTTGAGATCCTTATCTCGGGCCAATCTTTTAATTGATTGTGGCCAGACCCCTGACAGGGAACCGGTTGAACCCGCTCTCTATCCCCGCGAGCGGCGCTCCGTGGTGAGGAGTCAAGAATTAATCTTTGTTAATGGGTCAGTTGGTAATTTATGCGGTTAGAAGTACAGCCCCAGCACAATATTACAGAGAAAAATTATGAACGCTCTTAAAAACGATGGATTATTCACTCGGTCGTTGCGATGTTTCCACAATCACGGATGGTTCAATGGCTTGAGGTTTTTTTGGCTTTGCTAATGACCCGTGTGTGTGTGTTGAATGGTATGAGTGGTGAAAGAGTAGGCCAATGTTCGGAATCGATTCTTTGCGTCAAGCAGACGTCTGGTTTGTCGTGTAGTGGGGGGCAGTGTATCATACGTATCAGTTGATTCTTCTTTCAGTAGTTGGTTCGGACTCGACGGACGTTGGTGAACGAGTAGATGCGTTGTTGTAGCTGAGATGACCGTCTGGTAGACGGCGTCAGAAGCACGCCCGCAGCGGCGCGCTGGTGCTCCGTCGTTGGCGGTTGTAGATTGCAGGCTCACGATTCGCTCGTGGTGGCGCTGGCCGCTAACAGCGGCAGCGGGTCGCCAATCGGCGACACTCGCCAATTCGGCGAGTTGTAGAGACGTATCCGGCGTCGGTGATGGCTGTTCTTCTGCTGAGATGAGTTGAGCGGGTCTTCTGCTGAGATGAGTAGAGATGAGTCTTCTTCTGTTGAGCTGAGTTGAGATGAGTCTTCTTCTGTTGAGCTGCGTTGAGATGAGTCTTCTTCTGTTGAGCTGCCCCCGAGGGCTGATGAGTTGATTTCAATGCTGAAACGGCTCCTTTTTATGCCAAAAATCTCTCCCCTTCTCGGCTCCCCCTCACGAGGTGGAGCTATCTTTGATCTGATCGTATGTCGGTGGGGGGGGGTTCGTGTGTCGGTGGTGGGGGGGGTTCGTGTGTCAGTGTGTATGTTTGTGTGTGTGTCATTTATGACATGGTCCTGTTCGGGTCTTTCCTCAAGCCATAAACATCAAGACAACAGACACCTCGATTCATCTCGGTGGCGTCTGGTTGTCTGATCCCTCCACCCAGAGAGAGGGGCGGGTTCCCCCCCCCCCCCTTTTCCGTTCGCGTTCCGACGCACAAAGAAATGGTTAAGATTTTTTTTTAAGTTTAACATTTCACATCACAGTTGGTATCTTATCATACACAGTTATGATCCTGCTTGTGATTCATAGTATTTGATTTATTTCCAAGTGAAGATGCTCTTCCGAGCGTATGCATTTTATCACGTGCTGCAGGGAAAGACAAAGGTGGCCGGGATCTTCCCATCTCTCTATACTTTGCAAATATCATTTCGACTCCACATTCTACCAGCCTAATCCACCCCGTTACCTTGGCTCTTACTTAGTTTATTAATTTTCGTCACTTTGTGTGTTTATAAATGTGTGACAGTTTAACTTAAAGCTCGCTCGCTCTTTTGCTGCCCGTGTGCAGGGTGGGGTGGGGCTACTACCAAGTTCCGTGTGTGGCAGATGGTCCCCGCGATAACGATCTGTTTGCCCTGGCGTGAAATTCCTCTCTCGCGCTCTTCGGGAGAGACAAAGGTGGTCGGGAGAGACAAAGGTGGTCGGGAGCACCTCTTTATACTTTCGACTTATATTTCTCAAATACCATTTGGTCCCATGTTCGCCAAGACTCGTGTTTGTAACTACGTCCTCCCGACACCTCTCGGTTTTACCGAGGTTCGAATTGTTATGATGGAATTATTAAAAAGAAAAATAATTATCATCCTGAGTTTAAGAGGTCCATTTCTTGATTGTTGGAATCCATATCCCTTGGTTCTATAAGGTTCTATAATGGAATGTCGTGTAAGGTTAACGCGTTGTTATTATTAATATTATTTTGCAATTTTCTTTAAAACTTTCTTTGCCTGGTTGCCGTGTGTGGGGTGGGTGCGTCTCCTCATCAAACCCGGCTGGCTTTTCCAGATGGCCCCTTGTGATAAGGTGTAATTCCTGCTTCTCCGCGCTGTGAGAGAGACAAAAGGTGGTCGGGGTTGCTTGGAATATTGTTTAAACTCTTTCGCAAGTTTGCTCGTTGTCTCATTCCTTCTCGATAACCTTTGATGTGACTCGGTATTCTTGCTCCAAGCTTTGTTTTAACAGTAAAGGTATTAAAGGTGAAAATCATTTGATAGCGAATTAATCATTGGATAATAATTCACTGATGTGTCTGGTGGCCTGTTCTTAATTGGAGTGAGCGTTAGGCTCGCTACTTTTATCTTATTCTTGTTGTTGCCTTTTAATTTTTTTGTTGCTTTACTGGAAAATAAGGAAAAGAATATGTATACGATTTACCCTGTTGGCGTCTGGTGTCTGCTCTCTTGGTGTTCTGACCTCGGAGGGACCTTTCCTAAGGGGCCCATCAAACTCTTGTTCATCTGGAGATTTTCGCCGATAGCTGTTACATCCTCGCCTGGAGAGTTTTATTATTTCTTTATTTATTAACGGCCTGTTTATGACCGACATCTGGTTTTTCGTGTTTCTGGCTTACGGGTTTGATTCATTAAAAAAATATATATATTGTTTGTCATGAAAGAAAGGAAAAAGAAATCTAGGTGTATGCATCCGTAAATATTCTTATGGATATTAATTGTGGAAAAAGGGCCGTATACAACATTCCGCCCTTTTAAAAATGATCGGTGGTCTGCCACCGGTTATTTTTAATATTAAAGAAAAATACCTTTTTCCACCATGAACCATCAAGTTTGTGATTTTTCCTTACAACGCGCGTGTACGTGTCACAACTTAGCATGATTATATTTGAATTAATAAGGGATTTTTTGTTGTTTTTTTTTGTAATAAGATAAGGAAGTATTCTACTGACTACGTGTTATAGGGGAAGTTGTTGATTGAAATTTTTTTTTCTTTATTCTTCCTCTTGTTCTCCCAGCACAGGGTACGGTTTGATTTGATTGATGTGTACCCACTTGTACTGCTGCTCTCTTCCTGTCTTTGTGATTTTTAGCTGATATACAACTGGGGACATTTTGTCAACAATCTCGTGTGGTCCTGTCCAGGAAGGGAGGAATTTCCTGCACTTCTGCTTTCTTTTTTCGTAATTGAGGTACAACACCTGGTCTCCGAGCTGGTATTCTGCGTGGCTGGCTTTTTGGTCATAGTATGCTTTGCTCCCCTGAGCCTCTGCTTGCAACTGGTCTCTGACCATAGCGAATGTGCTCTGTAGGTGACTGTTCAGTCCCGCTAGGTATTCAGTGGGCGTCATTGCCGTCGGGGTCTCGTCCTCCAGTGGGACATACAGCAGGTGCACTGGGAGGGTCATTAGTCTCCCTGTCATGATCTCGAATGGTGTCCTGCCTGTAGCTCGGTTGGGTGTGGCTCGCATGGCCATCAATACTAGGGGTAGTTTTGTATCCCAGTCGCGTCCCGTGGTGGACACATATTTCTTTAGGAGGCTCACGATGGTCCTGTTGGCTCTTTCCACCTGTCCTGAGGATTGTGGATGGTAGGCGATGTGTAGTTGTCTTCTTACTCCCAACATCTTCCACACTTCTGTGATGACTTCGGCTGTGAAGTGGCTTCCTTTGTCTGAATCGATTGTTGACGGTAGGCCCCACCTACTGAATATTTGATTGATCAGTAGGATAGCTGTCGTTTCCGCGGTGTTGTTGGGTGCTGGTAAACACTCTATCCATTTGGAGAATGCACAGGTCACAGTCAGCATGTATTTATTTCCTTTGGTTGATCGGTTGACAGGTCCTATCCAGTCGATTTGTAGGTTGGACCATGGATAGTCTGTTCCCCTCTTCTGTAGGGGTGCCCTATGCTGTGAGGTCGTTGGCTCGAACTTACAACACACGAGGCAGTTGGACACATGTTCGTGTATGTCTTGACTCATTTTAGGCCAGTAGGCCACCTGCCGCAGCATCTGTCCTGTGTTCATCTCGCATCGGTGGCCGCTGCATGGTTCGTCGTGGGCATGTTGTAACATTATCTCTCGATATTGTGAGGGGACTACCCATCTAGTTTTACCGTCTTTTTCGTTCGTATATACCAGTAGCCCTTTTCGTATTGAGAACCTTTTGATTTGGTTATGCATGATCTCGAGCTCTTTGTTGTCGTTCAGGTTGTCGGTAGTGATTGGTTTTCCTGTTGGATCCTGGATATGATCAGCCAGTGTTTTTAGTGTTTCGTCCTCTTGTTGCATTCTGACTAGATCTTCGGAAGGCTGTGCACTGTTCAATTGGGCTCTGACTCCAGCTTCTGCAGGGTTCTTCCCACTCCTGGTGATCAGTCTTATTACGGCAGGGTCTTGGTTCGTCGACTCTTGTTGTCCGTCTCTTTCGGTTTGGCTTTCTAGCTTCCACGGTGTGCCTTCCAGGCTTCCCGCTTTTGCGAGGGCGTCTGCCTGGTCATTTCCAGTTTTCTCTTGGCCAGGTATCTTGGAGTGCCCTTTGACCTTCTTCCAAAATATCTTCATATCTTTGTTCTGAACCATCGTATCTATGGCCTCGAACAGTTCTTGATGGTGAATTGGTTTATTTCTATGGTTCTTCATACTGTTCTTTTTCCATATGGGCAAGTGGTGTAGGAAGCTGTGCTGTACGTAGTTTGAATCAGTACACACCACCATGGTCTGTATTTGGTTATTGGATGCCATTTGGACGGCGATGTGTACCCCGGCCAATTCTGCATACTGGTTGGACTTTGGTCCCAGTTGAAATCCCGCTTGAATCCCTGTGAGTGGGCCAGTTTCCCAAACGATTCCTGATCCGGCGTGGAGTTTGTTTTCCTTCATTTTGGAGCATCCATCGATGTACACCATTGGTAGGTCGGCGCATGCTTCCTTTTTGAAGGGCAGGTGCCTGTTGTCCTCCGGAGGTACCTTTGCGGCACATGCTTCTATGCTGTCTAGCGTGCAATCATGTAAGTCAGCCAGACCTTTGGCCATTGGACTTTTCTTGTTTTTTGCGTATTTTACTGTGATTGGTAGGCCTTGGAGTGTCAGTGCCCAATTGGCTATCCGGCTGCTGGTTACGCGGCCCTCTCGAATCTTCTTACTGTTGAGGTACGCCAAGGATTCATGATTCGTTTCTAGGATGATTTTCTCTCCGTTCAACAAGTTCCGAAAATGTTGTATAGCCCAGATGTTTCCGAATATTGCCTTCTCGCACTCAGAGAACTTTGTCTCTACCCCACGGAGGGCCTTGCTGGCATAGGCAATAATTCGTTTCCCTGCTTCCTGTATCTGGTATAGTACCGAGCTGATACTATGATCTGAGTATGCGGTCTCTAGGTAGTATTCTTTTCCTTTCTCTGGGTATGCCAGGCAGGATGCCCCTGTGATCTGTTGTTTTAATTCCTCCACTGCAGATTCCTGTTCTTGTCCCCATTCCCATGGTTCGTCTTTTTGAAGTAGTTTGACTAGGGGTCGAGCGATCCCTGCGTAGTCATCCACGAACTGTCGAAGGTAGTTGCAGATCCCTAAGAAGCTCCGAAGGGTCGTGACTGTGGTGGGCGGTTTGAGCACGTGGAGGGCTTCAAGTCTTTTCGTTTGGGGTAACATTCCTTCAGCGCCGATCTGGAACCCGAGGTAGTCCACCCTTTTACGTGCCCACTGTCCCTTTTGTATTGATATCTTTGCACCAGCTTCTTTTAACTGCTCGAGGGTATGCTGGAGGTTCTCGAGGTGTTCTTCCCATGAGGAGTCCTTGACCAGAATGTCGTCGACATAGACGATGGTGCCTCGCTCTTTTGTGTCACCCATTGCCTTGTGTAGGAATATGTTGAAGTCTGCAGGTGAATTTGAGTATCCAAATGGGCATCGGTTCCAAGTATACTGTATCCCGTTGAATGTGAAGGCCAACTTGTATTGATCTGCTTCTTTCACGGGCATGGTCCAGAAACCATTTGATAGGTCCATTGTGGTGAGTATCTTTGCGCCTTTTATTTGGTTGAGACTTTGGTCGATTTCCGCCATGGGCCATCGAGATAGGGGAACCGTTTTGTTGAGTTGCCTATAGTCGATGGTGAGTCGCCACTTGCCAGTGGGTTTTAGCACAGGCCAAATTGGTGAGTTGTAGGTTGAATTGCATTCCCGAATTATATTCTTCTTGAGTAGGTTTCCCAAGGTTTCTTGGATTGATTCGTAGGCGGCCAGTGGAATCTTGTATTGTTTCACGTATACCGCTGGTGCTCCCTCCAGTGTGGGAATAGATACCACATGTAGGTCGGTTTTGCCGCAGTCATAGGAGTCTTCTGAGAACAGGAAGTGGTATTTCTGGAGCAGTTGTCGGAGCTCGTTTCGTTGAGTGTCATTCTCAAGGGCGTCTGCCGCTTAAATTTGTTGTTCAATTTGTTATTCTATTGTAGGGACTCTTTTTCCTTGGTCTGGGTCTAAGGCTTCTGTGATTCCTGGTAGCTCAGTGGGTTGTTTCCCTTGCGTTATTATCGGTTGAATTGCCTTTGCTTCACTGGAGTGGAATATGCTCTTGATCTTGTGTTGTCCTTCAAAAGTCCCCTGTTCACCTGTTTGACCACTAGTGGGCGGTATATACCCCACGAGGGGACAGTCCTTGGGAACTGCTGGTCGTAGGTCTGCTTCCTCAAGGTCCTTTCCCGGTTTATTTGTCAGCAGTTGAGTGGTTCGTATTCCTGCTGGACGCTTGGTTCTGTTCTTGGTTGTCTGTGATAGGTCGTTGAGTTCTGGTGTGGTTACTTGAATTCCCATAGAGTCTTCTGCGACTTCTTCCTCTTCTGGATCCCTATGCTGCTCCGGCATTGACTGTGCCCATATTTGTCGGGATTCAAGGTTCATAATGGGTTTAAGGCGATTCAGTAGTTCGATCCCAATGATCAGCTCTTTTCCTGGGTTCTGTACGACATATAATGGATGGCTCATGTTGACTTCGTTGAACTTGAGCTTCATCGTGACCTTGCCCAATGGTCGCATGTGGGTCCCTTCGCATCCAGAGTAGGTAAGCTTGCTTGGCATCATCTGCAGTGCTTCATTCTTCCTCTGGAGGGCAGTCTGGAGTTCGTCAAATAGGTCCCTGGATATCATTGATATTTCTGCTCCAGTATCACAAAGGCCCTGGCTGGTCAGTGTGTCTTGCAGTGTTACTTCCATGTGGACTCGCCCGACCGGTCCTGCGGGAATTAATTCTCCCAGATGGTACCCTTTGCCCTCTGGTATCACCTCGGCGACTGCTTTGGTGTTTCTTGAGTTTCCTATGTTTACTTGGTCTACTCTGGCGTTGGGTGTGCCCTCTTCCTGTGTGTGTTCTGTTGGTCTTCTTGTCTTTGGTGTTGGTATCGGAGTCTTCATACTCTCTTGGTGTCCTCTTTCCATCCGAATGTGGTGGGCGTATCGACTCCTGTTGGCTGACTGTGGTCTATGCTCGATTGCTAGTGGAGGCGGCAGTGGAAGACGATATGGTGTTTGATTCGGTGGGCGTCGGCCCCCGTGGTGTAGGTATGATTCATCACTCGCTCTTCCTCCTCCATAGTTCCAGGATCCGCCTCCTTCTGTATTCCATGGCTGTGTTGTCCGTGGATGCCAAGTCCCTCTTGCCTCGCTCCTCTCCCCACGTGGAGTGTTATTCAGCATGCCGTTGATGGGTGTTGATTGTAGTAGATTAGGCGCCCTCTCCAGGGGGGTTTCATGTCCGTCCCGTATGGTGTTATTATTTCTGGGACATTCGCTTCCCTCCAGATCAAGTCGTTCTTTATCTTTGGTGATGATGTGTGTTTTGGCTATGTTTGTGGTTCTTCGGCCGTTCACCCAGGCCGTGTGAGCCTTGCTTTCAATCTGGCGCAGGGAGGCAGTCTCGAGATCCAACATCATTCCTACTATCTTCATTATTTCAGGTCTTAGGGATTGGAAGAACATAACTTTTAATATTTTCCCTTCTTCTTGGGCGTTATCCACGTCGCCTGCATAATACGCTCTCTTGAGGCATAGGAGATAATCTCGTGGGTCCTCGTCTGCACGCTGAGTCATCAATTTTGCCGCATTCAATCCTTCAGACAGTGTGGAGTATTCCCCGAATCTCTTAACTACTACTCGGCTTAATTGCTTGAAATCGCTCCTGACCCTATTGGGCAGGGAGGTTACCCATGGTCTGGCTGACTCATGCAAGCTCCTTGATAATAGACATGCTTTTTCTGCTGATTTACACAGACCCCGGATCTTAGCCTCCTGTCCTACTGTGGCTATGTGAGTGTGGATATCCCTGTTCTTGTTGTGTGGATCGAAGTAGGGAATTCTCACGAGCGCTTTATCCATTCGTTTGAGGGTTTTACTGTTAAAAGTGTGTTGTTCGTCGTCAGTGGTGTCTGTTCCTGAGGAGTGCTCCCTCGAGCTGTCCCTGTCTTCGCTATCACTGCTGTCATGTTTCCCTTGCCTGTGCCGTGGTCTCCCTCTGTCCGAGGATTTGTATCTGTCCCGTGGCTTGTGTCCTTTGTTTTTCCTATGTGGGTCTGGTGAATCGTGCTTGTGGGTTGGTGTGTGTGATCTCCTTGAGCTGTGTCTATGTGGTGAGTGTCTTTGTCCTTGACCTTCATACCGTCTATCACGTGCGTGGTGTCTGCTGGGTGATATGCTGCGTTTACGTTGGTCTCGTATTTTGTGACTGTCAGGATTCCTGTGTCTGTCCTCTGTGGTGCGGGTTGTTTTGCGTTGGTGAGTTTTATGTGTTGCGCGTCTCTCTGGGGAGCTGTCCCTGGTACCCGTGTCATGTCGGTCATGTTTACGTGAGGTGCGTTCCTCTGGTGAGCCGTCTGTGTCTGACTGGTCACTTTTGCGTGCTGTGCGCCTCTCTGGAGAGCTGTGGGTTCTACGTCGGTCGGGCTTGTGTGGAATGTGTCTTCCTAGTGAGCTGTCTCTGTCCTCTGCATCATATCGGTCATTTTTGCGTAGCGTGCGTCTTTCTGGCGAATTGTCTCTGTGCCGCTCATTCCGCCCTGGTTCCGCCCCTTTTGGTGCTATTCGTACTGCGTATCCTGGCAATTTTATTTTGGGTTTTTGTGTCTCTCTAATTCCGAGGTTGTCATCCGCATGTTTTTCCACTTTTATCCCTGTTTCTCCTTCCTTCCTCTCGAATTGCAAGGGGGTCTCTCTGTCAAAATTGCTTTCTTTGGTGGTCATACTTTTTGGGGATTTTGGCCCTGGGCTACGTATGCGTGGCTCGGAGTATGGCAAACTGCTACTCCCGTATGGGTTATGTGTATCAACGTCTGGGGGTTTCAGTGGTGCAGCTAGCTCTGATCCTTTCTCTCCCACAAGGGCGCGCAGACGTTCTACCTCCCCCCTCAGGGACAGTTTATCCTCTCTTTCCCTTTCAAATTTTTCCGCATTCCATGCCCTTTCCCTGTCTGTCTGTATGAGGAGGTGTGAGTCTAACCTTGCTATTTCCGCAATTTTTACATCACGTTCGGATTTGTTACATTTGATCACGTCCTTAAGAAGTTTTTTCCGATGTTCCTTAATGTCCTCGATATGTGTCCCCTCCCATATGTCTCTCTGTTCTGCCTGCTCTTTAGCAGTCCGGCCAGTACGTTTTAACACAAGTTCACGATATTGTTTTTCCATAGATTCCATCTCCTCCGGGGAGGTCCCCTCTGAGTCAGTGGTATGCGTTGGGGTGTCAGCCTCCGAATGTTGCAGATCCAGTTCCATCTATCTTATGTGGTGTACTTGATAGACTTAAGAGTGTATCTTAATTCTGACATTTCATGTGTGGTGTGAGTTACTCTGGAAATTCCCTTCGGAGCACGTATAAACAATTGTATCACAGGATATGGTCAGTTTGACTCGAGCAAATAATCTTACTTCAATTGTCTTTGTTATACCCTGCTACTCTGGAATTTCCCTTCAGAGTGCGTTTTTTTGTTTGCTTTACACCCGTTACAGTCACAGGGCAACGTTAGATCATAAAACCTTGGTTAATACAACAGTGATTTGTTCCTTAATTCAAGCATAAACTGTCTGCGAGAGATCCCGGACGACGCGCCCAATATGTTGTATATATAGGTATTATGAAAATTGATGAAAATAATGAAAATTAAATGAAATTTGAGATTTGCATAATTTATCCGAAATTATGTTAATCAGTGTAATTATGCGCATAATTTATGTTGATTCGAGAAATAATCGTATTAATTTATGCGAGTGGGCGTGGTTATGATAATGCAGGTCGTTATGGATTATCAGGTCGAGCCTCGGTGACGAGGATTGTGTTATGAATTGGAATAACGCAATTAATCGTATGCAGTGACGCAGGCGTTGTGAGCGTGAATGAGAGAGAGACGATTCGACTCTGCTCTTTAATTCCGTATTATCGATAAGGATACGATTACTCTCGATTGAACATTATGGATTATGTGTGTTATGGATTATGTGGTGATAGTGTGCTTATGATAGGTCCCCAGGATTCAGATCTCATACGCAGAACAATATTATGCAGAATTTCAGGAAGAATCACACACAAACCTTCTGCATTAATCAATTTTATTTCTAGCTAACTTTAATTTTTGGATAATATGAAAACTCAATCTCGGGATTTTGGAATTTTAACACAGCGTTAACATGATACCATCACGATTGCGTTGTTTCACCTCGATAGCGGCACCTGTGGTTAATTCCCGACGTGTAACGCAATCGATCGGTTGTTGAGAGAGAGAGATTAAAAACATGCGAACTATTCTATCAAACCTTAACTTTATAATATGCAAACTCGTATGCTGGAATTGTTACACAACACGGCACTTGGTTTTTGATTCGTATCCAATCCTTAATACATTCTGATATGCGAAGTTATTATGCTTGAAATCGTCAGCACAGTACCACGTTGATGTTCGTTCATTGATTCATAATGATTATGAATTTAAAGCGTTCGACTGTAATACTTCTAATTGCCTTATCAACACCACTCGATGGCCACAATGCTTCGTTACTTGAATTGTCACACAAAACAGCAATCGGTCACTGATCATGCGCGGCCCTTAATGCAATTATTGTCACGTTGTTAACAATAGGATGACTGATTATTATGCAACGCTACTCGTTGACAGGGCACTCCAACCAGTATTATTCTTGGAGGCACAAATATGCGTTTGAATTCGTTATTTCATTCGTGGATACCGGCAAGATTATGCAGAAAGACAAATATTAACGAACGACTCAAGTATTCCTAATCAACTTCTCAACGCGACTCAATGGGTGGCGATGTTTCTTTTTGAGATCCTTATCTCGGGCCAATCTTTTAATTGATTGTGGCCAGACCCCTGACAGGGAACCGGTTGAACCCGCTCTCTATCCCCGCGAGCGGCGCTCCGTGGTGAGGAGTCAAGAATTAATCTTTGTTAATGGGTCAGTTGGTAATTTATGCGGTTAGAAGTACAGCCCCAGCACAATATTACAGAGAAAAAATATGAACGCTCTTAAAAACGATGGATTATTCACTCGGTCGTTGCGATGTTTCCACAATCACGGATGGTTCAATGGCTTGAGGTTTTTTTGGCTTTGTTAATGACCCGTGTGTGTGTGTTGAATGGTATGAGTGGTGAAAGAGTAGGCCAATGTTCGGAATCGATTCTTTGCGTCAAGCAGACGTCTGGTTTGTCGTGTAGTGGGGGGCAGTGTATCATACGTATCAGTTGATTCTTCTTTCAGTAGTTGGTTCGGACTCGACGGACGTTGGTGAACGAGTAGATGCGTTGTTGTAGCTGAGATGACCGTCTGGTAGACGGCGTCAGAAGCACGCCCGCAGCGGCGCGCTGGTGCTCCGTCGTCGGCGGTTGTAGATTGCAGGCTCACGATTCGCTCGTGGTGGCGCTGGCCGCTAACAGCGGCAGCGGGTCGCCAATCGGCGACACTCGCCAATTCGGCGAGTTGTAGAGACGTCTCCGGCGTCGGTGATGGCTGTTCTTCTGCTGAGATGAGTTGAGCGGGTCTTCTGCTGAGATGAGTAGAGATGAGTCTTCTTCTGTTGAGCTGAGTTGAGATGAGTCTTCTTCTGTTGAGCTGCGTTGAGATGAGTCTTCTTCTGTTGAGCTGCCCCCGAGGGCTGATGAGTTGATTTCAATGCTGAAACGGCTCCTTTTTACGCCAAAAATCTCTCCCCTTCTCGGCTCCCCCTCACGAGGTGGAGCTATCTTTGATCTGATCGTATGTCGGTGGGGGGGGTTCGTGTGTCGGTGGTGGGGGGGGTTCGTGTGTCAGTGTGTATGTTTGTGTGTGTGTCATTTATGACATGGTCCTGTTCGGGTCTTTCCTCAAGCCATAAACATCAAGACAACAGACACCTCGATTCATCTCGGTGGCGTCTGGTTGTCTGATCCCTCCACCCAGAGAGAGGGGCGGGTTCCCCCCCCCCCCCTTTTCCGTTCGCGTTCCGACGCACAAAGAAATGGTTAAGATTTTTTTTTAAGTTTAACATTTCACATCACAGTCTGTATCTTATCATACACAGTTATGATCCTGCTTGTGATTCATAGTATTTGATTTATTTCCAAGTGAAGATGCTCTTCTGAGCGTATGCATTTTATCACGTGCTGCAGGGAAAGACAAAGGTGGCCGGGATCTTCCCATCTCTCTATACTTTGCAAATATCATTTCGACTCCACATTCTACCAGCCTAATCCACCCCGTTACCTTGGCTCTTACTTAGTTTATTAATTTTCGTCACTTTGTGTGTTTATAAATGTGTGACAGTTTAACTTAAAGCTCGCTCGCTCTTTTGCTGCCCGTGTGCAGGGTGGGGTGGGGCTACTACCAAGTTCCGTGTGTGGCAGATGGTCCCCGCGATAACGATCTGTTTGCCCTGGCGTGAAATTCCTCTCTCGCGCTCTTCGGGAGAGACAAAGGTGGTCGGGAGAGACAAAGGTGGTCGGGAGCACCTCTTTATACTTTCGACTTATATTTCTCAAATACCATTTGGTCCCATGTTCGCCAAGACTCGTGTTTGTAACTACGTCCTCCCGACACCTCTCGGTTTTACCGAGGTTCGAATTGTTATGATGGAATTATTAAAAAGAAAAATAATTATCATCCTGAGTTTAAGAGGTCCATTTCTTGATTGTTGGAATCCATATCCCTTGGTTCTATAAGGTTCTATAATGGAATGTCGTGTAAGGTTAACGCGTTGTTATTATTAATATTATTTTGCAATTTTCTTTAAAACTTTCTTTGCCTGGTTGCCGTGTGTGGGGTGGGTGCGTCTCCTCATCAAACCCGGCTGGCTTTT
This sequence comes from Petromyzon marinus, assembly GCF_048934315.1. Lineage (NCBI taxonomy): Eukaryota > Metazoa > Chordata > Hyperoartia > Petromyzontiformes > Petromyzontidae > Petromyzon > Petromyzon marinus. The sequence continues at coordinate 1,059,915 of NW_027423016.1, forward strand.
CCAGATGGCCCCTTGTGATAAGGTGTAATTCCTGCTTCTCCGCGCTGTGAGAGAGACAAAAGGTGGTCGGGGTTGCTTGGAATATTGTTTAAACTCTTTCGCAAGTTTGCTCGTTGTCTCATTCCTTCTCGATAACCTTTGATGTGACTCGGTATTCTTGCTCCAAGCTTTGTTTTAACAGTAAAGGTATTAAAGGTGAAAATCATTTGATAGCGAATTAATCATTGGATAATAATTCACTGATGTGTCTGGTGGCCTGTTCTTAATTGGAGTGAGCGTTAGGCTCGCTACTTTTATCTTATTCTTGTTGTTGCCTTTTAATTTTTTTGTTGCTTTACTGGAAAATAAGGAAAAGAATATGTATACGATTTACCCTGTTGGCGTCTGGTGTCTGCTCTCTTGGTGTTCTGACCTCGGAGGGACCTTTCCTAAGGGGCCCATCAAACTCTTGTTCATCTGGAGATTTTCGCCGATAGCTGTTACATCCTCGCCTGGAGAGTTTTATTATTTCTTTATTTATTAACGGCCTGTTTATGACCGACATCTGGTTTTTCGTGTTTCTGGCTTACGGGTTTGATTCATTAAAAAAAATATATATTGTTTGTCATGAAAGGAAAAAGAAATCTAGGTGTATGCATCCGTAAATATTCTTATGGATATTAATTGTGGAAAAAGGGCCGTATACAACAGGAAGATATACGCCAGTCGGATATGCAACGTTGTACTGAACTGAAAACGTTTAGAAAGTGGCAATACGATGTGACAGTGGTCATAACGCTGCCAATGGACAGACTGCAGCCCGTTGGAACACTATTAAATTAGTCATTATCCACAGGCTCGCTGACAGGTGTTGTTGGGTTTTGCAAGATATTCTGTAAATGCGAGATCAATGGGAGAAATATTAGATCCCAACACCGACCCGTGCATTTCTGTGCGCGTGATGAAGCTAACGGACGGTCCACCCCTCTTTGTTTTTTATTCGAAATCGCATCTTCATACGGGGCGCAGCGCTCTGTAGGTGTCTGCAATAAAGCGCTCTCGTTCGGTCCAAGAAATAATAACCAGAAACAAGGAGGGGAGGATGGGTCTGGCGCAATTATTAAACTGCGAGGACAAAAAATGAACCGTGAAACTAACAGTATCTTACCCACCACCTGGACGCTAATTAAACACCGTGCACGCTGGAAATAGAAGTAATCAGGTTATGCCACCAAGAGGCGGCATGATGCTGTTCTGGAGTGCATCTTAAGTTGACCCAACAACATCTATAAGATCAGAAGTAACAAATAATCACAAAAGCATGTGCCCAAAAAGCGCACGAGGCGTATGGATGGGCTGAGGCACATTACAGCGCGAGGTTTCCCTTGCCGTAAGTTAAATGGTTGTGTGAACGCGTGTTAGTGGGAATAGCGCTGTGCCAAATCCCCATGGGGGGCATCACGTGCAGTGTGCTACAACCACGCGCGCGCTACAGAATGCCGAATAAAAATACTCGGGCGCGCTAATCCGGCCGCGAGATTGCTGGCTTGGCTCACTGAGCAGCAGGCAGCGGCTTCGTACTTTTACCAAAGCCCATGGAGGTTGGCCTCCGTCGGGTATTTTTTTTTGGCAGGAGTAGCAAAGGACCAAAAAAAAGTGTGAAATTATCCCAACTGGAAATCAGACCAAAGCAATCAATTTTCATGATAGATGTAATCCTGGCCTTATCAATAATAGAGCACCACACATTTTTATGATGTCTCGGACTCCCTTTCGCATTTCATCTCAGGGTTCCTTTCCATTTCGTTCCTCGTGTCTCATTCATTCCTGGCATTTAAGATGTGAATAGAAAGTAAACGAAACGCTCGCTTTTGTGTCGACGCCGTCCGCTCGCCGCGGTTCGATCATCTTAACGTCCCAGGACCACACGCAAAATTGGCATGCTTCGCTGAATTCTCAAAGGCGTTGATAAGGCATCTGTGTTTTGTCGAAGCGTGTGGTCAGAATTCAAATGAAGACCTATGGAAAACCCACGCCCCCCCCCCAACTTCTCCTCTCCCCCCTCCGCTCCTCAGTCTCCAATGACTTTAATAAGGCGTCTTATTGTCGCAAGAGGGAGTGTCCTTTTTATTATTACACGCTTTTATTTAACTCAATCTGTCTGTTGTTGTTGTCGTATCCTCAAATCTTGTAACTCAATTTGACTCACTTCCCAATGTGGTATCGACTGAAAACTTCGTATACTTGTCTTACTGATGACAATACTATTTTATATAATAAAAAGTAAAAAAAAAAACATATTTTTAAATAATCTTTTAACACGCTTTCTATTAACTCACTCTGTTGTTGTTGTTGTCAAATGCTCAAATCTTGTAACTAAATGTTAACCCACTTCCCAATGTGGTATCGACTGCAAAATTGGTATACGTATGTCATACTGATGACAATACTATATTCTATCATTAAAAAGAAAAAAATATATATTTTAAAACATTATTTTTTATGTTATGTTTCGCTTGGGTCTAATTGTCCACGCTCAACTGACGTTGGCTGTAAATGACCATGGCCTCTGACGTTATGGCGAGCTTCGGAGCCACTTCCTGGAGTTGTGGAGTTCTGCCATTACTAGTAGGGTATGTGGTGCCACCGCAGCGGAGCAACTCGGCCGGCGCTACCCTCTGCTCGCACCCCCCCACGAACGACCGCATGCACGCCCCACTAAACACTCGCATACACGCCCGTAGGGTCTCGAGGGGAGGGGGGGCCCGTGTGCGATGGGTTTTTACCCGAGGACCCCCTTAGGGATGTTCCACGATTTCCCCGGACCCGGAGATTGGCAAACACACACATGGACTTACACACAGACGTCGACCCACACACATAGAGACACATGGACTTAGACGCACACACACAGATATGGTTAAACCCAAGATGGATTGTTAGCAGGCCAGCCTAAATGTTTCTAGCCGGTAAAGATGTTGCATTAGGGGGATACAAGTTTCGCAAGCGTAGAGAAGGGAGGGAATGATCGTGGGCGAGAAAACGTGGAGCTTTGTGCAGAGCGAGAGACCAGGTAGCTTACACACAGTGTTACGGAGCCGATGAAAAGATAATGCCGCTCGACTTATTCGGAGTGAGACCTCTGGTGTCATACCGGAACCGGTCATGAGCACATTGGTCAGGTATGGGAAACTCTGCACTCTCTCCACAATTGGGCCATCAGCAATTGTGAGTTGTGGGGGTGGATTTTCCGATGGTACAAAATACCCAGGCAGGTGCTTAGTTTTGGTGGGGCTGATGGTAAGGCCCCACGTCTTAGTGGCAAGCTCCAGGTTCAGCAGCAGCGCGTCCAACTCCTCTTCTGGGTGCGCATTAATTACCAGATCATCAGCATACATAACGTGGTTGAGCAATAGGGAGCCATCCCTTGACCGCACCCGGGCATCAATCAGCCTCCCATTGTATCTGTACCCAGATGGAAATTCCTCCAGTACAGCTATTGAAGGCTTCACGAACTATGTGGTCAAAATAGATGTTAAATAATGTGGGAGCCAGAGGACATCCCTGTCGCACCCCAAGGTGTACAGGGAATGGCTCTGACTCCCGGCCACGTAGTTTTACCCGGGCCCGCTCACCATCATGAAGGTCCTTAATGATCGTGAGCAGAGTCAGGGATTCCGAAAGCACGAAGAGCAACCCTGAGCCCAGGCCTACTGATGGTATCATAGGCGTTGAGCAGGTCAATAAAGCACACACACATGGACTAACACGCACATATGGACCTACAGGCACACAAAGAAATGGACTTACACTCACTAACATGGAAACCATGCACACACAGCGACTAACACACGAACATGGACAGACACATACAGACACATCAACTCACACACACACCGACTAACACATAGACTCACACATACATAAGACTCTCACACACACAGACATACGAACTTACACACACAGACATATCGACGCACATACACACATGGACTGTCACACATAGACACATTGGCATACACACATCGACTGACACACACACATGGATGTACGCACACACACACACACGTACGTACAGACACACACGCATGGACTCACACGCACACATTGAGCAAAAAACACACACAGAAAGAAATGTACTTACACTGACTGACATGGAACGATGCACACACAGCGACTAACATACACACACACCGGCTGACACAAACACATCGACTCTGACACACAGACTCACACACACACATTGACCCACACACACGCACATGGACTTAGACGCAGGCATTATTATTGTGAAAAGTAACTTAATTAAAAAACTTTAAATTAGTTTATCACACTTGCTTGCATGTCGCCAAGTATGCTTAACATTTCGAACAGACACACACATTCACAAATTTACCTTTCACAATTAAGATACATAACGTCAGCATGTACTGCTGTCTTCATAGCAGGTACCACCGCCACAGTATGTACTGCTGTTATCATAGCAGGTACCACCACAGTATGTAATGCTGTCATCATAGCTGGTAAAACCACCACAGTATGTACTGCTGTCATCATAGCAGGTACCACAGTATGTACTGCTGTCATCATAGCAGGTACCACAGTATGTACTGCTGTCATCATAGCAGGTACCACAGTATGTACTGTTGTCATCATAGCAGGCAGCAGCATCAGCAGCAGCATCATCATCAGTAGCAGCAGTAGCAGCATCAACATCAGTAACAGCAGCATCATCATCAGTAGCATCAACATCATCAGTAGCATCAACACCATCATCAGTAGCATCAACATCATCATCAGTAGCATCAACATCATCATCAGTAGCATCAACATCATCATCAGTAGCATCAACATCATCATCAGTAGCATCAACATCAGTAACAGCAGCATCATCATCAGTAGCATCAACATCATCAGTAGCATCAACATCATCATCAGTAGCATCAACATCATCAGTAGCATCAACATCATCAGTAGCATCAACACCATCATCAGTAGCATCAACATCATCATCAGTAGCATCAACATCATCATCATCAGTAGCATCAACATCATCATCAGTAGCATCAACATCATCATCAGTAGCATCATCATCAGTAGCATCAACATCATCATCAGTAGCATCAACATCATCATCAGTAGCATCAACATCATCATCAGTAGCATCAACATCATCATCAGTAGCATCAACATCATCATCAGTAGCGGCATCATCAGTAACAGCAGCATCATCATCAGTAGCATCAACATCATCAGTAGCATCAACATCATCATCAGTAGCATCAACATCATCAGTAGCATCAACATCATCAGTAGCATCAACACCATCATCAGTAGCATCAACATCATCATCAGTAGCATCAACATCATCATCAGTAGCATCAACATCATCATCAGTGGCATCATCATCAGTAGCATCATCATCATCGTCAGTAGCATCAACATCATCATCAGTAGCATCAACATCATCATCAGTAGCATCAACATCATCATCAGTAGCATCAACATCATCATCAGTAGCATCATCATCATCATCAGTAGCATCATCATCAGTAGCATCAACATCATCATCAGTAGCATCATCAGTAGCATCAACATCATCATCAGTAGCATCAACATCATCAGTAGCATCAACATCATCATCAGTAGCATCAACATCATCATCAGTAGCATCAACATCATCATCAGTAGCATCAACATCATCATCAGTAGCATCAACATCATCGCTCTCACTCCGCACCTCAACTCGCTGCTTCTCTGCTCCTCACCACCACCACCAAACTCCCCCACCCGTGGGCACGTGACTGCCCCTCCCCCACCCCACCCGTGGGCACGTGACTGCCCCTCCCCCACCCCACCCGTGGGCACGTGACTGCCCCTCCCCCACCCCACCCGTGGGCACGTAACATGACAAAGTGACATCATGGGTACAGCCACAGAGGTAACAGCCAATCAGGGGAAGGGGGCGTATCTGAGGCAAAGGCAACAGGAGGGGCTAGCCGAGATGCTCCTGGAACCTGCTCGAAGGTTCCACCAGAGGGCGTGGCCGGAGGCGGGGCTTAGCCACTGAGTGAGGGGGTGGTGGAAGGCGCGCGCCAAATTAACCCCTAGGCGGTGTCTGCCAGCCGCCAGCTGTCAGTCAGAGAGGGCGCTGGTGGGGGGTGGGGGGGGGGTCACCCGGTCGGGGGGGGGGCCCGCGAGACGCAAACGCGGAGGGGGTGGAGGGGGGGGGACGTAGCGCCCCACCCGCTCGCGGGGAGCGAGGGGGGGGATGAGGGGGGGGATGAGGGGGGGGGATGAGGGGGGGGGATGAGGGAGGGGGGATGAGGGGGGGGGATGAGGGGGGGGGATGAGGGGGGGGATGAGGGGGGGGATGAGGGGGGGATGAGGGGGGGGGAATGAGGGGGGGATGAGGGGGGGGGATGAGGGGGGGGATGAGGGGGGGATGAGGGGGGGGGATGAGGGGGGGGGGAAATCAGCCCCCACAGGTACATTTAATAAAATCGTGTTTTTGATAGTTTTTTTTAAATTACTTATTATTACACGCTTTTTATGAACTCACTCTGTTGTATCCTCAAATATTGTAACTCAATTTTTACCCACTTCCCAATGTGGTATCGACTGCAAACTCGGTATACTTATGTCATACTGATGGCAATACGATATTATATCATTAACAATAAAATATATATTTTTTAACATTATTTTTTTACGTGCTATGGTTCCGCTTGGGTTTGATTGTCCACGCTCCACTGACGTTGGCTGCAAATCACCACGGCCCCTTACGTCGTGGCAAGCTTCTGGGCCACTTCCTGGAGTTCTTCCATCACTAGCACGGTACGTTTCATTAAAGCGTGTTGTAAAAAAGTTATTTTAAATATTACTTTTCATGTTCATATCCGACAATGCCGAGTGGCTAAAACATCTGTACGAGATAAAGTTGGCTGTGAAGACCGTGCTGTACTGAGTAGTAACACAGGGAGGCATGTGTTGGGCCACGTACACACACATTGATTACATAATGAACACGTTTCGGAATAACCTTAAATCAAAGTTGCTAGAGATGACATGCTCGACTGCCATTAATAAATACAGTGCCACAGTGAAACGCAGCCAAGTGTTTGACATACTTTAGTGCAAGATTCACCGCCATTAAATGTACACGCAATGTAATCAGACATTGCTCATACATTGTTCATACCTTGGTAAATATTTACCGCCTCCGTCCCAGGACGACGGACAAACAAGCCGGTTGTAAAAGCATTTAGGAATTAAATTAATGTAGCAAATTAAATTGTTGACAAAACCTCACCACCGGTTTGAGTCGACCTGGGGTGGGGGGGGGTGAATCCCAGCACCGATCTCGCGGACACACGAACAGGAAGTGTTTTGTTGCGGTTACACCACCCGAGTGAAGAGCCGCATGGCCCACAGTGTCATTATCACCAAATACATTAAACAGGTCCCTGCAGGGTGGGCTGGTAGGACAAGTCTCTGCACTGTCTATTGCTGATTTTACACCCAACAGCACGAGATTTCACTTCGTTAAAGTATTGAAAGGGGACGGACGGACACATTAATCTATTGCAGGCTGGTACACTCAGTTTACAACTTCGTTCCTACCAGTAACAGAATCTTACCCCGTTCGTTCTCGACGGAGACGCGTGCACTTGGGAGACGAACTCCGCTCGCTGGCTCCTTGGGGATGGCTTTGAAGGGGTCGTCGCGCAGGTGAAAGGCGAACGTCCTCGATGTTTCACTCAAACACGTCCACGTTGGGAGGGCGACTTAACGGGGGGGGCGAAAAGCAGCATCGTCTACACAGCGAGCCCCCGGGGAAGTCGTCACGGTGCGTAGTGAATGATGGCGAGTTTCTCTCTCTCCCTCTGGCTCTCTCTCCTAGCCCCTCTCTTGAGCATTAGCATACAGATTAAAATTAAGTAGCATACCAAAATTAGCATAGGACAACCGTTGACCAATCGCCTCTCGACCAATCGGATCCCTGGCCCTCCCCCCTCCCCACTTTGGCACGCGGCGACCAATCAGATCGCGGGAGGACGCTACCATTTTTAATGCCCTACACGCTGAACAGCGCGCGCCCATGTGTGTGTGAGTGTTTAGTTTTGTTTTAATTATTTTAATCATTAAAGTTCGCGAGTGTCAAGGTAAGCTACGTTGACTTTTTTTTTTAAAGCATTTTCTCAAGAGAACTGTTGTTGCTGCTGCTGCGGCTGTTGTTGTGAAAGGCCCGGTACACCCTGAGGCCTTGCCTAGACTACTAGGACAGCCTTGATTTGACGTGGGTCCACACTCTTTGCTTCTTTCGGTAGAAAATAAAATCAATTTAATTTATGATTTAATTTTATTTTATACCTACATTTTATTAAAAAAAAGAATTCATTTTTATTACAATTTATTTTATACTTGCGTATTTTTTTTTCTAAATGAATGAGTATTTTTTTTTAAATTTAAATTTCTTTTAAATTACATTTATTTTATTGTATACCTACGTTTAATTTAATTTAAATTTATTTTATACCTACGTTAAATTAAATTGAATTTGAAAATAAATTTATTTTGTTTAAATTACATTTATTTTATTTAATACCTACGTTTAATTTAATTTTTAAATTAATTACATTTATTTAAATTAATTTTATTTTATACCTACGTTAAATGAAATGTTTTAATAACTAAAATTTATTTTATTTAAATTAAATGTATTTTATTTCATACCTACACATGTACAGTCATTTTAACTGCTCTGACTGCTACAAGCTAAGTGCGGCCTGGAAGCGTATTATTAAGTAATACATTTTACAATTACAATTATAGAGGAACCCCATACTAATGAACTGACTACGTATCTATACAATTAAAAGACCGCACGCAGATATCGCAAAAGCGGACCCCGTTGTCAATGATATAATTTAGCAACTGCTGTACGTACATCATTAAAATGACACCGATTGCAATACGTCACCAAAGACACAATTTTAATTTGACCCCCGGGTCTGATCGCGTTAACTGTGCAGGTGGCGGGTCGAGAGGTTACTTGCACGTGTGTGCAGCTTGTTGAATATTGACGTGCGATGACTTGTGGAGAGGAAGAATGATGATGATGGTGATGCAAGTCTTGAAGTCTGACGTTGTTCTCCGAGTCGTGTAGCCGACCGCGTGCGACTTTGGGGATTGCGTAATGTCATTTCAGTTTCCTCTGTGGAACTTTTTATTTTGTTGATCCTAACGATGTAACTAACGTAGGGCGGGCTTGGGAGCGGCGTTGACGATGTGTTTTGGCGTTGCACCAACCAGCACCTTTGCATTCAGAAGTTGGAGGTGCTTTGATTGTTACAGCGAGAGGTGGAATCGTCACCGCCATCGTCATGGGTTTAAGTGGGCACGGAGCCCGTCAAGGGAATGGGTAGGTAGAGGAATGGGGTTGGAGAGTATACACAACTTGCAGTTCTAGTAATCTCAACAATTTATGGGCATGCGCATCATTAACAGTATCCTGATTGATGAGCAAAACAAAATCGCAATTTAATCATCAATCTGTTGTCATAAATGAGTATTTTTTGTTATAAAAAATCATTGTACCCCCATTCATGATGACAATTCCAATATGGTCATTATGATGCTCAGAATTACACTTGTATTCTCAGAATCATGAACATTTATTAAAACAGCAGTGTGCTCAAAATGCTCATTTACCAATTTCAACATGTACCCAATCAATTCCAAGATTCTAATCAAAGTAAGTCCTATGTATCGTGGTGTTTTCATGCTTATACATTATTGTGCCCCCCCCCCCAAAAAAAAAAATATACAAAAGTCTATTTTTATAATGTTTGCACGGTGTACAGTCTGGAAATTACCCACATGGCAAATTTCAAGCTTGGTGCGTGTCGGGAAGTACGCTAAACATTTTGAACAGACGCACACATTGACAACTTTGCCTTTGATATATATGGAGATTGGTAATAAATTGTTAATTTAACTACTTTCATGTTGACGGATTGGAAATAGGAATAGCACTGGCTCACCACGGGGCTTATCGCGTGGTATCTGGGCACTTTATTTGAAACGTAAACCCCACAGTTTGTGAGTACAATTCCTCGCAAGTTGCATCCACAGACACACACAGACTGACAATGACGCTTCTAGGTAAGAGTAAGAAATGAATCTACGTGTAGAGGAGAGACGAGAGAGCCAAGAGGTCACCTCGGGAGACGGGGCGGCGCGTCAACCTTAGTCACGTGACTGAAGGAGTGTGGGCGTGCCGTGCGTACGTGTGTGTACTGTGTGTGTGTGTACCGTGTGTGTGTGTGTACCGTGTGTGTGTGTGTGTACTGTGCGTGTGTGTGTGTGTACTGTGTGTGTGTACTGTGTGTGTGTAACGTGTGTGTATGTGTGCTGTGCGTGTGTGTACCGTGCATGTGTGTGTGTACCGTGCGTGTGTGTGCGTGCCGTGCGTGTGTGTGTGTGTACCGTGTCTGTGCGTGTGTACCGTGCGTGTGTGTACCGTGTGTGTGTGTGTGTATATATCGTGCATGTGTGTGTAACGTGTGTTTGTGTGTATCGTGCGTGTGTCTGTGCGTGACGTGTGTGTGTACTGTGTGTGTGTGTACCGTGTGTGTGTACTGTGCGTGTGTGTGTGTGTACCGTGCGTGTGTGTGTCGTGCGTGTGTGTGTGTACTGTGCGTGTGTGTGTACTGTGCGTGTGTGTCGTGCGTGTGTGTGCACCGTGTGTGTGTTCTGTGTGTGTGTACTGTGTGTGTGCTGTGTGTGTGTGTACTGTGTGTGTGTACTGTGCGTGTGTGTACTGTGTGTGTGTACTGTGTGTGTGTGTACTGTGTGTGTGTACTGTGTGTGTGTACACTGTGTGTGTGTGTACTGTGTGTGTGTACACTGTGTGTGTGTATACTGTGTGTGTGTGTAACGTGTGTGGCGGTAGTCTAGCGGTTAGTACGCTGCTCTACGAACATAACGACCCGAGTTTGATTCCCGCTCACAGCCAACACCCAGTGACGATTATTTAAACCGGTTCAGGGCCTCCCCTAGGTCGACTCAGCCTCAAGTGAGTACCCGGTGTGGTGTGCAAACATCATTACTGGGGAGACAAAGGCGGTCGGGCGCGGTGCTGGCCACCCACTCCCTTCGCGTGCCGCGCCGGCCTTCATAGGTGGTGCTGCTACTTGCTAACCGCACTTGCCCCAACAGTCTGTTAAGGCTACACGGGGGATCTTTGTCTTTGTATCACCACCCAGGAGTTACGGAGCTTTTGAGGCTCCGAGCCACGTGGGGATCCACGACAGCGTGAGGCGGTGCCACTCACAGGTGAGACTCGGGGATATGTGATTTCTAATCGATAGCCATCCATCAGTTAACCCATCGCAACTGCTGAGTCTGTCACGCGACTTCCTCCTTCCAGCGAGCCTTTGACGCTTCACGTGGCCTCAAAGTGTACATAGTGTGTACGTATACACAATAATGTCCACGTTGTTGCTGAGTTCACGCACTCAAGGGAGGGGGCAATGGAAAATGAATCTAAATCAACTTAAACTCCATCCCCATGACCTCATCGGCATGAAGTGGCAGCTAGTGACGTCATGTCACCAAGGTATTCAGCCCTCCCCCGTCCACAGCGCTCTTGAGCGTGACGTCACCTCCGCTTGGGTCACTGCCGATATCAATCCAGTGCCAATCCTTATTTGGGCAAAGCTACGCCCAGTGACTGGCGGTTCATTAACATAATGTATTCGTTGAAGCCGTTGAGAGTTCATTGCGACGAGTTCAGCAGCCACGCCCCATCCCTCGACATATGGGCCGGGCTCATTAACATAATTTATTCAGTTACAGAGCCGCTTATTATGGGAGGGGCGTATCTCTTACCCCGGAAGTTACGTCATGTTACCTGCTTACACGCGTGAGGTCGCGAGGTAACAGGAGGCTGCCGATCCGCGCTTGCACTGAAATCCGAGGTGAGAAATTCTCATGGTTGTGGTGGTGGTTGTTGTTGTTTACCAAGGTAGAGCCTCTCTCTCTCTCTCAGGGATGTCAGTTGAGTAGCAGCGAGCATGGGAATCGATGTCCAGGTTGGAACTTTAAAACGCGGGGCCTAGCCATGCGGGGCCTTGCCTCCTGCCCTCGCCTGATAGCATTCACTTTAATTATCTCACTTAAGTTTAATTTGTCTTCACCCGGCTCGCCACTTTGTAACTTTGTTTTATTGTCAATATTCACGCAGTTTTTATTTTCTTTTTCACCAGGCCAAGCCCGCTTGAGCTGCTATACCGCTCTTGTTATCAGAAGCGACCTGCCCACAACAACACAAGGTGAGGCTTTGTCAACGTGTGTGAATGTTTTGACTTAAAACTTTGGTGACTGCAGGAATTAATATTCTTGGTTCTTTCGGTAAAGTCACGTAGATAGAAAATAAAATGAAAATAACAATAAAAATAAATGTAAATAAAGCAAAAAAACTCACGTCGTTTTGATCGCAACACAAGTAGTCTTTATTTAATGTAATTGTATTATCAGTTATTTTTATTTTCTATCTGCGTAACTTTACTGAGAGAAACAAGAATACGTGTGTCAATGTCTATCGGTCAAAGACGCTATACCAGTGGTTCTTAACCTGGGTTCGATCGAACCCCAGGGGTTCGGTGAGTCGATCTCAGGGGTTCGGCAGAGCCCCCGCCACGGAGGTCCGGACACACTTGAATTATTGTGTAAATTTGTGATGACACACACGGCCCGCTTGGCCATCACTGGCTGCAGATGATCATGCTACACTGCTTGGCCAATCAGCGCTGCGGGGAATTTAGTGCGTACTCAGTAGTCAACGTGTGACTGTTGTTGTCGTACGTCGTGTGATTTCTTTAATATTTTATCCATGCTAACTATGTCGGGCAAAAGAAGAAAGTGGTCGGACGAATATGTACAACATGGATTCTCATGTATCACGGAACGTGATGGGAGTGAGCGTCCTATCTGCATGATTTGCAACGCCAAGTTGAGCAACTCTAGTCTTGCACCGGCAAAACTAAAGGAACACTTCTTGAAGCTGCATGGAGACAGGGAATACAAGAACACAACACTTGCTGAATTCAGGGTGAAGAGAGCCAGATTCGATGAAAGGGCCACTCTGCCTGCTCTTGGATTTGTACCTGTTAACAAACCGATCCTGACAGCATCGTACGAAGTTGCTTACCTGATCGCAAAGCAGGGCAAGCCACACACCATTGGTGAAACACTTGTGAAACCAGCTGCATTAAAGGTGGCGAATCTGATACTCGGAACAGCGCCCGAAGGTAAATTATCCCAAATTCCCCTTTCAAATGACACCGTCAGTGACAGAATAGAAGACATGAGTAAAGACATCTTGGCTCAAGTAGTCGCGGATCTGATTTCAAGCCCGGCAAAATTCAGCCTTCAACTCGACGAAACCACAGACGTTTCTGATCTAAGCCAGCTTGCTGTTTTTGTACGCTATGTGAAAGACGACATGATAAAAGAAGAGTTTTTATTTTGTAAGCCTCTTACAACAACAACGAAGGCAGCCGATGTGAAGAAGCTTGTGGATGACTTCTTCAGAGACAACAATCTTTCATGGGATATGGTTTCTGCAGTTTGTACGGACGGAGCTCCAGTCATGCTGGGAAGAAAGTCTGGTTTTGGTGCGCTAGTAAAGGCCGATGCACCACACATCATTGTGACGCATTGTATTCTGCACAGGCATGCGTTGGCAACAAAAACCTTACCTCCAAAAATGGCAGAAGTATTAAAAACTGTGGTGGAATGTGTGAACTATGTGCGAAAAAGTGCTCTGAGGCACCGCATCTTCAGTGAGCTGTGTAAAGAAATGGGCTCTGAATTTGAGGTACTTCTGCTCCATTCTAATATTCGGTGGTTATCCCGGGGACAGGTGCTGAATCGTGTTTTTGCCATGCGTGTGGAATTAGCCCTGTTTTTGCAAGAGCACCAACACTGCCATGCAGATTGCTTCAAAAATCCTGAGTTCATTCTCATTTTAGCGTACATGGCTGATATATTCGCAGCTCTCAATCATCTCAATCAGCAGATGCAGGGTGGTGGAGTCAATATCATGGAAGCGGAAGAACACCTGAAGGCTTTTCAAAAAAAGCTACCGTTATGGAAACGACGAACAGAGAACAATAACTTCGCAAACTTCCCGCTTCTGGACGACTGTGCAAGTAAGATCGAAGATGTGTCTGGAATCGGAGATATTTCTGTATCCACGGAACTGAAGCAAACAATTGCCACGCGCTTAGATGAGCTTGCAAAGTCTCTCGACGGATATTTCCCTACAAGAGAGTCATATCCAGCATGGGTGAGACAGCCTTTCACGTTTGCTGTTGAAACAGCAGATGTCAATGATGAATTCCTCGACGAAATCATTGAAATTCAGCAGAGCCAGGTTCAACAGCAACTCTTCAGAACAACAACGCTCTCAACGTTTTGGTGTCGACAAATGAACAAGTATCCAGTTATTGCTAAGAAAGCCCTGGATTTTTTTATACCATTTGTTACAACATATCTTTGTGAGCAATCCTTTTCGAGGATGCTGGACATAAAAACGAAGAAAAGGAACAGACTTTGCTGTGAAAATGACATGAGAGTGGCACTTGCCAAGGTGAAGCCACGCATATCTGAACTGATCTCTCAAAGGCAACAGCAGAAGTCACATTGATTTCCAGGTATGTAATTTGTTGTGAGTTTATGCATTGTGTTGGTTTTATTCTTTGAACAAGGTAATGTTCATGCACGGCTCATTTTGTGTACCAGTAAAAAACATATCTACGTCTTGAATTTGAAAAAAATCACATTTTATTTTTCACTAAAGAGGGGTTCGGTGAATGCGCATATGAAACTGGTGGGGTTTGGTACCTCCAACAAGGTTAAGAACCACTGCGCTATACGGAGAGACGCGCAAACTCCAAATATACAGCAGGCGTCAGGGTCGGAATCGAACCCACGACTTCCTGTATACCAGGTGAGGTAGTTAACATCACACCACGGAGAGAGACACGCAAACTCCAGTTAGCCTCAGCTATGTTCATTGATCCTCAATTAATTACTTGGTGGAGTGAGGAAGCATTCATGCCAAGCAGATGAAGGTGGCCAGGCGTGATTCTAGACACGCCACCGCCTGTTTACCCAGTGACAGTGTACAGTTTGTGTTTGCAGTAACGTCTATTAACTCTGTTGAACACGGAGGTTATAGCGTAACAATAGTTTACTTTTGTTTTCCTCTGGAACTCTTTATAAGAATGGAAACAGGAAGTTAACACAGTACGCACATGCAGCTGAAATCGGAACTGTTCATCCCAGCATTTAAGGACATCTGAGCCTGGATTCACACCTCTAAGTTGCGATTGAACATTAATTTATGCATAACACAAATAGTATTGTTTTCAACACCCTTTGCTATGTCAGCTGAATTTAGCTGCAGTCACGAAAGCTTTAAATCAAAATGTATATTCATATTCTTGGTTCTTTCGGTAAAGTCACGTTGAAGGGAAACAATAAAATAATATAATATATATAAAACAATAAAATGCATATTTTATTATATATTTGTTATTATTAAAATGTATTACAAAATATATAATAAAATAATAAAACAAAATAATGCAATATATTTTATTGTTTCCCTTCAACGTGGTGACTTCACCGAAAGAACCAAGAATATGAATCGCCGCAGTCACGAAAGCTTTAAATCAAAACTTTCTCGATCTCCGTAAAGCAACGCGAGAAACATCGTCACCAAACCGCCGGCAACAACGTCGCCAATCCTTTACTTTGTGCACGCGTCACGATGACACGTGCACACGTGTTGTGTACACGTCACGATGCCACGTGCACATGTCACGACGCCACGTGCACACGTCACAACGCCACGTGCACACGTCACGATGCCACGTGCACACGCGTTGTGTACACATCATGATGCCACGTGTACGCGTCACGATGCCACGTGCACACGTCACGATGCCACGTGCACACGCGTTGTGTACACGTCACGATGCCACATGCACACGTCACGATGCCACGTGCACACGCGTTGTGTACACGTCACGATGCCACGTGCGCGCGCGTTGTGTACACGGAACCGCCCCCATTACCCGCCGGGTAGGTGGCTACGAGTTTGCCGGAATGCTCGACGACCCTCGCCGCTCGTTCCCCGAGCTCCTTGGCCCGCCACCCAGTGGCGTGGGCTCCGTGGCGAGACCTTTGACGCCCGCTTGTGCTGTGGCCGAAACGTGATTTTTTATTGTTTTTTTTTTTTTTACCCGCGTGACTTTACCGAATAGAACCAAAGAGCGTGGATCCTCGCGGTCAACGAAAGCGTCCAATCTAGAATTGATAGCCTCTACGGGGAGGGTTTTCACCTATCTGTTAGAGCTTTTAACAGACAACGGGACAAGAAGTTACCTGATGAAGGCCGCTTGTGTTGTGGCCGAAACGTGGTGATTTTTTATTGTTTCATTTTTTTTACCCGCGTGACTTAAACCGAATAGAACCAAAGAGTGTGTGGATCCTCGCGGTCACTAAATCTTCAAATCTAGAATTTTTTTGCTCGTCTGCTTCGGCACCGTCGCCGCGGTACGTCGGGACTCGCGAGCGCGCCACGCCGCCTCACGGTTTGTTATTTAGGGTCGCGTTCCTTAATATTTGTTGTTTGAGTGAGCCTCGAGATTTATTGTTTTCCCCCAATCGTTGACGCGGTTTCAACACCATTCTCGAATTTGCGCGGCGCTCTGGTTTTGTGCGCGCGGGCGCGTCGAAGGATTATCGACGTATTTCCACGTCAGCTAAAGTTTCCACAGCCGCGTAATTTGCAATGTTCCGCGCGTACGAGCTTGTCGCCCCGATCGCACGTTTGCCGCCGCGCGATTCGTCCGAAACGCTAAAATAAACAACCGCCGGATGAACCGATGCGCGTACATCACTCACTCTTCCTCACTCACACTCCCCTCTCTCACTCTCTCTCACTCACTCGTCCTCACTCGCTCACTCATCCACCAACATCCAACATCGGGGCCGGATTCGGGCGTGGGGGGGGGGAGGCTTCAGGGGCTGCAGCCCAGGGGCCTCGTCCAGCTGAAGCGCCTCCAGAGACGAAGTGAAAAGTGATTTCAGTTGCGCATGCTGAATTTTATTCGTCGTTAGCCTTGTAAAAAAAATATACATTTAATTTTTCTTTAACTTTGTTTTCCTTATTCTTAGCTCTTTTGGTAAAGTCACGTTGAAGGGAAACAATAAAATAATAAAATATATATAAAGTCACGTTGAAGGGAAACAATAAAATAATAAAATATATATAAAACAATAAAAATATTGTTTTATATATATTTTATTGTTTCCCTTCAACGTGACTTTACCGAAAGAGCTTAGAATATGAATTACTGCAGTCACGAAAGCTTTAAATCAAAATGTTTAAACGTGTATGCAGTCGGCTGCGTTTCGGGCAATGACTCTTTTAATTGTGCGTAAAAATAAAAGACGCGAGCGATGGGAGTTGGGGCACGAAGGGAAACGCCAGCGGTGTTGACAATCTCTCTGCTGCTCGTGTTGAGGGAAGTTCGTCTGGCTGCTTTGACATTTACTGATGACGTCCGGCTGCATCAGAGGCTCAAATGGCATACACTGTCCGTGACAACAACAAAAATCCATTTCAACTTACACGTAATTATATAAATATACGCCCTTGCAGGTTTGCACTCATTTTATTAAGAGACGTATATACACACACACACGTACGTGTGGGGTGAAACGTTCCCCGGGGGAATACAGGAATGCCTTCAGATGCGTCAGCTGTGATTTCACTCCATTCCGGTGTTCCACATTAAAGAGAGAGACGTCCCTGTAGGATCTTGGTGTGTGGCTGTGGACCAATCTTAGCATGCAAACTCGACAACAAAATAACACAATAAAATTCACACGACGTTTCGGCCACAACGCAAGCGGCCGTCTTCAGGTGAAAGGTACAGAACTGTCGGGATGACAGAGCTCCATTGAAGCTCTGTCGTCCCGACAGGTCTGTACCTTTCACCTGAAGACGGCCGCTTGCGTTGTAGCCAAAACGTCGTGAGAATTTTATTGTGTTATTTTATTATTTTATTCTCATTCTACGTGACCTTACCAAAATAACCAACGAAGATGAATCCTTGCAGTCACGAAAGCTTTAAATCGAAATTTAAACTCGACGTTTTAATTTAGGCAGGAATTCTGGAAAGGCTGCAACAACCGGGGGGGGGGGGGGGGGGGAACCACCCCAGGTGGCTGTGGTTGCAGGCCGGTTTGATCGCCTACGCTCAACGTTACGAGAGAGAGATATAAAACAAAGCGTTGAACATTAATTCACCCGATTCCAATCGCACGCACGAGAACCCAAATTCAAACGGCCGCGGCGAACGTCGCGCGCGCTAGCGGCACCTGGGCCCTGCGGCACGATGAGACAGATTACTTGTGGGGAGACAGCCGTCGTGTGAAACCGATCTTAGAAAACCTCGCAAAGAGGGCGCCGCCACAACGCGCCCCGCCGAGGCGTTCACGAGCGTTGTTGTTGTTGATTGTGCGGTTGTTGTTGTTGTGCGGTTGTTGTTGTTGTGCGGTTGTTGTTGTTGTTGTTGATTGTGCGGCTGTGGTTGGGGGGGCCGGTGACGTCGCCGTGCTCCTGGCGAAGGGGAGCGGTGGTGTAGCGGTCAGCGCGTTGCGCTACGAACCTGCCAACCCGAGTTCGATTCCCGCTCGCGGCCAATGCCAGTGAATATTATTATTTTTTAATTCTAGATTTGAAGCTTTCGTGACTGCAAGGATCCATACTCTTTGGTTATATTCGGTAAAGTCACGTAGGTAAAAAATAAAATAACAAAATAAAACATTATTATTATCCGAACCGGGAACCTGTGCATTCCCCAGGTCCCGGTTCGGATAAAAAAAGGGCTTAAGGCCATCCTCTTAAAACGCCTAACTTGGCGACCATGGTATTGTGGACATCTGGAGGTGAGTTGCCCTGAACCACCCATGTGCACGGCGAAGGCTTGTTATTATTATGTAACACATTTTCTGCATTTAGCAAGGCAAGGTACTGCTGTTGTACAACGGGCAAATTCTTCAACAGGACACCTGTCAGGTGATTTTTTTATTTTTTTAGGCCGGCATACATACGGGCACAAGCACAACGCTATTTAACACGGGCAGTTCAGGGCGAATCACCTCCCGATATCCACAATACCAGGATCGCCAAGTTAGGCGTTTTAAGAGGATGGCCTTAAGCCCTTTTTACAAACAGAAAATGTTTCCATAAATTACAGGCACCACACTGTGAATATGCAAAGCGCGGCTTATACCACACGTACAATTGACATACTTTCCAGTTGCTTAGTGATTTAAAATATCATCAGTTGAGCGTAGCGGCGTATACGCAGCTTACACAGAGTGATGCCAGAGTTTCATGAGAAATTCTCTGCAGTCTTTGCCGAAGGTGGAGGCAGTTCACGACTTACACCGGCCACAGCTGAAAGGCTACAACGGGGGTGACCCCGTTACGCGTAAGATTGGCCTGCGATTAAATTTAAACATCATAAATAAATCAACGATCACATTCACTGCTGGATGAAGGCCTCAAGCCACCGCCGCCACTTCTCACGATTGTGCCGATGCAACGATCAACCCACAGCACGTGAGCTGATTTAATCACCTTCTTTGGTTCTTTCGGTAAAGTCACGTAGAATGAGAATAAAATAATAAAATTCTCACGACGTTTCGGCCACAACACAAGTGGCCTTCTTCAGGTGAAAGGAACAAACCTGTCTGGACGACAGAGCTACAATGAACGCTGCTGAGATTCGCAGCGTCTTTTAAGCCGGTTGAGAGAAGTGAGGCACCTTGACAAAGGGGTTTACTTATCAAACAGGAGAGTTTAGCATTGAAACAGTTGAGGGATTAGCTTGTGACTGGTCACAGAAGTAGCTATGTTAAAGTGATTTCATCACCTTTATAATGAATTATTTCATAACCTTTATTATGAATGATTTCATCACCTTTATTATGATTTCATCACCTTTATTACGAATGATTTCATCACTTCGTCTCCATTCGGAGGAATCTCGTCTCTTGGCTTCCACTCCATCGAGTGTCCTTGAATGTTGGTCAAGAAACCCTTCCAGTGATGTGTCCTGCCCAAGCCCGCTCACTTTTGAATGTTTTCATCAACCTGCTTGTTTTCTGATCCACGTGTTCTTCTTCCTGTCTCTCGGCACGATTTCCAAGTGTGCGTTTCGACAAGCCTATTTACGTTATTTACAGTTTTCGTTCAGTTTTATTGTCGGTTGATGGCTGTGTCTCTAAACCGTATATCACAGCAGGCAGTACGTACCAATTCAAGATTTTAGTCTTCAGGTCACGTTACTATGTTACCTTTATTTATCAGCCATGAGGTTTTTCTTTTGGGTTAGCTCACGTAAATGTGTCGTTACATCCACCACCACCTCGCAACACAGCCAATCAGCAAGGTTTGTCACGTAAACAAAGCATGCCAATTCATACTCTTTGGTTCTATTCGGTAAAGTCACGTAGGTAAAAAATTAAACAAAAATCACGACGTTTTATTTTTTTACCTACGTGACTTTACCGAATAGAACCAAAGAGTATGGATCCTTGCAGACACGAAAGCTTCAAATCTAGAATTCATGCCAATTCAGCACACCGGTTGGTTGTGTGTTGGATAATAAAGCCCCACACAACATTTACAATTCGAGTACTGTGATGTTTTGCCAGTAATTACAGCCAGCCTCATCAGGCAGCAGCAGCCAGAGCTATGGAGAAATCCTCCTGTTTCCGTATATATAAAAAAACCTATGGATATTGGTCACGAAAGCCTAAGTGTTGAATTGTCAAGTTCAGCGTTCTAAACTCCAACTTGCTCACATCTACCTTTTTACGTAAATATTTTGATCCTGGTCCATCTTAATCTGCTGTTTCCAGTTGTGTGTGTGTGTTTTAATGTAAAATGAGCACAGTACTTCCCCATGTGTTTGCACAGTTACCCTGTGCATGAACGTACGGCCGACACTAAACACGTGACACCAGAGTGAAACTCGGTCATCTGAAATGTAAGCAATAGTGTCCCCCTGCTCGACATTGACATTGTGGTTGGTGATATTCTTGGTTCTTTCGGTAAAGTCACGTTGAAGGGAAACAATAAAACAATAATATATATATAAAACAATACAATTCTCACGACGTTTCGACTGTAACACAGTCATCATCTTGCTGTTGGTTTTTTCACACCTGATGATGAATGTTTGTGTTACTGTCGAAACGTGAGAATTTTATTGTTTTATATATTTTTATTATTTTATTGTTTCCCTTCTACGTGGTGACTTTACCGAAAGAACCAAGAATATGAATCACTGCAGTCACGAAAGCTTTAAATCGAAATTGGGTTGGCGCTCAACTTTGTTGGTGGATCTGAGTTACAGGTGGACATTCCACATTCATATGGCCAGGATTAGATTATGTGGAGCATAACCGCGAGTGACCTGGCCACAAAAGCGACGCGTTAGCAATCACCAGAGAGACCATGAGCTGACTTCATTCCTGACCAAGGATTTTAACTTTTAACCCATCCAAATGCGAGTTGTGCTGTCTAACAACAGCACTGCGTAAGCTAGAAACCGAATCTTCTCACAGTACAGCCATAATCCTAGCCCGGGTCCAAATCCCACGGTATTTGTACTTTTGGGGGCAGTCAGTTTTTCAAGCCCTGTAGGCCTCCTCTTTCACGTCAGCATATTATCCGCAAATCTTCCAATATCCGCTGCTGGCAGCGGATTTACAATTACAATTGCTGTTGTCGCTACCTTCGGACCACTGATATATTTTAATTTGAGTTGATTTGTAGATTTCCCACAAAAAATGTACATCTACCCTGATAAAGACCTTGCTGGAGTGGCCATCGTGCAGCGTGTCCACGTGTCACGTGCTTGTTCTTGCCGCACGGCTGCTGATGTAGACGCAGGGCAATGACCACAATGTCACATTCGGGTGGTCAAGTCAGACAACCGCATCAGGAGCGGCGAAGCGCGTCACCGCCGTGACGATGTCACCTTTGTATATATTTGTAAACTTTTTAGGCATAAGCGATTAGGCAGTAACACCGACGATCCAGGAAACAAAAAAGATTGTGTTACGTAGCGCAATCAGTGGCTGGCGAACGTTCCAACGCAACCGTACGTGACTCGCGAGAATGAAGGAACGGAAACGCTGAGAAATTAAAAACGTAAATGACACAACGGTGTCTAAAAGATGTGGATTACTTCAGCAGTTGCTGCACGTACATCATTAAAATGACACCGATTGTAATACGTCACCAAAGACACAATTTTAATTTGACCCCCGGGTCTGATCGCGTTAACTGTGCAGGTGGCGGGTCGAGAGGTTACTTGCACGTGTGTGCAGCTTGTTTAATATTGACGTGCGATGACTTGTGGAGAGGAAGAATGATGATGATGGCGATGCAAGTCTTGAAGTCTGACGCTGTTCTCCGAGTCGTGTAGCCGACCGCGTGCGACTTTGGGGATTGCGTAATGTCATTTTAGTTTCCTCTGTGGAACTTTTTATTTTGTTGATTATAACGATGTAACTAACGTAGGGCGGGCTTGGGAGCGGCGTTGACGATGTGTTTTGGCGTTGCACCAACCAGCACCTTTGCATTCAGAAGTTGGAGGTGCTTTGATTGTTACAGCGAGAGGTGGAATCATCACCACCATGGGTTTTAAGTGGGCACGGAGCCCGTCAAGGAAATGGGTAGGTAGAGGAATGGGGTTGGAGAGTATACACAACTTGCATTTCTAGTAATTTCAACAATTTATGGGCATGCGCATCATTAACAGTATCCTGATTGATGAGCAAAACAAAATCATCAATCTATTGTCATAAATGATTCCGAAATATCAATAGTCCTGCTCAAAACCACATTCCTATTGCTATAAAAAATCATTGCACCCCCATTCATGATAACAATTCCAATGTGGTCATTATGATGCTCAGAATTACACTTATATTCTCAGAATCATGAACATTTATTAAAACAGCAGTGTGCTCAAAATGCTCATTTAACAATTTCAACATGTACACAATCAATTCCAAGATTCTAATCAAAGTAAGTCCTATGTATCGTGGTGTTTTCATGCTTATACATTATTGCGCCCCCCCCCAAAAAAATATACAAAAGTCTATTTTTATAATGTTTGCATGGTGTACAGCAGTGGTTCTTAACCTTGTTGGAGGTACCGAACCCCACCAGTTTCATATGCGCATTCACCGAACCCCTCTTTAGTGAAAAATAAAATGTGATTTTTTTCAAATTCAAGACATAGATATGTTTTTTACTGGTACACAAAATGAGCCGTGCATGAACATTACCTTGTTCAAAGAATAAAACCAACACAATGCATAAACTCACAATAAATTACATACCTGGAAATCAAAGTGACTTCTGCTGTTGCCTTTGAGAGATCAGTTCAGATATGCGTGGCTTCACCTTGGCAAGTGCCACTCTCATGTCATTTTCACAGCAAAGTCTGTTCCTTTTCTTCGTTTTTATGTCCAGCATCCTCGAAAAGGATTGCTCACAAAGATATGTTGTAACAAATGGTATAAAAAAATCCAGGGCTTTCTTAGCAATAACTGGATACTTGTTCATTTGTCGACACCAAAACGTTGAGAGCGTTGTTGTTCTGAAGAGTTGCTGTTGAACCTGGCTCTGCTGAATTTCAATGATTTCGTCGAGGAATTCATCATTGACATCTGCTGTTTCAACAGCAAACGTGAACGGCTGTCTCACCCATGCTGGATATGACTCTCTTGTAGGGAAATATCCGTCGAGAGACTTTGCAAGCTCATCTAAGTGCGTGGCAATTGTTTGCTTCCGTTCCGTGGATACAGAAATATCTCCGATTCCAGACACATCTTCGATCTTACTTGCACAGTCGTCCAGAAGCGGGAAGTTTGCGAAGTTATTGTTCTCTGTTCGTCGTTTCCATAACGGTAGCTTTTTTTGAAAAGCCTTCAGGTGTTCTTCCGCTTCCATGATATTGACTCCACCACCCTGCATCTGCTGATTGAGATGATTGAGAGCTGTGAATATATCAGCCATGTACGCTAAAATGAGAATGAACTCAGGATTTTTGAAGC
This sequence comes from Petromyzon marinus, assembly GCF_048934315.1. Lineage (NCBI taxonomy): Eukaryota > Metazoa > Chordata > Hyperoartia > Petromyzontiformes > Petromyzontidae > Petromyzon > Petromyzon marinus. The sequence goes on from NW_027423016.1 coordinate 1,084,125, forward strand.
AATCTGCATGGCAGTGTTGGTGCTCTTGCAAAAACAGGGCTAATTCCACACGCATGGCAAAAACACGATTCAGCACCTGTCCCCGGGATAACCACCGAATATTAGAATGGAGCAGAAGTACCTCAAATTCAGAGCCCATTTCTTTACACAGCTCACTGAAGATGCGGTGCCTCAGAGCACTTTTTCGCACATAGTTCACACATTCCACCACAGTTTTTAATACTTCTGCCATTTTTGGAGGTAAGGTTTTTGTTGCCAACGCATGCCTGTGCAGAATACAATGCGTCACAATGATGTGTGGTGCATCGGCCTTTACTAGCGCACCAAAACCAGACTTTCTTCCCAGCATGACTGGAGCTCCGTCCGTACAAACTGCAGAAACCATATCCCATGAAAGATTGTTGTCTCTGAAGAAGTCATCCACAAGCTTCTTCACATCGGCTGCCTTCGTTGTTGTTGTAAGAGGCTTACAAAATAAAAACTCTTCTTTTATCATGTCGTCTTTCACATAGCGTACAAAAACAGCAAGCTGGCTTAGATCAGAAACGTCTGTGGTTTTGTCGAGTTGAAGGCTGAATTTTGCCGGGCTTGAAATCAGATCCGCGACTACTTGAGCCAAGATGTCTTTACTCATGTCTTCTATTCTGTCACTGACGGTGTCATTTGAAAGGGGAATTTGGGATAATTTACCTTCGGCCGCTGTTCCGAGTATCAGATTCGCCATCTTTAATGCAGCTGGTTTCACAAGTGTTTCACCAATGGTGTGTGGCTTACCCTGCTTTGCGATCAGGTAAGCAACTTCGTACGATGCTGTCAGGATCGGTTTGTTAACAGGTACAAATCCAAGAGCAGGCAGAGTGGCCCTTTCATCGAATCTGGCTTTCTTCACCCTGAATTCAGCAAGTGTTGTGTTCTTGTATTCCCCGTCTCCATGCAGCTTCAAGAAGTGTTCCCTTAGTTTTACCGGTGCAAGACTAGAGTTGCTCAACTTGGCGTTGCAAATCATGCAGATAGGACGCTCACTCCCATCACGTTCCGTGATACATGAGAATCCATGTTGTACATATTCGTCCGACCACTTTCTTCTTTTGCCCGACATAGTTAGTATGGATAAAATATTAAAGAAATCACACGACGTACGACAACAACAGTCACACGTTGACTACTGAGTACGCACTAAATTCCCCGCAGCGCTGATTGGCCAAGCAGTGTAGCATGATCATCTGCAGCCAGTGATGGCCAAGCGGGCCGTGTGTGTCATCACAAATTTACACAATAATTCAAGTGTCTCCGGACCTCCGTGGCGGGGGCTCTGCCGAACCCCTGAGATCGACTCACCGAACCCCTGGGGTTCGATTGAACCCAGGTTAAGAACCACTGGTGTACAGTCTGGAAATTACCCACATGACAAATTTCAAGCTTGGTGCGTGTCGGGAAGTACGCTAAACATTTTGAACAGACGCACACATTCACAACTTTGCCTTTGGTATATATATGGAGATTAGTAATAAATTGTTAATTTAACTACTTTCAAGTTGACGGATTGGAAATAGGAATAGCACTGGCTCACCACGGGGCTTATCGCGTGGTATCTGGGCACTTTATTTGAAACGTAAACCCCACAGTTTGTGAGTACAATTCCTCGCAAGTTGCGTCCACACAGACAGACAGACAATGAGGTTTCTAGGTAAGAGTAAGAAATGAATCCACGTGTCGTGGAGAGACGAGAGAGCCAAGAGGTCACCTCGGGAGACGGGGCGGCACGTCAACCTTAGTCACGTGACGGAAGGAGTGTGGGCGTGCCGTGCGTGTGTGTCGTGTACTGTGTGTGTGTACTGTGCGTGTGTACTGTGTGTGTGTGGTGTGCGTGTGTGTACCGTGCGTGTGTGTGTACTATGCGTGTGTACTGTGTGTGTGTGTGTACTGCGTGTGTGTGTACCGTGCGTGTCGTGTGTGTGTACCGTGTATGTGTACTGTGTGTGTGTGTACTGTGTGTGTGTGTACCGTGTGTGTGTGTACCGTGTGTGTGTACTGTGCGTGTGTGTGTACTGTGCGTGTGTGTGTACCGTGCGTGTGTGTGTGTACCGTGCGTGTGTGTGTACTGTGAGTGTGTGTGTGCGTGTGTGTGTACTGTGCGTGTGTGTGTACTGTGCATGTGTGTGTACTGTGCGTGTGTGTGTGTACCATGCGTGTGTGTGTCGTGCGTGTGTGTACTGTGCATGTGTGTGTACTGTGCGTGTGTACTGTGCGTGTGTGTGTGTACTGTGCGTGTGTGTCGTGCGTGTGCATCGTGTGTGTGTACTGTGTGTGTGTACTGTGTGTGTGCTGTGTGTGTGTGTGTACTGTGTGTGTGTGTACTGTGTGTGTACTGTGTGTGTGTACTGTGTGTGTGTGTAACGTTTGTGGCGGTAGTCTAACGACCCGAGTTTGATTCCCGCTCACAGCCAACACCCAGTGACGATTATTTGAACCGGTTCTGGGCCTCCCCTAGGTCGACTGAGCCTCAAGTGAGTACCTGCTGCGGTGTGTAAACATCGCTACTGGGGAGACAAAGGCGGTCGGGCACGGTGCTGGCCACCCACCCCCTCGTGTACCGTTCCGGCCTACATAGGTGGCGCTGCTACTTGCTAACAGCACTTGCCCCAACAGTCTGTTAAGGCTACACGGGGGATCTTTGTCTTTGTATCACCACCCAGGAGTCACGGAGCTTTTGAGGCTCCGAGCCACGTGGGGATCCACAACAGCGTGAGGCGGTGCCACTCACAGGTGAGACTCGGGGATATGTGATTTCTAATCGATAGCCATCCGTCACGCGACTTCCTCCTTCCAGCGAGCCTTTGACGCTTCACGTGGCCTCAAAGTGTACACAGTGTGTACGTATACACAATAATGTCCACGTTGTTGTTGCTGAGTTCACGCACTCAAGGGAGGGGGCAATGGAAAATGAATCTAAATCAACTTAAACTCCATCCCCCATGACCTCATCGGCATGAAGTGCCAGCGGGAGGTGTACCTCGATAGTGACGTCATGTCACCAAGGTATTCACACTCCCCCAATCCCGTCCACGGCGCTCTTGAACGTGACGTCACCTCCGCTTGGGTCACTGCCGATATCAATCCAGTGGCAATCCTTATTTGGGCAAAGCTACGCCCAGTGACTGGCGGTTCATTAACAATGTATTTGTTGAAGCCGTCGAGAGTTTATTGCGACGGGTTCAGCAGCCACGCCCCTTCCCTCGACATATGGGCTGGGCTCATTAACATAATTTATTCAGTTACAGAGCCGCTCATTGTGGGAGGGGCGTGTCTCTTACCCCAGAAGTGACGTCATGTTACCTGCTGCCGCGTGACGTCGCTAGGTAACAGGAGGCTGCCGATCCGCGCTTGCACTGAAATCCGAGGTGAGAAATTCTCATGGTGGTGGTGGTGGTTGTTGTTGTTGTTTACCAAGGTAAAGCCTCTCTCTCGTAGGAATGTCAGTTGAGTAGCAGCGAGCATTGGAATCGATGTCCAGGTTGGAACTTTACAACGCGGGGCCTAGCCACGCGGGGCCTTGCCTCCTGCCCTCGCCTGATTGCGTTTACTTTAATTATCTCGCTTAAGTTTAATTTGTCTTCACCCGGCTCGCCACTTTGTAACTTTGTTTTATTGTAAATATTCACGCAGTTTTTATTATTTTCACCAGGCCAAGCCCGCTTGAGCTGCTATACCGCTCTTGTTATCAGAAGCGACCTGCCCACAACAACACAAGGTGAGGCTTTGTCAAAGTGTGTGAATGTTTTGACTTAAAACTTTGGTGACTGCAGGAATTAATATTCTTGGTTCTTTCGGTAAAGTCACGTAGATAGAAAATTAAATAAAAATAACAGATAATAAATGAAAATAAAAATAAAAAAAATTGAAAATGAAGCAAAAAACCCACGACGTTTCGATCGCAACACAAGTGGTCTTTATCTTATTAAATTTAATCTGTTATTTTTATTTTCTATCTACGTGACTTTACTGAAAGAACCAACAATACGTGCGTCAATGTCTATCGGTCAAAGACGCTAAGCGCGTGCCGCTGTTGACTCAGAATGTGTGGAGGGGAACACCTTCACCACGGGGAAAGAGAGACAGAGCCACGGATAGCCTCGGCTATGTTGATTGATCCTCGATTCATTACTTGGTGGCGTGAGGAAGAATTAATGCTGAGCAGATGAAGGTGGCCAGGCATGGTTGTGGTCACACCACCACCTGTTTACTCATGGCAGTGTGTGACAGTGTCAAGTTTGTGTTTGCAGTAAAGTCTATTAACTCTGTTGAACACGGAGGTTATAGCAAAACAATAGTTTATTTTTGTTTTCCTCTGGAACTCTTTGTAAGAATGGAAACAGGAGGTGAACACAGCACACACATGCAGCTGAAGTCGGAACTGTTCATCCCCAGCATTCAAGGACATCTGAGCCTGGATTCACACCTGAGTTGCGATTGAACGTTAATGCATTTCTGCATAACAGAAATAGTATTTTCAACACCCTTTGCTATGTCAGTCGAATTTAGCTTTCATAAATATTCTTTTTGTAGTCAGACAGCCGAAATTGTGTGCTCGGAGTTTTGGGTTAACATTCATTTTGAAGATATGAGGGCTTCCAGGCATATTTATGACATTTGCCCTCTCATTGTGATGAATTTGGGAAACGGTTTCACTACATCATGAATATAGTAATAAGTATAGACGTGTAAGTCACGTGTTACTGTGTATATATGCATTCCTCTGTGCCTCGAAACTGACTTGTAAATGGCGTGGATATTCTTATTTTCTGTCTGCAGCTGACGCTTCCTCTGACGCTTCCTCTGCAGAATTGGTTTCATGGAGCAAAGGCAGCAGCTCGGTACGACAAGTCAACAATGCGACCAGCGTGCATACAGCACGGACCGGACTGGAAACTTGACACAGCACCAGAGAACTCACACAGGAGAGAAACCCTTCAAATGCAGTGTGTGTGACAAGGCATTTGCATGGCCATCAGTTCTTGAGACCCACCAGAGAACACACACGGGAGAGAAACCCTTCAAGTGTACTCTGTGCGGCAAGGCGTTTTCAGATTCATGTTATCTTGTAATACACCAGAGAACACACACGGGAGAGAAACCCTTCAAGTGCAGTGTTTGTGGGAAGGCATTTTCACGGTCATCTGTTCTTAAAAAACACCAGAGAACACACACGGGAGAGAAACCCTTCAAGTGTACTCTGTGCGGCAAGGCGTTTTCAGATTCATGTCAACTTGTAATACACCAAAGAACACACACGGGAGAGAAACCCTTCACGTGCACGATGTGCGGGATGGCGTTTACACAGTCATATAATCTCGTAACACACCAGAGATCACACACGGGAGAGAAACCCTTCAAGTGCAGTGTTTGTTGGAAGGCATTTTCACGGTCATCTACTCTTAAACAACACCAGAGTACACACACAGGAGAGAAACCCTTCAAGTGTACTCTGTGCGGGAAGGCGTTTTCAGATTCATGTCATCTTGTAACACACCAGAGAACACACACGGGAGAGAAACCCTTCAGGTGCACTCTGTGCGGGAAGGCGTTTGCACATTCATCAAATCTTAATGTACACCAAAGAACACACACGGGAGAGAAACCCTTCAGGTGCACTCTGTGCGGGATCGCGTTTGCACAGTCACCACATCTTAAAGTACACCAGAGAACACACACGGGAGAGAAACCCTTCAAGTGCAGTGTGTGCGTGAAGGCGTTTGCACATTCATCTGATCTTGTAAAACACCAGAGAACACACACAGGAGAGAAACCCTTCAAGTGTACTCTGTGCGAGAAGCCGTTTGCAGATTCATCAAATCTTCAAGTACACCAGAGAACACAAAAGCATCACAAGGAGCGGAGTCTGAAGTCAGCTTGTGAAAGTCAAAGTGCCTCAATGAGCCCATCCCTCATGAAACAAGAACCGGACGAAAATCCCAGCTTGGACACTTTTAAAGGTATAAAGGTGAAATATGAAGAGGTGAAGGTGAAATATGAAGAGGTGATGGTGAAATGTGAAGAAGTGATGAGCGAAGAAGTGAAGGTAAAATGTGAAGATGAAGATTCAACTCCAAAATGGGAACTTCACAACGTGAAGCAGGAGGAGAATTCTGACTGTGAGGCAGAGTGAGGCAACTCCCAGCAGTTTGTGGAAGTGGAGGTGTGGGTGGACTTGCTCCTAGACAATACAAAGTCAAGTGGAGACCCGGTAGATGTGTAAGCCAGAGACGATGTCGCTACAATAGATGCATCTTTGTCACAGGCCTTTCATGACAACAATGTGAAGTTGAACACTTTGTGGGCCTGTGGGTTGGGTAGATCTCTAACCAGGAGCAAGAGCCAATAAGCTCCTAAGCATTCACTATGTTATAATAATTGCTTTTACATGGTGCTGGCTTAACCGCCTCAGCAACTCGGAGTTTTGTGCCGTACCTCGTCTGAAACACTCGAAGAGCATCCCCAAGTAGCAGCTGCCCCTGTGTGGCATAAGGTGGTGGCCCTGCACCGGCCTGCATGTGGACAAGAGCCTGTCCGTAGGGGGCGATGATTGATGCGTCATCTCAGTTGTGTAGTTTGTAGGTAATGTTTAGAATTTGCTACATTTTCACTTAGACGCCAGCATGCAATGGCCTACTCGTTTTGAATGACACAATAGTATGTTTTACATACACTCTGAAGCAGACTGCAACTTTTTTTAAAAGTTTCTTGTTAATACGATGTAACGTGATGCAGTATATTTCACTGCAGTAATCCAATTTTGTTAATATGCCTGTCAATTTAGAATGTATACTTGTCTGGTTTTGTGCATACTTGTAACATTTGATCTGTAATGGTCAAACATTGAATAAGTGATGTTAGGACAAAGTGCGTGTGTGTTTGAAAGTAACCTGTACGGAGAACTCAGGTGTGACCCGTTCTTGTGATACAGGTCAAACGGTGTTTTTGTGTTCCACGAAGCATCTGGAGCAACTCATTGTCTTTGAAATAGGTGGCACACTCGGATCATTCATCAGTTACAAGGCATACCACTTAAAAGTTACACGTATAGGAGGAGGTACATTCTCTACAACACGAATTGTAGTTTTGTCTTACGTGTTGAGGCCACGTGATGTGTCGAAGGCTCTCTGCCAGCTCAGGACAGACCCAAGTTGCCATGTGCTCAATAAGATGACTGACAGAGGCACCACTGCACCGACTTGGTGTGGCCGACGCTCCGCTCGTTGTCGTGAGCGTCGCTCATCCGCCCTCCGTTGTTACTGGAGGGCGACTGCCTCCAACTGCCCAGCAGCGTGCTTCACGAGCCTCCTCCACAGAGGCCGATCTTGACACCGCTGGTACCAGTCATCGGCAAGCCCACTCAGCTCCACATCCTTCTTGTACAGCATCAGTCCATACATCTTTAAGAGGGTTATCGAAATGCCATGCTACAGACAGATGGGCAGATATGAACGAACAGAGCTAATGCATTAACATCTCAACCTTGGTTGGAAAGCGTTAAAAAGGAATGTCTTATTTGACCTGAACTGCATATTGATTGATTTGAGTTAAGGACAATAAAAAATAACTAATACAGAGATCGTGCACTCACATCAGTCTGGGTTAGCACGTGAGAGGACCTCCTGTAATACTATGATCTTACCAGATACGGAGACAAATTGGCATTAATGCAGATTTGAGGCTATGCGGATGGCTTTGAACCCTAAGCACCCTTCAATGGTAATGCACATAACAGAGACATGCTTTGTTCACTTTTCTAAACCCATGCTTTTAAAATAATCTCAAGCAATTTTCTTTGCCAGTCATTGCCTGATCTTATTGCACACAAACACACACTCACATACTCACACACACACAAAGATCCCCCGTACAGCCTTCAACAGACTGCTGGGGCAAGTGCTGTTAGCGAGCACCTATGAAGGCTGGCACGGCACACGAGGGGGGTGGGTAGCCAGCACCGCGCCCGGCCGCCTTTGTATCCCGAGTGGCGATGCTCACATCACACTGGGTACTCAGTTTTAGGCTGAGTCGACCTAGGGAAGGCCCAGGACCAGTTCAGATAATCGTCACTGGCGGTGTTGGCCGTGAGCGGGAAACGATCCCAGGTCTCCGGGTTCGTAGCACAGCGTAGCGCTAACCGCTGCCCTACCGCTCGTACAAAGATACGTTTAAACACGCGCACGCAAATACACATTCTGTTTGACTAACACTTCTTTCAAACCGTACGTAGCCAAACATTTCCGTTGTAGAGTTTCTGGATAATGTTTGGAATTACCACAATTTTAACCATGACACCAACATGCAATGACCTGTGCGTTGTGAGTGACACAATACTCTGTTTTACATCCGCCGTGAAGCAGAACAGCGCATATTGTGGTGAATGTTACTGGGGTTGCCAGGTGTGCCTGTCGGATTTGAACTTTGAACCTCTGCAACAAATAGAGTATGCGCTACCATATTCCTGGTTCTTTCGGTAAAGTCACGTAGATAGAAAACTAAAAATAAACAAAATAAAAGATTAAAAAGATACAAATAAATAAAAATAATACATTTTAAAAAATAAATTGATGAGAAGATGCCATGGGTCGACTGACTTGAGATGACTGGCCAATGCACCGCCCGTACACACACAGTGTGTACGTACACACAATAATGTCCACGTTGTTGCTGAGTTCACGCACCCAAGGGAGGGGGCAATGGAAAATGAAGCTAAATCAGCTTAAACTCCATCCCCGCTCTGTGACGTCACCACTCAGCATGACCTCATCGGCATGAAGTGCCAGCGGGAGGTGTACCTCGCTAGTGACGTCATGTCACCAAGGTATTCACACTCCCCCCAACCCCGTCCACCGCGCTCTTGAACGTGACGTCACCTCCTCTGGGGTCACTGCCGTTATCGTTCCAGTGCCAATCCTGATTTGGGCAAAGCTACGCCCAGTGACTGGCAGCTCATTAACATAATGTATTCGTTAAAGCCGCCGCGAGTTTATTGCGATGGGTTCAGCACCTACGATATATCGCATGGTACATTAACATAATTTAATCATACTCTAATTTATTTATTTACGGAGCAGCTCAATGGTGGGAGGAGCGTGTCTCGTTTCCCGTAAGTGACGTCATGCCACCTGCTGCCGCGTGACGTCACGAGGTAACAGGAAGCTTCCGTTTTGAAGATACGAGGGATTTCCAGGCATGTTTATAACCATTTTCCCTCTCATTGTGTGCCATAACAGCTCGTGTGATGAATTTGGGACACTTTTCCACTATATCATGAATATATGAATAAGTATAGACGTGTAAGTCACGTGTTACTGTGTACGCCCAGTGACTGGCGGCTCATTAACATAATGATTCATTGAAGCCGTCGGGTTCAGCAGCCACGCTCCATCCCTCGACATATGGCTAGTGTACATTAACATAATTTATTCAGTTACAGAGCCGCTCATTATGGGAGGGGCGTGTCTCTTACCCCGGAAGTGACGTCATGTTACCTGCTTACCCACGTGACGTCGCGAAGTAACAGGAGGCTGCCGATCCACGCTTGCACTGAAATCCGAAGTGAGAAATTCTCATCGTTGTGGTGGTGGTGGTTGTTGTGGTGGTGGTTGTTGTTGTTGTTTACCAAGGTAGAGCCTCTCTCTCGTAGGGATGTCAGTTGAGTAGCAGTGAGCATGGGAATCGATGTCCAGGTTGGAACTTTACAACGCGGGGCCTAGCCACGCGGGGCCTTGCCTCCTGCCCCCGCCTGATTGCGTTCACTTTAATAATCTCGCTTAAGTTTAATTTGTCTTCACCCGGCTCGCCACTTTGTAACTTTGTTTTATTGTCAATATTAACGCAGTTTTTATTTTCTTTTGTTACCAGGCCAAGCCCGCTTGAGCTGCTATACCACTCTTGTCATCAGAAGCGACCTGCCCACAACAACACAAGGTGAGGCTTTGTCAACGTGTGTGAATGTTTTGACTTAAAACTTTCGTGACTACAGGAATTAATATTCTTGGTTCTTTCGGTAAAGTCACGTAGATAGAAAATAAAATAAAAATAACAGATTATAAATTAAATGAAAAATACATTTTTTAAAATAAAGCAAAAAACCCACGACATTTCGATCGCAACACAAATGGTCTGTATCTTCAATTCCAGACATCCCGCCATCAAATTCACCACGGAAGTGGAGAAAGATGGCAAGCTACCATTCTTAGATGTTCTGTTTGAGAGGAGACCTGATGGCTCATTGGGGCATTCTGTCTACAGGAAACCCACCCACACAGATTCCTACTTGAAACCTGATTCCCACCACCACCCAGCCCAAAAGAATTATCTCATCAAAACTTTATACCATAGGGCTCATTGCATTTCGGACCAACACCACCTGACCAGTGAATTAAAACATGTACACCTGGCCCTCAAAAGGAATGGTTACTCTGACCGTACCATCCGCCAAGCTCTTTCTCCCTCCATACAGAAACAACCACTTGATACTCCGGTCAAAACCATCACACTACCATATATAGCAGGCGTTACTAAAAAGATTTCCAAAATTCTAAACAAACACAAGATCCAGGTCCGGTTCAATACAGTACACAAAATTCGTGATCTGATCCCATCCGTGAAGGATGTCATTCCTGACTTACAGTGTTGTATATGCCCCCCTTTCCATCTTAATATTAACAAGTAATTTTTGCAATACATATAGATACATATTTCTATTGTTTCTTTTAATTTTAATAATGAAGAAAAACACCAAACCAGGCCTCAGCATGGCATGTGGAGGTCATATTTACCTTGACCCACTAACACGATTTTGACGTTCAGAGCCCTCCCAGGGTCAGAGGGAGCAGATAGAGAGCAGAGCGCAGCGGATTGCAAAGGGCTGACGTAAACACAAAGCCAGGGTCACTGGGAGGTTGCGTTAGACTAGATCTAGTTAAGTCAAAAAAGCTAATTGGTTCTGCATTACTATTAAAGTAACTTAAAGTCGGAATTTAACAACAGGGTAGGCTAAAGTTATTGATCTTCACACCCACTTCAATTGAACCCTGCCACAAGCTACGTCAATGTAACCATCACCCGTCTATTAATTTAATATGAAATGTATTTACATATTTTAATAATTTCTATACGACTTGACCCGAAGCCTAACAATCAGGTTTTCCTAAGTCAACATGAATGCTCTAGCCTCCACCCATACGCAAATAATAAGCCGGGTTAAAGTAAGAGTAGAGAGGAAAAGAAATGCAAGCGAACAGCAAAACTGCAACGTAAGCAAAGGGCGATGTTAAACCCAGGGTCGGAGAGAAAGGGAAATCCCGGCCGTCTTTGTATCCCTGCAGCACGGGGTAGGAGTGTGTATACGCTCGGGGAAACACGAGTCAAACACCACAACAGGAAGCTGACCCAGACCTTGGATTAATACAGAATCATAACTGTGGAACTCTGATGAAATGAAATGTTAACTTAAAACTTTTTAACCATTTCTTTGTGCGTCGGTGAAAGTCGGAGGGAATATCGCCCCTCCCTCCAGGTTGTGCACCCAGACAGAGAGGCGCCTTCGAGACAATTTATAACATTTGATTGTTTTACTTGTGGGTTTTATGGTAGGAGTATGACAACGGAATATACCGTCGGTGATGCACAAGGACACACACTGACACACGTACGGACACACACACGGACGCAGATACATACGGACAAATCCTGACACAGCAAAAATCGAAAGAAACCCCGCCTTGTGGGCAGGATCCGAGTGAAGGGATTTTTGGGCATAAAAAGAGGATCCTGAGCATTGAAACCTCAGTTCGACAGGAGTGGGTCGGCTCACCAGAGTTCGACCGGGGGGGGGGTCGGCTCACCAGAGTTCGACCGGGGGGGGTCGACTCTCGGGAGACAGTTCGACTCGGAGGAGTTCAACTCGAGGGAGTTCGACCAGGGGGGTCGGCTCACCAGAGTTCGACCAGGGGGGTCGGAACTCGGGGAGTTCGACTCGGAGGAGGTCGGAACGCGGGGAGTTCGACCAGTGGGTCGGCTCAGGAGCAACAGGTCGCCAGCCGGCGAGCTGCAGAGCAGGGGGCGGCGAGCAGAAGCCAAAGTGGCCCCGTCGCTACCCACTGACGTTGGCAAGACTCGCAGGGTAGTGAGGCGTCACCTAGTGTGATTTCCAAGAGCAGAAAGACAGAGTATTGCTGATTCTACATTGAGTCCAGCTGTAGAGCGACCGACGCACCAAGCAAGAGCTTCTGCAAACCAGAGCAAGAGCACGTGCGACTTGAGTCATCCAGCAGTGGAGAAAAACCTGCTTTCAGCAAACCAGCAACGAGCACGTTCGAGTTCTCCACCCAGAGAGAGGGAGCGTGCCGATGCAGCTCATCCAACAGCGGAGAGAAACTGCTGTCAGCGAACCAGCACGAGCGTGATCGCGCAGCTCATCCAGCAGTGGAGAGAGGTGTCCACTGAGCAGAACTGAGAGCGATCAAGCAACTCTCCCCCGTGGACAGAGGCTGGCTGCTGCGTGGAGGAGGGCGGCGATTCGTATGATGCACTCCCACACACCTCACCGCTCTAAAGGGAGCGAGGCTACTTCTCCTACAAGCGATGCCAACTTCAGCGTATGGCAACGCAAAGAATTAATTCCAAACACTGACTATTCAAAACAATTCATATCACTCAAACATACACAGGTCCTTAACCAGAAGCGAACACTCAAGTCCGTGAACCATCTGGCTGTGGAAGCATCGATCATGTGATAACAGTCCGTCATTTATAAGTATATTCATAATTTCCCTCTTTAATATTTTGTTTTGGACTGTACTTCTAATCGCATAAGTTACCAACCGATCCATCAATACGAATTAACCCTTGGCACCTTCGCCACGGAGCTACGCTCCCGGGGAGGAATCGTGCTAAACCGATTTTTTGATCATACAATCTTATTCACGAATTAATTAATTAATCTCCCGTGAGATAACACGTTCCGCCGCATACCCTCACACTAAGCCATTTCGGGAATCTTATAGTCTGTCCGGTAGATCTGTTGTTACATTTATGCCTTTGGAAGTAATAACTGTTTGATTGTCTTTTTATATGAATACCGTTGCATGTTAATCGCCTGTGATAATGTGCTGACCATTTCAAGCATAATGTATAAGCTTTTGTGTAGCATAGCATTTGCATGTCCTGACTCTCTCACTAACAGCAATCGCTTTATGCGGGGTCCATGTGTTATCAAAGTGAAATCGTACAGTCGTTGATGATACTGTCTTGATACCGTGTGGATACCGTGTTGAAGTTCCGAGATTGAGAGTTCACATACATATTATAGTTAAGGTTTAATTAGAAAATAAATTGATTAATACAGAGGTGGTCGTGTGATTCTTTCCTGAAATTTTTGCATAAGATCTGTATCCTGCGACGAGATATGAACTCGGGAACCTAAACTATAAACACACCAATCCACACTCATTAAACGTTAATTAAAGCGAATGATATGAACTTGGGACCTAAAATATGAACACTCGGGGAGTGTTAAAGCGAGAATCATTGTATTATGCTGATCAATAATACGAAGTTAGACAACGAGGCCGAATTGACACTAGCGTAACTGCACACGATTGATTGCGCTATCCTGATTGATAACCCCACCTCGTCCACGAGGCGGGGCCTGATTATCATAAAGGCTATCATTAACACAACCACACCCACTCGTATAAATTAATACGATCACCTCTCTAATTAGCATAGTTACACGCATAATTACACGAATTAACATAATTTTGGATTAATTATGCAAATTTTGAATTTCATTTAATTTTAATTATTTTTCATCAATTTTCACACACCCACATATACAACAACAGTACCCCGGGGTTTACAAATTGAGTTGTACCTGCAGTGATTGCTATATCGGGGAGACAAACCGACATGTCTCTGACCGAATTCGCGAGCACAAATCAGATTTGAAACACGGCAAAACGAATTCTTCTGCCGTGGCTGATCACTGCTACAACGCTGTGGGGGATCACGATATAATTTTCTCCGATACCAAGGTTCTTTGCAAACCCACGGGTTTTTATCAGAGATTTGTTCATGAGGCAATTCAGATCTACAAACACAGACACAATTTCAACCGAGAAGATGGTTTCAAATTAAGCAACCATTGGAAAGATGTTCTAAATCGAACTAAACATTAAACTAATTTCAATGGTACAGTATATTTTTCAAGTAGTGGTACCCCAAACTTTCGCAGCTCTTATAAATTCCCTTTTCACACCATCAATAGGTAAACTCCCCCTCTCCCCCCGCGCCAAACGGCAAGTCCACCGGCACGTACACCACCTCTTTTCTAAAATCGGCCAATCAAATGCTAATTTTTATGAGAATTTCTTTGTCAGAACATCTTGTTTGCTCGCACACAGTTTAAAGGTCCGCAGTCTGAGCGTGGTTGTGTTTCGCTAAATTCTCCTGTTTGATTTGTACTAGGTGCATCGGTGAATGTATATGCTCTGACTTTAACATAGCTATTTCTGTGACCAGTTACAAGCTAATCACTCAGCTATTTCAATGCTAAATTCTATGCTAATTCCTTTGTCAAGGGGTGCCTCTGTGGATGTGTATACTTTAACTTAGCTATTTCAATGAGCCATTTCAATGCTAAATTATATGCTAATTCCTTTGTCAAGGCGCTTTGTTTTCTTCTCACACAGCTTAAAGGTCGTGATCTAAGCGTGGCTTCTCCCACTCCAGCGCTGTCCTTCAGACAGTCTCGTCCCTTCACCTGATGAAGGCCGCTTGTGTTGTGGCCGAAACGTCGTGATTTTTTGTTATTTTATTTTCACCTACGTGACTTTACCCAATAGAACCAAAGAGTATGGATCCTAGCAGTCACGAAAGCTTTAAATCTAGAAAAGGCACAGTACTGCTTATTATCAAGGCTATTGTAAATTTGATTCAAAGAGTCTAATGCAGCAGATGTGGTGCTGGATTTTTTCCGGAACCCAGATTGTTTTAGATCTAGTAGATTGTTGGTGGACAGGAAACTGCTAATTTGGTAGTTCAAAAAAATTTCTAAAATTTTCATCAATGGGGACAAAATTGAGATAGGTCGGTAGTTATTGGGATCATCTTTAGGGCCCCCTTTGTGAAGTGGACGGACATAGGAATGATTCCATTCTAGAGGAACTGATGCTTCTTTGATGGACAGGTTGAAAATATGGGCTATAGGTTTGTACATTAGGTGACCAACAGTTAGTAGAGCAAAGACGGGAAAACTATTTGCTCCGGTAGAGGAGGACCCTTTGAGGTAGGACAGTTGTTTCAGAACATTACTTTCGTGGATTAGTTGGAAACTAAATTCGTTTAATGTTTGGACAGGGGTGTAGGAATTTGCAGGAGCAGGGGTGACTCCCAATACATTATCAAAAAGATTACCAGCTTCAGAAAAATGAAGGTTAAAATTGTCAACTATTTTTTGGGGATCCCCATTTCGGTGAAGCTCAACGGGCAGATTTTTTGTTTTAGATGCCTTTTCGATAGATTTGATTGTTTTCCAAAAATCCTGGCATTTCCATGTGATTCCAGGAGAGTGGAGGAAAAGTAGGCATTTTTTGCATGCCGTATTTTTTACGCATCTATTCCTTAAAATCCTGTATTCTAGCCAGTCATTTGCCAAATTACTTTTCTGAGCACATGCCCAAGCCTTGTCCCTAGTTTTCATGAGCTTTGTAATCAAAGGATCATACCATGGTGGGCGGTTGCCTTTAGTTTTAAATCTAACCAACGGAGCATGTTTGTTAAGAATTTGGAGAAACGTGTACCTGAAAGTCTGCCAAGCCGTAGTCAGGTTGGGGATATCACAGACCTTATCAATATCCGAGTGAAGCACATCATTAGTAAATGCCTGAGAGCTGAAGTGCCTCATAGAGTGCTTCTCAACAATTTTAGGGGGGGCTTTGGGTCTGGCTGATGATCTCACACCCAGAACACCAGTCAGTGCGAAATTGTGAGGGGCATTTGTCAATAGGACGTCAAGCAGAGTTGACTGTCCCGGATTTTTTAGGTTGGGTCTTGTGGGGACATTTATTAATTGAAACATGTTAAATTCATCTGTAAAATTTGTGGCCACGGCCGGCGGGTTTAGCCAATTCCAATTTAGATCACCCACTAAAATTATTTCACCTTTAGGGAGGCCCCCAAAAAGCTCTCTCAGTGCCGATGCAGCTTCAACATCCTTCCCACAAGGCGGTCTATAGCAGCACACTACCAATATCTGTTGATTATTTGGGAGAGTTATTCTGAGAGCCAGACCTTCAAAGCAACATTTTTTAAACAAGGAGTGAGCTGGTGAACATGCAATAGTGTTACGAACATAGATGGCAATTCCACCTCCTTTAGATCCTCGGTCAAGCCGAAAAAGGTTGTAGTTTTCAATCGTAATCTGCAAGTCATTGACGGCAGGAGTGAGAAATGTTTCTGTTAGGCAAAAAATGTCCGGGTCAAGATTTGCCACTTCTAGTTTTAGTTGACTTAATTTAATCACAAGCCCTCTGATGTTGACATGTAGACCACCAACACCTTTCCTGCCAGAAAAATCTACAGAATTATACGAGCTCTTTTCATTTGGGCCAGGATGAAGCTCAATACCACCCAGAAATAAGAAAAGTAGAATTAACAGTTTGCATAAGTATTTTCTGTGAAAGGATGAAGAGCGGCGAACCTTGGACGAATAGCAGCAGCTCGCAGATGGTGTTATTTTTAAGAGCAGAATGAAGTTTGGAAGGAGTGCTGGTGAAGTAATGGGACAAAGATAGGGTTTAAAAGGATACAATGATGGAGTGTAAAAGTGTCTATGAGCTGTTTCATTTGCAGGTGTAGTGGCAAGTCGAGCAACAAGTATTGACGCAAAATAACGAGGGTAGCCGTTTGTAGAGTTGAGTGTGGCACTAGATATGGCCGGGAGGGACAGCAGTAGGACACACAGCAGGAGAATTGCCATCTCTAAAATATCCGGGGTATACACAGATTTACACACAAGTGGAATAGAAAAAAATATATATATACTTGTAGGCCGAGCGTGAGAAAAACGTCTTGCCGCACTCGTCACACATGCACGGCTTCTCGCCCATGTGCTAGGGTTTAACAGCGCCCACCCCCCTCTCCCAGACAGCAGATTCTTGGCTGTTGTGGGCTCGGCTGAACCGCTTGCACCACCTCCTTTCCCCGCCGCAGGATGGTGCTCGAGCTAGCCCTTCTTGAGCTCAGCCCACGACTGGAATGTCGTTTATTGGCCTCTCGTCTCTCTGCTGCCCGTCCAGACGGCCCTACTGAAGCCCACACAGGTGACTCTTCATTCACAACCCTTGGCCGTCTCGAATGATCTCCGTGAAGTTGTCCAGGATGGAGCACACGTCGTCCTTGTGCCGCTTGTTGAACGACTGCAGCAGCGCCTCCTTGCTCTGGGGCAGTGCCCGCGACATCTCAGGGGAGCAGTGGACGTAGCACGGCACTCCCTCAGGGCAGCAGTGGACGGAGCACAACCCTGCCTCAGGGCAGCAGAGGAGAGAGAGTCTGGCTCCCTCACGGCAGCGGTGGAGATAGTGCGGCTCTCCCTCAAGCCAGTAGTGGAGAGCACGGGGCTCCCTCCGGGCAGCAGTGGACGGGGCACGACCCTGCCTCAGGGCAGCAGTGGAGAGAGCACGGCTCTCCCTCAGGGCAGCAGCGGAGAGAGCACGACCCCACCCCAGGGCAGCAGTGGACAGAGCACGGCTCTGCCCCAGGGCAGCAGTGGAGAGAGCGCGGCTTTCCCTCAGGGCAGCAGTGGACGGAGCACGCACTAGGCCGCTACAGTAACTGGAAGCCCACGGCCCCACCCAGTTACGCCCGCCGGGAAAATGCTAATTTCTCTCTCAACTTTGCACTCCGAACGTCGTGTTGTTGTATCGTTCGTGTTTGGGGAGAGAGACACGGGGAGAGAGACACGGGGAGAGAAACACAAGGAGAGACACGGGAAAGAGACACGAAGAGACACTAGGAGACATACACGGGGAGAGAGACACGGGGAGAGAGACACGGGAAAGAGACAGAGACAACTAGGATACAGAGACACGGGGAGAGGCACTATTGGAGAGAGACACAAGGACAGAGACACGAGGAGAGAGACACGGGGAGACACAGACACAAGGAGAGGGACACGGGGAGAGAAACACGTGGTTGGGTAGTGACACACTTACTAAGTCCATTCAACTCTTCTCAACAGTACACACCAACACAGTGCGCAATATACACACTTCATATACACACATACATTATACATAGACCTATACACACACTTATACACATGATACACATATACACATGAACACATTATACACGCATGTACACATTATACACATACATAATACACACTTGTACACATTACCACATACATTATACACACACTTGTACACATTACACACATACATTATACACACGTGTACACATTATACACACGGCACACTAAATCACGATTAAAAATAATAAAATAAAAAATCGCAGCGACTCAAAGGGAGCGGACGGCCGAAAGCCTGCGGCCTAGCCCGTGTGGTGCAAAGCTACGCCCAGTGACTGGCGGCTCATTAACATAATGTGTCCGTTAAAGCTGTCGCGAGTTTATTGCGACGGGTTCAGCACCTACAATATGTATCGGATGGGACTAACATAATTTAATCATACTCTATTTACGGAGCAGCTCATTGTGGGAGGGGCGTGTCTCGTTTCTGGAAGTGACGTCATGTCACCTGCTGCCGCGTGACGTCACGAGGTAACAGGAAGCTATAGATACATTGACACAAGCTATCGCTTCCTGTTCTGAAGTCCGAGGTGAGAAATTCTCATTGCGGGTGTGGTTGTTATGGTGGTGGTTGTTGTTGTTTACCAAGGTAGAGCCTCTCTCTCTCGTAGGGATGTCAGTTGAGTAGCAGCGAGCATGGGAATCGATGTCCAGGTTGGAACTTTACAACGCGGGGCCTAGCCACGCGGGGCCTTGCCTCCTGCCCTCGCCTGATTGCGTTTACTTTAATTATCTCGCTTAAGTTTAATTTGTCTTCACCCGGCTCGCCACTTTGTAACTTTGTTTTATTGTAAATGTTCACGCAGTTTTTATTTTTTTCACCAGGCCAAGCCCGCTTGAGCTGCTATACCGCTCTTGTTATCAGAAGCGACCTGCCCACAACAACACAAGGTGAGGCTTTGTCAACGTGTGTGAATGTTTTGACTTAAAACTTTGGTGACTGCAGGAATTAATATTCTTGCTTCTTTCGGTAAAGTCATGTAGATAGAAAATTAAATGAAAATAAAAAAATAATTGCAAATAAAGTAAAACAACTCACGTTGTTTTGATCGCAACACAAGTGGTCTTTATTTAATGTAATTGTATTATCTGTTATTGTTATTTTCTATCTACGTAACTTTACCGAAATCAACAAGAATACGTGTGTCAATGTCTATCGGTCAAAGACGCTATACGGAGAGACGCGCAAACTCCAAATATACAGCAGGCCTCAGGGTCGGGATCGAACCCACGACTACCTGTATACCGGGTGAGGTAGTTAACATCTCACCACGGAGAGAGACTCGCAAACTACAGTTAGCCTCGGCTATGTTCGTTGATCCTCGATTAATTACTTGGTAGAGTGAGGAAGCATTCATGCCAAGCAGATGAAGGTGGCCAGGCATGATTCTAGACACGCCACTGCCAGTGTGTGACAGTGTCAAGTTTGTGTTTGAAGTAAAGTCTATTAACTCTATTGAACACGGAAGTTATATCAAAACAATAGTTTATTTTTGTTTTCCTCTGGAACTCTTTGTAAGAATGGAAACAGGATGTGAACACAGCACACACATTCAGCTGAAGTCGGAACTGTTCATCCCCAGCATTCAATGACATCTGAGCCTGGATTCACACCTCTAAGTTGCGATTGAACATTAATTTATGCATAACACAAATGGTATTGTTTTCAACACCCTTTGCTATGTCAGCTGTATTTAGCTTTCATAAATATTCCTTTTCTAGCCAGACAGCTGAAATTGTGTGCTCGAAGTTTTGGGTGAACATTCATTTTGAAGATACGAGGGCTTCCAGGCATATTTATAACCATTTGCCCTCTCATTGTGTGCCATAACAGCCCTGTGATGAATTTGGGAAACGTTTTTACTACATCCTGAATATATGAATAAGTATAGACGTGTAAGTCACATGTGACTATATATGCATTCCTCTGTGCGTCAATACTGACGTGTAGATGGTGTGGATATTATTTTTTTCTGCCTGCAGCTGACGCTTCCTCTGACGCTTCCTCCGCAGAATTGGTCATTGGTCTCATGGAGCAAATGCACTCAGCGCAGCTCGGTAGGACAAGGCTCCAATGCGACCGGTGTGCATATAGCACGGATCGTACTGGAGATTTCACACGGCACGAGAGAACTCACACAGGAGAGAAACCCTTCAAGTGCAGTATGTGTGAGAAGGCGTTTGCACGTTCATCTGCTCTTGTAGAACACCAGAGAACACACACGGGAGATAAACCCTTCAAGTGCAGTGTGTGTGGGGAGGCGTTTGCACATTCATCTACTCTTGTAGCACACCAGAGAACACACACGGGAGTGAAACCCTTCAAGTGCACTGTGTGTGGGAAGGCATTTTCACAGTCCCCACATCTTCAAGTACATCAGAGAACACACACAGGAGAGAAACCCTTTAAGTGCACTGTGTCTGGGAAGGCATTTGCATGGCCATCAGTTCTTCAGACCCTCCAGAGAACACACACGGGAGATAAACCCTTCAAGTGCAGTGTGTGTGGGAAGGCATTTGCACGTTCATCTGCTCTTGTAACACACCAGAGAACATACACGGGAGTGAAACCCTTCAGGTGCACGATGTGTGCGAAGGCGTTTGCACATTCATCAAATCTGCAAAGACACCAGAGAACACACACGGGAGAGAAACCCTTCAAGTGCACTGTGTGTGGGAAGGCATTTTCACAGTCAGCTGTTCTTAAAAAACACCAGAGAACACACACAGGAGAGAAACCATTCAAGTGCACTGTGTGTGGGAAGGCATTTTCACAGTCATCTGTTCTTAAAAAACACCAGAGAACACACACAGGAGAGAAACCCTTCAGGTGCATTTTGTGCGGGATGATGTTTGCACAGTCATCAAATCTTGAAGTACACGAGAGAACACACACGGGAGAGAAACCCTTCAAGTGCACTCTGTGCGGGAAGGCGTTTTCACAGTCACCACATCTTAAAGTACACCAGAGAACACACACGGGAGAGAAACCCTTCAAGTGCAGTGTGTGTGGGAAGGCGTTTGCAAAGTCATCTCATCTTGTAACACACCAGAGAATACACACAGGAGAGAAACCCTTCAGGTGCACTCTGCAGGAAGGCGTTTGCACATTCATAAAATCTTCAAGTACACCAGAGAACACAGAAGCATCAGAAGATCTGCAAGGAGTGGAGTCTGAAATCAGCTTGTGAAAGTCAAAGTGCCGCAATGAGCCCATCCCTCATGAAACACGAACCGGAAGAAAATCCCAACTTGGACACTTTTAAAGGTATCGAGGTGAAATATGAAGAGGTGATTGTGAAATATGAAGAGGTAATGGTGAAGAGGGAAGAGGTGATGGTGAAATGTGAAGATGAAGATTCAACTCCAAAATCGGACCTTCACATTGATGGAGGCAACGTAAAGCAGGAGGAGAATTCTGACTGAGGCAGAGCGAGGCAACTCCCAGCAATTCATGGAAGTGGAGGTGTGGGTGGACTTGCTCCTAGACAATACAAAGTCAAATGGAGACCCGATAGGTGTGTAAGCTTGAGACGGTCACTACAATAGATGCACCTTTGTCACAGGCCTTTAATGAAAAGAATGTGAAGTTGAACACTCAATTCCTAGGTTCAACCTGCAGAGTAAGAGCGAGCGGCCAGTCTTTGTGGACCCGTGGATTGGGGAGATCTCTGACCAGGAGTGAGAGCCAAGAAGCCCCCAAGCATTCACTATGTTATAATAATTACATTTACTCGGTGCTTGCTTAATCGCCTCGGCAACTCGGAGTTTTGTATCTCGTCTGAAACACTCGAAGAGCATCCCCAAGTAGCAGCTGCCCCTGTGTGGCACAGGGTGGTGGCCCTGCACGGGCCTGCATTTATTCTTTCCACCTGAGGACGACCGCTTGTGTTACGATCGAAACATCGTGATCTATTATTATTTTTTCTACCTACGTGACTTTACTGAAAGAACCAAAGAGTATGTGAACAAGATGCTGTCAGTAGGGGGCGATGATTGATGTTTCATCTCAGTTTTGTAATTTGTCGCTAATGTTTAGAATTCGCCAGCATGCAATGGCTTACTCGTTTTGAATGA
The DNA here is from genome assembly GCF_048934315.1 of Petromyzon marinus. Taxonomy (NCBI): domain Eukaryota; kingdom Metazoa; phylum Chordata; class Hyperoartia; order Petromyzontiformes; family Petromyzontidae; genus Petromyzon; species Petromyzon marinus. Next base: position 1,106,554 of record NW_027423016.1, read on the forward strand.
CACAATAGTATGTTTTACATCCACTGTTAAGCAGACGGTGCATATTTTTTTAAATAGCTTTTTAATCAGATGTTATCTGATGCAGTAGATTTCACTGCAGTAATTAAATTTTGTTAAAATTCCAGTCAATAATTTAGAATGAACATCTTCTTTGGTTCTTTCGGTAAAGTCGCGTAGAATGAGAATAAATTAATAAAATAACACAATAAAATTCTCATGACGTTTCGGCCACAACACAAGTGGCCTACAGGTGAAAGGAACAGACCTGTCGGGACGACAGAGCTTCAATGAACGCTGTTAAGATTCGTAGCGTCTTTTAAGCTGGTTTAGAGAGGTGAGGCACCTTGACAAAGGGGTTTACATATAAAACAAGAGAATTTTGCATTGAAATAGCTGAGTGATTAGCTTGTGACTGGTCATAGAAATAGACTGGTCATAGAAATAGCTTTATTGTGTTTGTTTATTAATTTATTATTTTATTCTCATATTCTCATTCTACGTGACTTAAGATGAATCCTTGCAGTCACGAAAGCTTTAAATCGAAATTTAGAATGAACACTTGTCTTATTTTGTGTGTACATGCATCACTTTATTTTTTATAAGGGTCAAATATTGAATAAGTGATGTTAGGACAAAGTGCGTGTGTTTTTGGAAGTAACCTGTACAGAGAAATCAGGTGAGACCCGTTCTTGTGATACAGGTCAAAGGGTACTTTTGTGTTTCAGGAAGCATCTGGAGCAACTCATTGTCTTTGACATAGGAAGCACACTCGGATCATTCATCAGTTACAAGGCATACCACCTTAAAGTTACACGTAGAGGAGATACATTCTCTACAACACGAATTATAATTTTGTCTTACGTGTTGACGTAGATTTTGTCGAACTTGGACTAGAAATGCTCCTTGCTGATTAACGTCTGGATGTTCACAACCATGGTTTGAAGCAAGCCCCACTGCTGTTGAGACATTGTCCACCAAAACCGGTCCAAAGTTGGCTTGCACACAGTGTACACACACACACACAGTGTACACACACAGTGTACACACATAGTGTACACACACACACAGTGTATATACACAGTGTACACACACACACAGTGTACACACACACACAGTGTACACACACACAGTGTACACACACAGTGTACACACACAGTGTCCACCAAAACCGGTCCACAGTTGGCTTGCACTGAAGCAATGCTGCAGTAATTATGGACTCGCACGAAGGCCGTGGGATTTATATTTCGTGTTCAACATTCCTTTGTTTAGTGGAGAGACCGATTAAATTAAAGACGTCTTGTCTGCTCCTCTTGTTCATATCTGCGTACATCGATATCCCACATTGCTTGCACGTACACACCACACGCAATTAAATCAATAAAAATAAGAACGACTTCCAGGCATTGCGAAGATCGAGGAATCTCTTTCAATGGAGCGAGTTCAGTGTGTTCGATTCAACATCTCTCTGTCTCTGTCCGTCTGTGTCATCTGTTTGCCTCTGTATTTCTCTCTGCCTGTGCCTCTCTGTCGTCTCTGTGTTCCTCTTGTCTGTGTCTGTCCGCCTGTCTTGTCTGTGTGTGTGTCTCTCTATCAACGTCTATCCAACCGTATTCAACGACTGTCAGTAGCAACACGCGCCCGGTCAATTTCCACGGCCCGCGACTCAAACTTGCTCAAAGGAGTGTTTATCTGTAATTTATTACGCTCCGTATGTAGCCAACCGTGATAATCTATGGGGCTCTGTGTGAGTCTCTGTGTGTGTCTGTGTGTGTGTCTGTGTGAGTCTCTGTGTGTGTATCTGGAACTTATTTCGCACCGTACATAACCGAACCTGCCCAGGAGGAGCGGCTGGTATCTGTGGAGCTGTGGGCTGGGTAAATCTGTGAGCAGGAGCGAGAGACAATTAAGCTCCCAAGCATTCACTACGTTATAAACAACATTTGCACTCATAAGTCGCTTGCCTAATTGCCTCAGCAACTCGGTGTTTCGTATCGAACCTTATCTCAAACAATCGAAGGGCGCCCCCTAGTGGCAGCTGCACCTGTGTGGCACAAGGTGGCCCTGCACCGGCCTGCACGTGGACATGAGTCTGTCGGTAGGGGGCGATCATTGACGCGTCATCTCCCTGTGGAGTTTCTGGATAGTGTCTGGAATTGCCACAATTTTGACCGTGATAGCAACATGCAATGTGCGTTGTGAGTGACAGTGGTTTGTTTGACATCCGCTGTTAAGCAGACTGCGCATGTTGTGAATGTTACTGGGGTAGCCAGATATGCCTGTCGGATTTGAATCTTGAACCTCGGCAATAAATAGAGAAAGCGCTACCATATTCCTGGTTCTTTCGGTAAAGTCACGTAGATAGAAAAATAAATGATAAAAATAATAAATTAACATTTTAATAATAAATAAAAATAATAAATTGAAAATAAATTGATGAAAAGATGCCATGGGTCGACTGACTGAGATGACTGGCCAATGCACCACCTGTGCCCCCCACTACACACACACAGTGTACACACACAGTGTACACACACACAGTGTACACACACACATTGTACACACACAGTGTACACACACAGTGTGTATGTACATACATAGTGTATATACGTACACACAGTGTACACACACACTGTACACACACACGGTGTACACACTGTACACACACACTGTATACACAGTGTACAAACACTGTACACACACAGAGTACACACAGTGTACACACACAGTGTACACAGACACAGTGTACACACATTGTGTACACACAGTGTACACACACACAGAGTGTACACACACAGTGTACACACACACGGTGTACACACACAGTACACACACACGGTGTACACACACAGTGTACACACACAGAGTACACACAGTGTACACACACACAGTGTACACACACAGTACACACACACACACAGTTTACACACACACGGTGTACACACACACAGTGTACACACACACGGTGTACACACACACGGTGTACACACACAGAGTACACACACACTGTACACACACGGTGTACACACACACACAGTGTACACACACAGAGTACACACACACACACACAGTGTACACACACACAGTGTACACACACACACACAGTTTACACACACACGGTGTACACACACACAGTGTATACACAGTGTACACACACAGAGTACACACACACAGTGTACACACACACAGTGTATACACACAGAGTACACACACAGTGTACACACAGACACAGTGTACAAACACTGTACACACACAGAGTGCACACACAGTGTACACACACACAGTGTACACAGACACAGTGTGTACACACACACAGTGTACACACACACAGTGTATACACACACATACACAGTGTACACACACACAGTGTACACACACAGTGTACACACAATAATGTCCACGTTGTTGTAGCTGAGCCCACGCACCCAAGGGAGGGAGCAATGTAAAATGAATCTAAATCAACTTAAACTCCAATCCCGCTCTGTGACGTCACCACTCAGCCTTACTTCATCGGCGCGAAACGCCAGGGGGAGGTGTACCTCGCTAGTGACGTCATGTCACCACGGTATTCCACCGCGTTCTTGAGCGTGACGTCACCTCCGCTGGGGTCACTGCCGATATCGTTCCAGTGCCAATCCTTATTTGGGCAAAGCTACGCCCAGTGACTGGCGGCTCATTAACATTATGTATTCGTTAAAGCCGTCGCGAGTTTATTGCGACGAGTTCAGCACCTCGCATGATGTCAATGCCGCTGATGACACCGCAACAACTGATGGTGGCAATGTCAATGCCGCTGCTAATGAAGATGGCCATGTTTTTGTTTATTGTAGTACGGAGTTAGACTGATGGCCTTAATCTTAGTTTTCTTGTGGTTGTTGTTGTTTGACTTGCATCCCACTGGGATTTTTGCACACAGCGTTGGTGTACGGTGCTATCTCAGGAATATTTTGATGTTTTTTTTCTCCTGGATTTTCTGTTTGGACAGTCACATGATCACTTTAAGATGTTTTCTTGTTCATGTTTTTTGTTTGTTGCGGTTGCACCCGATTCAAGAGCCGAATGTCTCACAGGGCTATACCAAATTAATAGAGCTATGAGCTATGTGAATTAACATAATGTAATCATTCTCTAATTTATTTATCTACGGAGCAGCTCATTGTGGGAGGAGCGTGTCTCGTTTCCCGGAAAGTGACGTCATGTCACCTGCTGCTGCGTGACGTCACGAGGTAACAGGAAGCTATCGCTTCCTGCACTGAAATCCGAGGTGAGAAATTCTCATTGCGATTGTGGTTGTTGTGGTGGTTGTGGTGGTTGTTGTTGTTTACCAAGGTAGAGCATCGCTCTCTCTCGTAGGGATGTCAGTTGAGTAGCAGCGAGCATGGGAATCGATGTCCAGGTTGGAACTTTACAACGCGGGGCCTAGCCACGCGGGGCCTTGCCTCCTGCCCTCGCCTGATTGCGTTTACTTTAATTATCTCGCTTAAGTTGAATTTGTCTTCACCCGGCTCGCCACTTTGTAACTTTGTTTTATTGTAAATATTCACGCAGTTTTTATTTTTTTCAGCAGGCCAATCCCGCTTGAGCTGCTATACCGCTCTTGTTATCAGAAGCGACCTGCCCACAACAACACAAGGTGAGGCTTTGTCAACGTGTGTGAATGTTTTGACTTAAAACTTTGGTGACTGCAGGAATTAATATTCTTGGTTCTTTCGGTAAAGTCACGTAGATAGAAATTGAAATAACATAATAAAAATAAAAAATAGTAAATAAAGCAAAAAAAACACGTTTTGATTGCAACACAAGTGGTCTTTATTTAATGTAATTGTATTATCTGTTATTGTTATTTTCTGTCTATGTAACTTTACTGAAAGAAACAAGAATACGTGTGTCAATGTCTATCGGTCAAAGACGATAGACGGACAGACGCGCAAACTCCAAATATACAGCAGGCGTCAGGGTTGGGATCGAACCCACGACTTCCTGTATACCAGGTGAGGTAGTTAACATCTCACCACGGAGAGAGATACGCAAACTCCAGTTAGCCTCGGCTATGTTCGTTGATCCTCAATTAATTACTTGGTGGAGTGAGGAAGCATTAATGCTGAGCAGATGAAGGTGGCCAGGCATGGTTCTGGACATGCCACCGCCTCTTGACCCGTGCCAGTGTGTGACAGTGTCAAGTTTGTGTTTGCAGTAAAGTCTATGCTAAATTATCCTGTTATGTAAACCCCTTTGTCAAGGTGCCTCACTTCTCTCAACCAGCTTAAAAGACGCTGCGAATCTTAGCAGCGTTCATTGTAGCTCTGTCGTCCTGACAGATTTGTTCCTTTCACCTGAAGAAGGCCACTTGTGTTGTGGCCGAAACGTCGTGAGAATTTTATTGTTTTATTTTATTATTTTATTCTCATTCTACGTGACTTTACCGAAAGAACCAAAGAAGATCTATTAACTCTGTTGAACACGGAAGTTATATCAAAACAATAGTTTATTTTTGTTTTCCTCTGGAACTCTTTGTAAGAATGGAAACAGGAGGTGAACACAGCACACACATTCAGCTGAAGTCGGATCTGTTCATCCCAGCATTTAAGGACATCTGAGCCTGGATTCACACCTCTAAGTTGCGATTGAACATTAATTCATGCATTTCTGCAAAACACAAATAATATTGTTTTCAACACCCTTTGCCGAAATTGTGTACTCGGAGTTTTGAGTTAACATTCATTTTGAAGAGACGAGGACTTCCAGGCATATTAATGATATTTGCCCTCTCATTGTGTGCCATAACAGCCCGTGTGAGGAATTTGGGAAAATTTTCACTGCATCATGAATACATGAATAAGTATAGACGTCGAAGTCACATGTGACTATATATGCATTCCTCTGTGCCTCGATATTGACGTGAAGATGGTGTGGATATTATTTTCTGTCTGCAGCTGACGCTGGTCTGATGGAGCAAAGGCAGTCAGCGCAGCTCGGTACGACAAGTCAACATTGCGACCAGCCAACATTGCGACCAGCGTGCATACAGCACGGATCGGACTGGAAATTTGACACAGCACCAGAGAACTCGCACAGGAGAGAAACCCTTCAAGTGCACTGTGTGTGACAAGGCATTTGCATGGCCATCAGTTCTTGAGACCCACCAGAGAACACACACAGGAGAGAAACCCTTCAAGTGCAGTGTGTGTGGGAAGGCATTTTCACAGTCATCTGCTCTTAAAAAACACCAGAGAACACACACGGGAGAGAAACCCTTCAAGTGCAGTGTGTGTGGGAAGGCATTTCCAGATTCATCTAATCTTCAAAGACACCAGAGAACACACACGGGAGAGAAACCCTTCAAGTGCAGTGTGTGTGGGAAGGCATTTTCACGGTCATCTGCTCTTAAAAGACACCAGAGAACACACACGGGAGAGAAACCCTTCAAGTGCAATCTGTGCGGGATGGCGTTTGCACAGTCCCCACATCTTCAAGTACACCAGAGAACACACACTGGAGAGAAACCCTTCAAGTGCACTGTGTGTGGGAAGGCGTTTGCACATTCATCAGTTCTTCAGACCCACCAGAGAACACACACGGGAGTGAAACCCTTCAGGTGCACCTTGTGCGGGAAGGCGTTTGCACATTCATCAGTTGTTCAGACCCACCAGAAAACACACACAGGAGAGAAACCCTTCAAGTGCAGTGTGTGTGGGAAGGCATTTTCACTGTCATCTGTTTTTAAAAAACACCATAGAACACACACAGGAGAGAAACCCTTCAGGTGCACTCTGTGCGGGATGGCGTTTGCACAGTCATCACATCTTAAATTACACCAGAGAACACACACAGGAGAGAAACCCTTCAGGTGCATTCTGTGCAGGATGGCGTTTGTACATGTGTCACATCTTCAAAGACACGAGAGAACACACGGGAGAGAAACCCTTCAGGTGCACTCTGTGCGGGATGGCGTTTGCAGATTCATCAAATCGTCAAAGACACCAGAGAGCACACACGGGAGAGAAACCCTTTAAGTGCAGTGTGTGTGGAAAGGCATTTTCACAGTCATCTGTTCTTCAAAAACACCAGAGAACACACTCAGGAGAGAAACCCTTCAAGTGCACTCTGTGCGGGAAGGCATTTTCACAGTCACCACATCTTAAAGTACACCAGAGAACACACACGAGAGAGAAACCCTTCAAGTGCACTCTGTGCGGGAAGGCGTTTACACATTCATCAAATCTTCAAGTACACCAGAGAACACACACGAGAGAGAAACTCTTCAGGTGCACTCTGCAGGAAGGCGTTTACACATTCATCAAATCTTCAAGTACACCAGAGAACACAAAAGCATCAGAAGATTCACAAGGAGTGGCGTCTGAAATCAGCTTGTGAAAGTCAAAGTGCCGCAATGAGCCCATCCCTCATGAAACAAGAACCGGAGGAAAATCCCAGCTTGGACACTTTTAAAGGTATCAAGGTGAAATATGAAGAGATGATGGTGAAATGTGAAGAAGTGATGAGCGATGAAGTGAAGGTAAAATGTGAAGATGAAGATTCAACTTCAAAATCCGACCTTCACATCGATGGAGGCAACATGAAGGAGGAGGAGAATTCTTAATGTGAGGCAGAGCGAGGCAACTCCCAGCAGTTTGTGGAAGTAGAGGTGTGGGTGGACTTCCTCCTTGACAATACAAAGTCAAGTGGAGACCCGTTAGATGTGTAAGCTTGAGACGATGTCGCTACACTAGATGCACCTTTGTCACCGGCCTTTAATGACAAGAACGTGAAGTTGAACACTCAGCTCCTAGGTTCAACCTGCAGAGTAAGGGCGGCCAGTCTTTGTGGACCTGTGGGTTGGGTAGATCTCTAACCAGGAGCGAGAGACAATAAGCTCCCAAGCATTCACTATGTTATAATAATTGCTTTTACACGGTGCTTGCTTAACCGCCTCAGCAACTCGGAGTTTTGTGTCGTACCTCGTCTGAAACACTCGAAGAGCATCCCCAAGTAGCAGCTGCCCCTGTGTGGCACAAGGTGGTGGCCCTGCACCAGCCTGCATGTGGACAAGAGCCTGTCAGTAGGGGGCGATGATTGATGCGTCATCTCAGTTGTGTAGTTTGTAGGCAATCTTGATTCGAAGCTTTCGTGACTGCAGGAATCCACACTCTTGAGTTATTTCGGTAAAGTCACCACGTGGGTAGAAACATAACAGATCACGGCGTTTAGATCACAGCACAAGCAATCGTCATCAGGTGGGACAACCACAGCAAGAGAAACTGCTGAAGTAGTAGGCGCCTACTCCAGCAGTTTCTTATTGCTGCTGTGCTTGTCCCACCTGATGACGATTGCTTGTGTTGCCATCGAAGTGCCGTGATCTATTATTTGTAGCGTAATGTTTAGAATTTGTTACATTTTGACCCAGACGCCAGCATGCAACGGCCTACTCGTTTTGAATGACGAAGCAATAGTTTGTTGTACATACACTGTTAAGCAGACGGTGCGTATTTGTAAAATAGTTTATTGTTAATACGATGTAACGTGATGCAGTCAATTTCGCTGCAGTAATTCGATGTTAATATGCCCATCAATGATTTAGAATGAATACTTGTCTGATTGTGCGCGTGCATGTATCATTTTGTCTGAGGGTCACACATTGAATAAGTGATGTTAGGACAAAGTGTGTGTGTTTTGGAAGTAACCTGTACAGAGAACTCGGGTGAGACCCGTTCTTCTTGTGATACAGGTCAAATGGTACTTTTGTGTTTCACGAAGCGTCTGCCTCTGGAGCAACTCATTGTCTTTGAAATAGAGAGCACGCTCGGATCATTCATCAGTTACAAGGCATACAACTTGAAAGTTACACGTTTAGGAGGAGGTACATTCTCTACAACACGAATTGTAGTTTTGTCTTATGTGTTGACGTAGATTTTGTCTAACTGGGACTAGAAATGCTCCTTGCTGATTGACGTCTGCATGTTCGTACCTATCGGTTGAAACAAACCCCACTGCTGTTGTTGAGACGCTGTGCACCAATAATGGTCCAACACATTGACGGCCTTCAGGCCAGGAAAGTCACAACATTTGCACACGAAGGACGCATTCACGCAAGTACCCCATGCTCCGTTTTGAAGTTTTAAATTGAAGCATCTTTGAATTGTGTTGTGTTTTGAATTAGATTATTTTATTTCTTCATTAAAAGCTTGTATCAATTTACATCCGGAAGACTTCATTGAAAAGGACATTTCGAGTGAATTTTCTCTCGTCGTTAAGTAGATGGCCTTGCCGGGAGTTCGGTTCGATGCGGACTTTCACCTGTTTGGGATTGCGGGATCGAGATAAGGCGACACGGAGCTGGCCGTGCGAGAAGACCGCCGTCTGCAGATCGATTCCAACGTAATCGAACGTCTGTCCCTGCGCCTCCCATCGTCCATGCAGGGGGTGCGTAGGTTTGCAGCGCCCCCTGCATGAAAACAACGGAAAGTGCAGTGCTCATCACAGATAAAGTTGTGCGCTTATATGTAAAATGTTATTCTTTTATAAGGTGATATTGAAATCGAAAAGTGTTTGGCCAGTTGATGATTTCAATCAGATTTATTTATTTATTTATTATGCACCACATATCTGAGCTTTTGTGGTCCTGTTGAGCTAAAGTTGGAAAATGTCCGTGACTATAACTTCGCTCAATATTGTAAACGTGTTTCTATTATTTAGTTATTGTTTAATACAAACTACTTCAGATAATGGGTTTCAATATGTACTTGAATGGCACGTTCGTTGTTTCGGTGTTTAATGGCTTGGACGTCGTGGCAAATGGCTTCCATCGATGTGGAAGTCAATGGTGGATGATGATTTGACATTTCGGTGTTGATTTGGAGTAGATTGTTTAACTGTTGCATACCGGGTTGTGAAATGCTTTGCCGAGTACCTGAACTGTTTGACCAAGTGAATTCATGAAGAGTTCGATACGAGTTTTAGCGTTAATATTCTTGCGGAACAACAAAGATCTGATATTTTAAAGATTCCTGATCATACGTTTATTGCGACAATGTTCAAGGGAAACACGTGTGGAGGAGAGTTCCGGGTGAAGCCTCCCCTTACCTGGCAACCATGGTGGCTGTCCGCTGATTACTCTCACTCCGTCACAGCTACGAGTAGGAACGGGACTCTCCACCCTGGCGCTGTTTTAATTCACAGCACCAAGAGCGGAGAGCCTCATCCCTGCAGTTCCCTCCTGTTGTCCCGCAGCATTTACCGCGTAACGAGGCAATGTTTTCATGAGCAGTGCGTTCCACTACACACCCACACGAGCGAACCATGTGCAACAGTGTGCGTACATACAGACACGAACAAACACGCGGGTGCACATACACACACGAGCGCTTACGTGCAGACACGGACGAGTGGAGATGCACGCACGGGTGTTGTCACCACCTGGCTAGCTACACTAGTCACGTGATAACTAGTATACTAAACTATACACTACACTATACACTACACTACTATACACTACACTATACTAAACACTATTATACACTACACTATACACTATAATATACACTACTATACAATACACTATTATACACTATACACTTATACACTACAATATGCACTACTTTACACTACACTATACACTACTATACACTACACTATTATACACTACACTATACACTTATACACTACAATATACACTATTATACACTACACTACTATACAATACACTATTATACACTACACTATACACTTATACACTACAATAAAGACTACAATATGCACTACTATACACTACACTATACACTACACACTACTATACACTACACTATACACTACACTACTATACACTACACTATACACTAAGCTATACACTACTGTACATTACACTATACACTACACTGTACACTACACTATACACTACATTATACACTACTATACACTACTACACACTAGTGCTGCACTAGTCCCCAAACTGCAAAGACAAAGGCTCCCCAATGTAGACTGACACATCCACAGACCCACACGTGGACCCACGGACTCGCACAGAAACCCACGGACTCATCGACTCCCACTGGGCGTGCGCTGTTAGCGAGCACCGGTGAGGGTCGCGATGGAACAACACCAGGGGCTGGTGTGGACAGAACCACGGCTGGCCGCTCGTCTCTCAAATTCTGATGTTAGCACCCCTACCCACCTCACCACCTTAATTATGGCTGAGTCCACCTAAGTGACGCTCAGGACTGCTTCAGGTAAGGGGCCGACCTTAAATGACGTCACGTGATTTTAGAGGATTTTTGACCCCCGCCCCCATGGTCACACGACGTCACAAAGTCAGACCCCTCCCTCAAATATGACGTCACAAAGCTCTCCCCCCCCCACCCCCCCCCCCAAAAATAAAACATTTTTCAAATCACTTTAAACTATTGTTGTCATTGTAGTGTGTTGTTAATGTGGTGCTGCACTCTGATGTAGGTAGAAAACATTTATTACAAAGTCTAATTAAGTTGAACGTGTTTATATTTATTTAAAGTTGCGCAATTTGATGTGACGTCACTTTTCTCAAACCCCCCCCCCCCTGTCACACATCGTCACAAATGTCTGACCCCGCCCCCCCCCCCTCTAGGTGCGTGACGTCATTCACGGACGGCCCCTAATTGTCGCTGGTATTGGCCGTGAGCGAGAATGGCGCAGCGCCGCTAACCGCTACGCCGTGATGGTGCCCTTACCTGCATGAACGGAGACGCGGTCAGACGATGGGTGAGCCGCTGGTGCGGGCAGGATGAATGATCTCGGGCGTACCTCCTGACGTGGAAGGCGAGGGAGGTCGTAGTGCGCGTGTGAAGAGAGACGGCAAGGGGCGGGAGGAGAGGGGGGCGATCGGACGGAGCGGAAGCAGGAGGACGAGGGCAGGAGAGGCAGCGGAGCCGTGGAGGAGTCTGGGCGCGCTTGATAGTGAAAGTTGACGTGGACGCACGCTGCAGAAGAGAAGAAAATCTTCACGCTCGGCGCCACACACAGCCAGACGTAGCTCACCTCATCCGTCTTGCTGACGATGTGTAGGACGACTAGACTGATTGTCTTGTAGCTCTGTGGAAAGAAGGAGAAGTGTCTTGGGTCAAACAAGGCCCTCTGCCACCGGTGTGGGCGGGGGGGGGGGGTACCCTAGTGGAGGGCTGAGCGTGGGAGTGAGTCGAGGGGAGGGTGAGTGGTGGTTGACATGAATTTGAATTATACATGCTATGTATTGTAACATTTATCGTCATATGGGTTTACATATGGTAGAACATATAGGCTATTAGACGAGGACCACTTCAGTGCTAACATCGTTAACATGGACCCACATCGTCATCAGGGACCAACATCGTCAACAGGGATGCTCGCCTCGTCAATAGAGACCCACATCAAAAGGGACGCTCACCTCTTTAATCCGGACCCATATCTTCAATCGGGACCCATATCATCAACAGTGACCCACAACATGAATATGGACACTCACCTCGTCAGTAGGGACCCACATCGTCAACAGTGACCCACAACATGACTATGGACACTCACCTCGTCAGTAGGGACCCACATCGTCAACAGTGACCCACAACATGAATATGTTCACGTTTTTTTTTGTTGCGGTTGCACCCGAGTCAAGGGCCGCACGGCTCACAGGGCTCTACACCTGACACGTGAAACTTAAATTAAACTGAAGACGACGTCTCGCCAGCATGCGTCTATCCTCCACGCGTGGCCTCTGTCACGCGACTTCCACAATTTCGCCTGAGAGTCTCCCGCCGCGTGCCCCCATAGGTCTTCTCCATCGGTCGCTCGACTCGCGTAGACCGTTCATCCGCGTGGTCCACGTGGTCAAAGAAGAAGTTGGTACCAGCCAAGGCAGCACAACGCCAGTAACACAGACTTATGTAAATGGTCGATAAGAGTGAAGTACAGTACGTCTTAACCCACTCATTTCAAATGCTTGCCACGTAATTCGTTGCTATTGGTCACATAAAGAACTTTGAATTGCTAATGCTGTGCCACCTCTGGTTCTAAGGCAAAGTGAAATGTCTGCTCTGGGCCGGTCAAGGACACCATTTCTGGGATGAAACTATCACACTCACGACACGTGATAAAGCATATAAGCAGTATGCACTGCTGTAACCTTAGCAGGTACCACCACGGTCAGTATGCACTGCTGTAGTGAAAGCAGGTACCACCACAGTATGCACTGATGTAATTATAGCAGGTACCACTAGTCAGTATACCTGCTGTAATCATAGCAGGTACCACTAGTCAGTATGTACTGCTGTAATCATAGCAGGTACCACCACAGCCAGTATGCACTGTTGTTATAGCATAAAAAATATAACAATACTATCATAGAATGTTAACTAAACGAGCATACATTTTTAACTAATTTAGGTTAAACATTAAACTTAATGAGTATGGATAAATAAACTACATTAGCATACAGATTAAAACTAATTAGCATACCAAAATTAGCATAGGACACCTGTTGACCAATTGCTGCGCACCACCGTCGGAGACGCGCCCAGGTTTGCCTCTCGACCAATCGGATCGCTGGCCCTCCCCCCTCCCCACTTTGGCACGCGGCGACCAATCAGATCGCGGGAGGACGCTACCATTTTTAATGCGCTGCACGCTGAACGTTGCGCGCCCATGTGCGTGTGAGTGTTTAGTTTTGTTTTAATTATTTTAATCATTAAAGTTCGCGAGTGTCAAGGTAAGCTACGTTGACTTTTTTTTTAAAGCATTTTCTCAAGAGAACCGTTGTTGCTGCTGCTGCTGTTGTGAAAGGCCCGGTACACCCTGAGGCCTTGCCTAGACTAGGACAGCCTTGATGTCACGTGGGTCCACACTCTTTGTTTCTTTCGGTAAAGTCACGGAGGTAGAAAATAAAATTTATTTATTATGTAGTTTAATTACATTTTGTATTATACCTACGTCAAATTCCATTTAAATATTTATTTAATTAAAATGAATTTTATACCTACGTATTTTTTTTTATAAATGAATGAGTTTTTTTAAATTAAATTAATTTTATTGTATACCTACGTTACATTTAATTGAAATGTATTTTATTTCATACCTACGTTAAATTAAATTGAAATTTTTAATAAATTTATTTTATTAAAATAACATTTATTTTATTTAATACCTACGTTTAATTTATTTTTTTAAAATTCATTTCATTTATTTAAATTAATTTTATTTTATACCTACGTTAAATTATTTTTTTATAAATTAAATTTATTTTATTTCAATTAAATTTATTTTATACCTACGTTAAATTAATTTTTTAAATATTTTTTAATTTAAATTAAATTTATTTTATACCTACGTTAAATTAAATGTTTTAATAAATTACATTTATTTTATTTAAATTAATTTTATTTTATACCTACACATGTACAGTCATTTTAACTGCTCTGACCGCTACAAGCTAAGTGCGGCCTGGAAGCGTATTATTAAGTAATACATTTTACAATTACAATTCCTTATAGAGGAACCCCCTACTAATGAACTGACTACGTATCTATATAATTAAAAGACCGCACGCAGATATCGCAAAAGCGGACCCCGTTGTCAATGATATAATTCGATGTACGTACACCAGTTGCTGTACGTACATCATTAAAATTACACCGATTGCAATACGTCACCAAAGACGACACAATTTTAATTTGACCCCCGGGTCTGATCGCGTTAACTGTGCAGGTGGTGGGGGTCGAGAGGTGACTTGCACGTGTGTGCAGCTTGTTGAATATTGACGTGCGATGACTTGTGGAGAGGAAGAATGATGATGGCGATGCAAGTCTTGAAGTCTGACGCTGTCCTCCGAGTCGTGTAGCCTACCGCGTGCAACTTTGGGGATTGCGTAATGTCATTTTAGTTTCCTCTGTGGAACTTTTTATTTTGTTGATTCTAGCGATGTAACTAACGTAGGGCAGGCTTGGGAGCGGCGTTGACGATGTGTTTTGGCGTTGCACCAACCGAGCACCTTTGCATTCAGAAGTTGGAGGTGCTTTGATTGTTACAGCGAGAGGTGGAATCATCACCGTCATCGTCATGGGTTTAAGTGGGCACGGAGCCCGTCAAGGGAATGGGTAGGTAGAGGAATGGGGTTGGAGAGTATACACAACTTGCATTTCTAGTCATTTCAACAATTTATGGGCATGCGCATCATTGATGAGCAAAACAAAATCGCAATTTAATCGTGAATCTATTGTCATAAATGAGTCTGAAATATCAAGTCATGCTCAAAACCGCATTCCTATTATAAAAAATAATTGAACCCCCATTCATGATGACAATTCCAATATGGTCATTATGATGCTCAGAATTACACTTATATTCTCAGAATCATGAACATTTATTAAAACAGCAGTGTGCTCAAAATGCAAATTTACCAATTTCAACATGTACACAATCAATTCCAAGATTCTAATCAAAGTAAGTCCTATGTATCTTGGTGTTTTCATGCTTATCCATTATTGCGTGCCCCCCCCAAAAAATATACAAAAGTGTATTTTTATGTTTGCATGGTGTACAGTCTGGAAATTACCCACATGGCAAATTTCCAGCTTGGTGCGTGTCGGGAAGTACGCTAAACATTTTGAACAGACACACACATTCACAACTTTGCCTATGATATATATGGAGATTAGTAATAAATTGTTAATTTAACTACTTTCATGTTTACGGATTGGAACTACGAATAGCACTGGCTCACCACGGGGCTTATCGCGTGGTATCTGGGCACTTTATTTGAAACGTAAACCCCACAGTTTGTGAGTACAATTCCTCGCAAGTTGCGTCCACAGACACAGACAGACAATGACGTTTCTAGGTAAGAGTAAGAAATGAATCTACGTGTCGAGGAGAGACGAGAGAGCCAAGAGGTCACCTCGGGAGATGGGGCGGCGCGTCAACCTTAGTCACGTGACTGAAGGAGTGTGGGCGTGCCGTGCGTGTGTGTGTGTACCGTGTGTGTGTGTGTGTGTACTGTGCGTGTGTGTGTGTACTGTGCGTGTGTGTGTGTACCGTGTGTGTGTACTGTGCGTGTGTACTGTGCGTGTGTGTGTACCGTGTGTGTGTGTACCGTGCGTGTGTGTGTGTACCGTGCGTGTGTGTGTGTACTGTGTGTGTGTACCATGTGTGTGTACACTGTGTGTGTGTGTACACTGTGTGTGTGTAACGTGTGTGGCGGTAGTCTAGCGGTTAGTGCGCTGCTCTACAAACATGACGACCCGAGTTTGATTCCCGCTCACAGCCAACACCCAGTGACGATTCTTTAGGATATGTTTTTCAAACGAACGGTTGTTTGGGTTGCGTTGTGTTCATTAAAGTTACTTGCAATTCAAATACAGGTGTGTTGTTGGTGGTTGTGATGCCAGACGATAACATTGTGAGGAGCAATGCCTGAATCCTTACCCTTGGGGTTCCTCTAGAAATGGCAAAATGTCACTGAGAGTGGCCACGTGGAGGAGAGGCTGCTACTCTGTACAGAGCTGGACCGGTACCGCCTGGATCTCTGTGGCATTCAGGAGATCCAGTGGACCGGCTCTGACTCCAATCATCATGAGGGGTGCAGAGTCATCCACTCGGGGCAGGAGACTGCCAAACAACAAGGAGTGGCTCTTATTCTGAAAAAAAGAATGAAGGCGGCATGGGAAGATGGCGGCGAGGTGTGGGAAGCTGTAAGCCCCAGGCTACTTTGGGCTCGCCTCCCCATCAACAGGAGGCAGAGAATGGTGGTGGTGGCTGCTTACGCCCCCACCGAAGACGAACATCAGTGGAGGGATGCAGGCAAGCCCGTGGATTCAGATTCCTTCTATGACCTCCTGTCACAGGTGTTAGCTAAAAGTGGCCCCTCGGGATAGAGTCATCCTGTTGGGTGACTTCAATGCCCGAGTTGGTAATGATGCTGGCACCTGGTCTGGAGCGATTGGAAGGCATGGGCCAGATCAACTCAATAACAACGGTAGGAGGCTGTTAGACTTCTGTGGAGCCTGTGGGCTTGTCATGGCCAACACGCTGTTCTGGCATCTGTGCATCCAGACAACATCTTGGATTCACGCTGGGTCCAAGCAAGAACATCCGCTGGACTATATAGCAGTGGACCAGCGAATGCAGGCCCATGTCCTTGACACCAGAACCTACAGTGCTGCTGACCTCACTGGCCGTTAGCTTTTCATATGTAAGATCTGTGGGCTGGGTAAATCTGTGAGCAGGAGCGAGAGATAATTAAGCTCCCAAGCATTCACTACGTTATAAACAACATATTTTCACTCATAAGTCGCTTGCCTAATTGCCTCAGCAACTCGGTGTTTCGTATCGAATCTCATCTCAAACAATCGAAGGCCGCCCCTAGTGGCAGCTGCCCCTGTGTGGCACAAGGTGGCCCTCCACCGGCCTGCACGTGGACATGAGTCTGTCGGTAGGGGGCGATCATTGACGCGTCATCTCCCTTGTGGAGTTTCTGGATAGTGTTACTGGAATTAACCACAATTTTGACCGTGACACCAACATGCAATGACATGTGCGTTGTGAGTGACACAATACTCTCTTTTACATCCGCCGTGAAGCAGAACAGCGCATAATGTGGTGAATGTTACTGGGGTAGCCAGGTGTGCCTGTCGGATTTGAACTTTGAATCTCTGCAACAAATAGAGAATATGCTACCATATTCCTGGTTCTTTCGGTAAATCACGTAGATAGAAAACAAAATAAAGATTAAAAAAATTAAAAAAATTAATACAAATAACAAATAAAAATAAATTTTTAAAAATAAGTTGATGATAAGATGCCATGGGTCGACTGACTCAGATGACTGGCCAATGCACCGCCTTTGCCCCCCACTACACACACAGTGTGTGTACGTACGTGAACATTATTGTGTGTACAGTGTGTGTACGTACACACACTGTACACACAATAATGTCCACGTTGTTGTTGCTGAGTTCACGCACCCAAGGGAGGGGGCAATGAAAAATGAAGCTAAATCAACTTAAATTCCATCCCCGCTCTGTGACGTCACCACTCAGCATGACCTCATCGGCATGAAGTGCCAGGGGGAGGTGTACCTCGCTAGTGACGTCATGTCACCAAGGTATTCACACTCCCCCAACCTGCTTCCGCGTGACGTCGCGAGTAACAGGAGGCTGCCGATCCGCGCTTGCACTGAAATCCGAGGTGAGAAATTCTCATGGTGGTGGTGGTCGTGGTGGTTGTTGTTTACCAAGGTAGAGCCTCTCTCTCTCGTAGGGATGTCAGTTGAGTAGCAGCGAGCATGAGAATCGATGTCCAGGTTGGAACTGTTGTATATATAGGTGTTATGAAAATTGATGAAGATAATGAAAATTAAATGAAATTTGAAATTTGCATAATTTATCTGAAATTATGTTAATTTGTGTAATTATGCGCATAAATTATGCTGATTCGAGAGATAATCGTATTAATTTATGCGAGTGGGCGTGGTTATGATAATGCAGGTCGTTATGGATTATCAGGTCGAGCCTCGGTGACGAGGATTGTGTTATGAATTGGAATAACGCAATTGTATGCAGTGATGCAGGCGTTGTGAGCGTGAATGAGAGAGAGTCGATTCGACTCTGCTCTTTAATTCCGTATTATCGATAAGGATACGATTACTCTCGATTGGACATTATGAATTATGTGTGTTATGGATTATGTGTGGTGATAGTGTGCTTATGATAGGTCCCCAGGATTCAGATCTCATACGCAGAACAATATGCAGAATTTCAGGAAGAATCACACACAAACCTGCTTTAATCAATTTTATTTTCTAGCTAACTTTAATTTTGGATAATATGAAAACTCAATCTCGGGATTTTGGAATTTCAACACAGCGTTAACATGATACCATCACGATTGCGTTGTTTCACCTCGATAGCGGCACCTGTGGTTAATTCCCGACGCGTAATGCAATCAATCGGTTGTTGAGAGAGAGATTAAACATGCATAACTATTCTATCAAACCTTAACTCTATTATATGCGAATTCGTATACTTGAATGATTACACAAGACGGCACTCGGTCTTTGATTCGTATCCAATCCTTAACACATTCTGATATGCGAAATTATTATGCTTGAAATCGTCAGCACAGTACCACGGCGATGTTCGTTCATTGATTCATCAACGATTATGCAATTAAAGCGTTCGACTGAAATAATTCTGATTGCCTCATCAACGTAACTCAATGGGTGGCGATGTTTTTCGTTATCAGCTAATAGTTGACGCAGTTATCATGAGTCTTGTATGTTTAATGGGAGCGTTGTTGATTTCTTGCGTTGAGCAAACGCCTAGGTTGATTTCCTTGTCAAAAAAATGTTTGTTCGTTGTGTAGCGGTGGGGGAGTGAGGAGGGAGTGTGGGGGAGGGGCATACGAACGACTGCCAGTTTCTGTCCACCGCTGGCTGGATGAGTCAGCACGACGCTCGCCGTCGTCGCGCCGATGGGTGTTGAGTGCGGGGCCGCTTCCCTCTCAGCCCTGGTGACGTGAAGTTGCGAGCTGTGGCACGCTGGTGGCACGCTGTTGGCACGCGCTGGTGCTGGTGCTGGTGGCACGCTGGTGGCACGCTGTTCGCGCGCTGGTGCTGATGCTGGTGCTGATGGCACGCTGGTGGCGCGCGCTCCCTCTCCTTGAAGATGCGCGAACGCGCCCGTGCTGGTTCGCTGACAGCAGTTTCCTCCACTGCTGGATGAGCTGCTGCACGCTCTTGCTTGGCGTTGCTGGCCGCGCTCTTTCCGCTGCTGTAGTATCTGATGCTGCGCTCGCGGGCGACAGGTCAAGTTTTCTTCTGCTGAGTGAGACGAGTCGCACGTGCTCTCTTTGTTGAAGTTGTTGGCGGCTCTCTGACAGCAGGTTTCCTCCACTGCTGTATGACTCAAGTCGCACGCGCTTGGTCGCTGGTTTGCTGAAGTTGTTGGCGGCTGTCCAAGCTTTTCCGCTGCTGGTTGAGCCACGTTGCACGCTCTCTCCCTGTGGAGATGCTCGAGCGCTCTCAGCGCTGATTCGCTGATAGCAGTTTCTCTCCACTGCTGTATGACTCAATTTCGTTGATACATGGCGACTCATGCGATCCTCGCTACTCAGCAAGGCTCGGAGCCAGCCGCTCCATGCGACTGCTCGTCCTGTGGACGTCTTGACTCGCTGATCTGTCTTGACTCTTGACTGTTGACTGACTTTTGAAAATGCGGCTGACCGTTATGTTCAAAGACAATTCTCTCTGCGCAGTGGAAAAGGTGTGGGAGGGGGCGTGGTCTGTTTGTGTGTGAGTTCGTGTGTGTACAGATGGCTCCTGCGATAACGATCTGTTTGCCCTGGCGTGAAATTCCTCTCTCGCGCTCTGCGGGAGAGACAAAGGTGGTCGGGAGCACCTATCTCTTTATACTTTCGACTTTATATTTCTCAAATACCATTTAGTCCCATGTTCGCCAAGACTCGTGTTTGTAACTACGTCCTCCCGACACCCCTCTCGGGTTACCGAGGTTCGCATTGTTATGATGGAATTATTAAAAAGAAAAATAATTTTCATCCTGAGTTTAAGAGGTCCGTTTCTTGATTGTTGGAATCCATATCCCTTGGTTCTGTAAGGTTCTATAATGGAATATCGTTTAAGGTTAACACGTTATTATTAATGTTATATTGCAATTTCTTTAAAACTTTGTTTGCCTGGTTGCCGTGTGTGGGGTGGGGTGTGTCTCCTCATCAAACCCGGCTGGCTTTTCCAGATGGCCCCTTGTGATAAGGTGTAATTCTTGCTTCTCCGCGCTGCGAGAGAGACAAAGGTGGTCGGGGTTGCTTGGGATATTGTTTAAACTCTTTCGCAAGTTTGCCCGTTGTCTCATTCCTTCTCGAAAATATTTGATGTGACTCTGTATTTTGTCTCCAAGCTTTGTTTTAACAGTAAAAGTATTAAAGGTGAAAATCATTTGATAGCGAATTAATTATTGGATAATAATTCACTGATGTATCTGGTGGCCTGGTCTTAATTGGAGTGAGCGCGAGGACCGCTAACTTTAGCTTATTCTTGTTATTGCATTTTAAATTTTAACCGTTTAAAAAAAATGGTTTAACCCGTGGGCGTCATTTCTGGCTTGCGGAGGGCTTCCCTCTGCGTGACCTCCCTTAGGGCACATTAAACTCTTGTTCATCTGGAGATCTTCGCAGATAGCTGCTACCATCCTCGCCTCGAGAGTTTTAGTATTTATTTATTAATGGCCTGTTTATGACCGACATCTGGTTTTTCGTGTGCCTGGCTTACGGGTTTTATTGATTATTTTTTTCGTTTGTTAAAAAAAATGATATATATAACGGCAAATATTATTGTTAATATCAATTTTGGAAAAGGCTGGAGTGAAAAAAAGCCACGCGCAGATCACGACCTTTAAGCTGTGTGAGAAGAAACAAAGCGCCTTGACAAAGGAATTAGCATAGAATTTAGCATTGAAATGGCTCATTGAAATAGCTAAGTTAAAGTATACACATCCGCAGAGGCACCCCTTGACAAAGGAATTTGCATAGAATTTAGCATTGAAATAGCTGAGTGATGTTCTGTTTGAGAGGAGACCTGATGGCTCATTCTGTCTACAGGAAACCCACCCACACAGATTCCTACTTGAAACCTGATTCCCACCACCACCCAGCCAAAAATAATTCTCTCATCAAAACTTTATACCATAGTGCTCATTGCATTTCGGACCAACACCACCTGACCAGTGAATTAAAACATGTACACCTGGTCCTCAAAAGGAATGGTTACTCTGACCGTACCATCCGCCAAGCTTTTTCTCCCTCCATACAGAAACAACCACTTGATACTCCGGTCAAAACCATCACACTACCATATATAGCAGGCGTTACTAAAAATATTTCCAAAATTCTAAACAAACACAAGATCCAGGTCCGGTTCAATACAGTACACAAAATTCGTGATCTGATCCCATCCGTGAAGGATATCATTTCTGACTTACAGTACCCCGGGGTTTACAAATTGAGTTGTAGTTGCGGTGATTGCTATATCGGGGAGACAAAGCGACATGTCTCTGACCAAATTCGCGAGCACAAATCAGATTTGAAACACGGCAAAACGAATTCTTCTGCCGTGGCTGATCACTGTTACAACGCTGTGGGTGATCACGATATAATTTTCTCCCGATACCAAGGTTCTTTGCAAACCCACGGGTTTTTATCAGAGATTTGTTCACGAGGCAATTCAGATCTACAAACACAGACACAATTTCAACCGAGAAGATGGTTTCAAATTAAGCAACCATTGGAAAGATGTTCTAAATCGAACTAAACATTAAACTAATTTCAATGGTACAGTATATTTTTCAAGTAGTGGTACCCTAAACTTTCGCAGCTCTTATAAATTCCCTTTTCACACCATCAATAGCAAGTCTACCGGCATGTACACCACCTCTTTTCTAAAATTGGCCAATCAAATGCAAATTTTTATGCTAATTTATTTGTCATGACACCTTGTTTGCTCGCACACAGTTTAAAGGTCCGCGGTCTGAGCGTGGTTGTGTTTCGCTAAATTCTCCTGTTTGATTTGTACTAGGTGCCTCGGTGAATGTATATGCTCTGACTTTAACATAGCTATTTCTGTGACCAGTTACAAGCTAATCACTCAGCTATTTCAATGCTAAATTCTATGCTAATTCCTTTGTCAAGGGGTGCCTCTGCGGATGTGTATACTTTAACTTAGCTATTTCAATGAGCCATTTCAATGCTAAATTCTATGCTAATTCCTTTGTCAAGGCGCTTTGTTTCTTCTCACACAGCTTAAAGGTCGCGATCTGAGCGTGGATTTTTTCACTCCAGCGCTGTCCTCCAGACAGTCTCGTCCCTTCACCTGATGAAGGCCGCTTGTGTTGTGGCCAAAACGTCGGGACTTTTGTTATTTTATTTTTTTACCTACGTGACTTTACCCAATAGAACCAAAGGGTATGGATCCTAGCAGTCACGAAAGCTTTAAATCTAGAACTATGATTCCATTTGCAAGTAAACTCACATTTCAACAACGAGGGTTGAAAGCATTAAGCATTAGCTCTGTCTGCATGTCTGCTCTGTTGTAAAGATGATCCAATATGAACACAATTGTAGTACAACAGCTCTGTTGCTCTTCTTTGGTTCTTTCGGTAAAGTCACGTAGAATGAGAATAAAATAATATATTGATAAATGATCAATTTGATAAATTATCAATTTATTATTTTATTCTCATTCTACGTGACTTTACCGAAATAACCAAAGAAGATGAATCATTGCAGTCAGGAAAGCTTTAAATCGAAATTTAACCTGCTCTGTTGCTGTTAGGGACCTAACAATGTTGAAAACTGGCCAAAATGTATTACACGGCCCACTCATGGTCCAGAGCAGAACTCGGTACCACCTAAGGTAGCAACACTTCAGTCGTACCCATTTATTTGGATGGAAAATGAAAGTAAATTACTTGATAGTCTCACTCATTGAATTTCTTTATCACTGGCCACGTAGAGAAATTGAAACTGCTCAATTTAGGCCACCTCACGTGGTACCGACAAAGGAGACATCTTATGGGCTATGAAAAAATAAGAATAGGTTGTATCCTTTCTGGCAATAAAACAGATCTTAAGATTCATTGAAGAAGGTTTCTGTTTGGTGTTTGAACATCTAAACACCCGTTTTATTGGCTAAAAAGGATCAAATCTATTCTTATTTTGTCATACTTTGATACCGGCAAAACGGTCTCATTTTGAAGCGTTTCATGGACTATTGGATGGGGAGAAAAAAAACGGCGCTAAAAGTCAGCGCCGACCTCTCCTGTCGTGCCCAATGACGTCATCACGGGCGAAGTTCACCGCGCAAAGTCAAATGCCGCCTCGTGAGCGCCGCTCGAAACGCAAAATCATCGCTCGGTGAACATTTCCGAGGACAAACAAACGCATGCCGGGAACCGTGTGAGTTTGTGTTTCCTGTCTCCTCTGCGCAATGTGGGGGAGGGCTTCATCCAGCAGTGGATTGACAAAAGCGCTGTATGCATACTGCACAGGCTACGCTAACGTCACATTTAGGCCCATGGACCGAACAAACGCGTCTCTCTTTCTCCATCCGTCTCCACTCTCTCTCTTTTCCTCTCTTCACTGTTGGCCTGTAGGTTTGGGCCGAGCGAGTTCCTGCCGGGGATTTGGCTTTTCAGGAGCTGATTCCCCCCGTGGCTTTGTCGGCACGAGGCGACCGCGCGGAGTGTCAAGGGCTCCACCGGGCCCCAAGCCGCTGCCCCAGCACCACCGTAGCAGCCAAACCACCGGTGCTCGGCATGGCCTATATGAAGGTCTTGCCGGACCGCATGTTGCGCACGGGGTACAGCATCGTCCAGGAGAACGGACAGAGGAAGTTCGGACCGCCGCCCGACTGGCAGGGGCCCCCTCCCGCCCGTGGCTGCGAGGTGTTTCTGGTGAGGATCCCGCGCGACCTCTACGAGGATGAGCTGGTGCCCGTGCTGGAGACGGTGGGGAAGCTCTACCAGCTCCGCCTCATGATGCATTATAGCGGAGCGAACCGCGGCTACGCGTTCGCTACCTACGCCACGCGCGCCGAAGCCACGGATGCCGTCAAGAAACTCGACAAGGTAGAGATCCGTCCCGGACGCCGCATTGGAGTCTGCTTCAGCGTGGACAATCGCCGCCTCTTTATTGGGGGGCTGCCAGAGGACAAGAAGCGAGCGGAGGTGATGATGGCGATGAGCGGTGCCACGGAGGGCGTGGTGGGCGTCACGATGAGCGTCTGTTACTGGGACAAAACCCTCAACCGAGGCTACGCGTTCATCGAGTACGGGAGCCATCACGCGGCCGCCATGGCCCGGAAGAAGCTCCTTCGAATCAACTTCCAGCTATGGGGCCGGACCATCAAGGTGGACTGGGCCATCCCGGAGTGGGACACGGTGGCTGCGGCTGCGACAACGGAAGACGAGGAGGAGAAGGAGGCGGCGGTGCCAGACCTGCCGGAGCCGGAGTGCACGGGCACCGGCAAAGCCGCACACAGCCTGTTTGAGGGCTGGGGGGCACGCACGCGGCTGTGGTGGGTACCTCTCCACCTGCGGCCCATGCCCATTGCTCTCGAGGCGCTGCCGGAGGCGGCCATGCTGTCGTGGGCGGGGCGGTTGCGGATGCTGTGCCGGACCGCCGACATCAGCTACCCAATCTTCGAGCTGCACGCTTACTCGGGGCCCGGGATGCCCGTGGGCCTCCTCTATAAGGTGTCGATTCCCGGGGTGGGAGAAGGCGCCGACATCTTCCCCGAATTTCTGAGCTCCAGCGAGGAGGGAGCACGGGAGGTGGCATGTCAGCTCGCCTACAACATTCTCAGCAAGGCGAATCCTCTGAGAATGTGGCCAGAGGCGTGGCTAGGCCCCGCCTCCGGCCACGCCCTCTCGTGGAACCTTTCGCAAAGGTTACCGGAGAAACTCAGCTAGCCCCACCTGTTGCCTTTGCCCCAGATAGGCCTCCTTCCCTGATTGGTTGTTACCTCTGTGGCCGTACCCGTGAAGCCCTTGCCAGGCCAGCGGGTGTCACCCTGTCATGTCAGCAGGTGTCACCCTGTGATGTCAGCAGGTGTCACCCTGTCATGTCAGCAGGTGTCACCTTGTCATGTCAGCAGGTGTCACCCTGTCATGTCAGCAGGTGTCACCCTGTGATGTCAGCAGGTGTCACCCTGTCATGTCAGCAGGTGTCACCCTGTGATGTCAGCAGGTGTCACCCTGTCATGTCACCAGGTGTCACCCTGTGATGTCAGCAGGTGTCACCCTGTGATGTCAGCAGGTGTCACCCTGTCATGTCAGCAGGTGTCACTCTGTCATGTCAGCAGGTGTCACCCTGTCATGTCAGCAGGTGTCACCCTGTGATGTCAGCAGGTGTCACCCTGTCATGTCAGCAGGTGTCACCCTGTGATGTCAGCAGGTGTCACCCTGTGATGTCAGCAGGTGTCACCCTGTGATGTCAGCAGGTGTCACCCTGTCATGTCAGCAGGTGTCACCCTGTGATGTCAGCAGGTGTCACCCTGTGATGTCAGCAGGTGTTACCCCTGTCATTGCACTTTAATGAAAACCGACAACAGAATCCTTGAAGAAAAAAACTAATTCAGGTGTTTGACATGTCAACGCCATTTCGTTTTGAAAATGTAGCGGAGAAAAATATATTTTGTTCACATCGCATTCTGTTTTGTCAATAATCTCTGTAACGTGCGCCTGCTCTGCAAGCCATGCATTAACCCCTTTCTGTCTCAATTTTATTCCCAGCATGCAATTCTCCAAGCCTCAGATTTTATAACATATTTCGCACAACTTTAATCCTGGTAAATATATTATTTTCTTTAAAAACACGAGCATTATATTCAGTCTATTGCATGGCTAAAGTATTCTAAATGAAAATATAAATTGTATTAAACCAATATTTGATCATCGCTATGATAAATATATTTCTACCCTACAATATACAAATCTACATTGTGCTAATGTTTCAATTCTACTTATATTAACTTACAAATATAGTGTCTAGGACACATTTTCAAAGAAATATTTTCATGTACCCAGACAATATTTGCAAGTGCCAACATAAAAAAAAACTTGCAGACTGCATACGTAGCTACGACAACAGAATCCTTGAAGAAAAAACGAATTCAGGTGTTTGACATTTCGTTTTGTACAGGAGAAAAATATATATATTGTGCACATCGCATTCTGATGTCGAACATTTGATTCTTTATAAAATTGAAAAACCCTTGAACAACTTTGCTGCACACGGAGATGTCCGTGCACCGCCTCGTTTCCACAGCCTCTATCCCGGTGCCATTTGTATTTCATGCACATACCGCTGTTAAGAGTTTGATGTTTTATTGATTTTAAATTTTGGTGTTTTTTTGCTGTAATGTTTTTTTGTTACCTTTTTAGTGGAAATAAAGTCCTGAAAATTATCTTCCTCTCTCTCTCTCCACTCTCTCGGCCGAGTCTCTGCCACTTTTGGTTCTGAGTGTCGCATGCTTGGGATCCTTCTTTCCCTCCTCTGTGGATTTAATTTGATTTGCTGATTTACACGTCAACATATTTCAGACTTTTTCCTAATCATTACCAACGTTTCCATGGCCATGCACTTTAGAGTAACTTATTACCTTTTACCACAGCATCACAATATAATTTTCCTGGATCATCGCCTTCGTAGCTTTGATCAATCACCAATGGTTTACTGGTTCGTTTTTGTATTTACTTATGCCACCCTCTTTCCCCGTGGGACCATGTGGCGTGAAGTTGTGTCGCACATAAACAGAATCGGTGCACATCACGATTTTCCGTACTCGACTGTCAGTTGCCATCCCCGGGGCGATGTGCACATTTGTCGACTCGGCGAATCGATTTGATTTCGGGGCCCCGTTGGGTCGCCCCTTTTGTGCTTTTGCGTGAGCCGGATTTCAACGCAATTCCCGATCCGCTGTGGTGCCACGGTCTCGGAGCAACTCTGCCATCGCCTCGACTCCCCCGTGCCCCCCCACACCGAGCACGCACCTGCAGCGCGCGCACGTAGTGTCCTGGCGGGGGATTGCCCGGCACGACGGGTTTTCATCCGAAGGGTCTCTGGGATGAAAGTCCCGCGGTTTCCCGGCGCCAGGAGAATGGCCGACCCTCGCGGAGCGAGTCACATTGCGGCGCCCCTGAGTTGGCTTCAAATTGTTTGGGCGCGCGAAGTTTCGCCGGGTCGGCGGCGACGAGTCGCACGCGACGCTCCCTGCCTTCTCGAGCCGCTCGCGGCATCCGTGCGACGCCAGCGAGCGCCGCTACGAGGCGGCGATAGGCAAAGTTCCCTTTCGTCTTCGTCCCTCCGACTCTCACGGCGTCCGCGCGACGCCGTGAGCACGGCCGCGAGGTACGTGATGGGGCGTGCGAGCATTTGCGGACTTGGGTAGCGGTAGGCCTAGGGTCGGCTCGTAGAATATTCCCTCCGGGCGGTGCGGGGTTTGCGCCACGAATAAAAGTTAGCAGAGAGCATCGGTGTGGTGCGCGTGTGATTCCCGTGCGGAGCGGCTCCGTGGGCGGATGCGCGGCGAGAGCGAGGGCGGAGCCGCGGCCGGAGCTCGCGCGTTGAGATCATCGCCCGTCGGCGTGGACGCGAGTGGGCCGCCGCGTGCTGCGTCAGCGTCAGCCGTAGTGGGCGCGCGGCGTGCACGGACGCGCGTTGAGATAATCGCCCACAGGTGCGAGACCGTTCGGGCCCCGTGTTAACGACGGCTGCGGTGCGCGCGGATGCTCGTGGAGGTAATCGCTCGCCGGTGCAGGCGCTAGCGTGCCGCTGTCCGCTGCGTTAGCGATAGCCGCGGTGCGCGCAGGGGTGCGTGGGTTTACTCCGTGCGGCCGTGAGCCAGCAGCACGAGTCTGTCCCTCGGAGAGGGCGCTAGCGCGGGGGGCCCCGATCGCTCGGTCGGCGGGGGCCCGGCAGGAGCCGACCGACGCGGTGGAGGAGGCGGCGGAAGGGGCGGACGTCGCGCCCCACCTGCCTAGCGAGGGCGGTGGGGTGGACGTCGGCCCCCACACCGCCATGGCCCTGTACACGTTAAAGTATTGAGCACAAACTCAAGGAGCAGGGAAAATGGTAATGTTGCTTGGATTTAATTTTAATATCATTGCAACTGTATAGTTTTGATATGTTTTATTGAAAAAACATTCACGTGCATTGGCATGTCCCTCTGTCTCAAACATTAATAATGTATCATCTGCAAATGTCCTTTAGCAATGTAAATGTTTGTTCAACATTGGTATGCAGCTTGAAGAATGACGGAGTCTTATAACTGAAGACACTTCGGATTTTCAATCAAAATTTACAAATAATCCACTCTACCATAAACATGCTACATTCCAGCTAAAGTATAGTAGTACATTACTGTAAAGTAGTATGGTGTATAGCACAGATATTTTGAACAAACCCAGTGAGATGGGAGTGCTGCTTTGATGCATTACGCTTGGATCCGATCTCATGGGTTCAATTCAGGCTAACCCCTAAGGGTACAATTTTATTTTTACAGTTTCAATCGGACCAAGTACCTGGGGAGGTTAATTCCAAGTCAACATGGCTTAAAATCTGCCATGCTGAAATAAAATATCTGGACGTTATTGCTTCTGACGTGAGTGCAGGACTCGCTATCCATGCCAAGGTGCGGAGGCTCATTTGGGCGACCAAAGGAATTCCGAATGCATGTTACAATAACGTTAATTTCAGATGACTGGATTCATTGGTAGAGTGCTCCAACTTGGGCAGAGATATCTGGCTGGAAAGTGATGTGGTTAAAACGTTTGTCTCGCAGTTTTAAAGGTTGCAATTTCAAAATACAGTTTGGGCATCAGAGCTCAATAAATTGAGTACTACTCTGTGTGAGGTTAACAGGAGTCATCCAATGGAGAGACTGGGCTAGGCCATATAAATGTGGAATTTATATCAGTTGACAGGTCAAACGTACTCTTTGTCCTTTTTGGTCACTTTATTATTATAGGCTAGTGGTGTTTGTGTGTTTTAATCACAGAGATGGGGGGGGGGCATTGCACCTCGCTACACCCATCCACTGCTGACGGTAGAGGTTGTGTGTGTGTACACACACAGACACAACTGTGTCTGTGTGTGTGTGTACACACACACACAGACACAGTGTAAACACACACAGTGTACACACACACACATTGTACACACACAGTGTAAACACACACAGATTGTACACACACAGAGTGTACACACACAGTGTACACACATACACACAGTGTACACACACACACAGTGTACACACACACACATAGTGTACACACACACAGTGTAAACACACACAGTGTACACAGACACAGTGTACACACACAGTGTACACACACACAGTGTACACACACACATTGTGTACACACACAATGTACACACACAGTGTACACACTGTGCACACACAGTGTATACACACACAGTGTACACACACACAGAGTATACACACAGTGTACACACACAGTGTACACACACACACAGTGTACACACACACAGACACAGTGTACACACACACAGTGTACACACACAGTGTACACACACACAGTGTACACACAGTGTACACACACATACAGTGTACACACAGTGTACACACACAGTGTACACACACAGTGTACACACACAGTGTACACACACATACAGTGTACACACAGTGTACACACACACAGTGTACACACACACACAGTGTACACACACTGTGTACACACACACACACAGTGTACACACACAGTGTACACACACACATACAGTGTACACACAGTGTACACACACACTGTACACACAATAATGTCCACGTTGTTGTTGTAGCTGAGCCCACGCACCCAAGGGAGGGAGCAATGAAAATGAATCTAAATAAACTTACACTCCAATCCCGCTCTGTGACGTCACCACTCAGCATTACTTCATCGGTGTGAAACGCCAGGGGGAGGTGTACTTCGCTAGTGACGTCATGTCACCAAAGTATTACACCGCGTTCTTGAGCGTGACGTCCCTCCGCTTGTGTCACTGCCGATTGCGTTCCAGTGCCAATCCTTATTTGGGCAAAGCTACGCCCGGTGACGGCGACTCATTAACATAATCTATTCGTCAAAGCCGACGAGTTCATTGCCCACGACACATGGGACGAGTGACATTAACATTATTTATTCTCTATTTAGTTACGGAGCCGCTCATTGTGGGAGGAGCGTGCATCGTTCCACGGATGTGACGTCATGTCACCTGCTGCCTCGTGACGTCACGAGGAAACACTGCACTGAAATCCGAGGTGAGAACTTCTCATTGCGATTGTGGTTGTTGTGGTGGTTGTTGTTGTTTACCAAGGTAGAGCCTCGCTCTCTCTCGTAGGGATGTCAGTTGAGTAGCAGCGAGCATGGGAATCGATGTCCAGGTTGGAACTTTACAACGCGGGGCCTAGCCACGCGGGGCCTTGCCTCCTGCCCTCGCCTGATTGCGTTTACTTTAATTATCTCGCTTAAGTTTAATTTGTCTTCAGCCGGCTCGCCACTTTGTAACTTTGTTTTATTGTAAATATTCACGCAGTTTTTATTTTTTTGTTACCAGGCCAAGCCCGCTTGAGCTGCTATACCGCTCTTGTTATCAGAAGCGACCTGCCCACAACAACACAAGGTGAGGCTTTGTCAACGTGTGTGAATGTTTTGACTTAAAACTTTGGTGACTGCAGGAATTAATATTCTTGGTTCTTTCGGTAAAGTCACGTAGATAGAAAATAAAATAAAAATAACATAACAAACGTAAAAAATAGTAAATAAAGCAAAAAAACCCCACGTTTTGATCGCAACACAAGTGGTCTTTATTTAATGTAATTGTATTATCTGTTATTGTTATTTTCTATCTACGTAACTTTACCGAAAGAAACAAGAATACGTGTATCAATGTCTATCGGTCAAAGACGCTAAACGGAGTGACGCGCAAACTCCAAATATACAGCAGGCGTCAGGGTCGGGATCGAACCCACGACTTCCTGTACACCAGGTGAGGTAGTTAACATCTCACCACGGAGAGAGACACGCAAACTCCAGTTAGCCTCGGCTGTGTTCGTTGATCCTCAATGAATTACTTGGTGGAGTGAGGAAGCATTCATGCCAAGCAGATGAAAGGTGGCCAGGCATGATTCTAGACACGCCACCGCCTGTTTACCCAGTGGCAGTGTACAGTTTGTGTTTGCAGTAACGTCTATTAACTCTGTTGAACACGGACGTCATAGCACAACAATAGTTTACTTTTGTTTTCCTCTGGAACTCTTTATAAGAATGGAAACTGGAGGTGAACACAGCACACACATTCAGCTGAAGTCGGAACTGTTCATCCCAGCATTTAAGGACATCTGAGCCTGGATTCACACCTCTAAGTTGCGATTGAACATTAATTTATGCATAACACAAATGGTATTGTTTTCAACACCCTTTGCTATGTCAGCTGAATTTAGCTCCCATAAATATTCCTTTTGTAGCCAGACAGCCGAAATTGTGTGCTCGGAGTTTTGGGTGAACATTCATTTTGAAGATACGAGGGCTTCCAGGCACGTTTATGACCATTTGCCCTCTCATTGTGTGCCATAACAGCCCTGTGATGAATTTGGGAAACTTTTTCACTGCATCATGAATATATGAATAAGTATAGACGTGTAAGTCACATGTGACTATATATGCATTCATCTGTGCCTCGATACTGACGTGTAGATGGTGTGGATATTATTTTTTTCTGTCTGCAGCTGACGCTTCCTCTGACGCTTCCTCCGCAGAATTGGTCTGATGGAGCAAATGCACTCAGCGCAGCTCGGTATGACAAGTCAACAATGCGACCAGCGTGCATACAGCACGGATCGGACTGGAAATTTGACACGGCACCAGAGAACTCGCACAGGAGAGAAACCCTTCAAGTGCACTGTGTGTGGGAAGGCGTTTTCACAGTCATCTGTTGTTAAAAAACACCAGAGAACACACACGGGAGAGAAACCGTTCAGGTGCACTCTGTGCGGGATGGCGTTTGCACAGTCTCCACATCTTCAAGTACACCAGAGAACACACACGGGAGAGAAACCCTTCAAGTGCACTGTGTGTGGGAAGGCATTTGCAAGTTCATCTAATCTTGTAATACACCAGAGAACACACACAGGAGAGAAACCCTTCAAGTGCACTCTGTGCAGGAAGGCGTTTGCACATTCATCAAATCTTCAAGTACACAAGAGAACACACACGCATCAGAAGATCCACAAGGAGTGCAGTCTGATATCGGCTTGTGAAAGTCAAAGTGCCACCATGAGCCCATCCCTCATGAAACACGAACCGGAAAAAAATCCCAGCTTGGACACTTTTAAAGTTATTGAGGTGAAATATGAAGAGGTGATGGTGAAATGTGAAGAAGTGATGGTGAAGAGTGAAGAAGTGATGGTGAAGAGGGAAGAAGTGAAGGTGAAATGTGAAGATGAAGATTCAACTCCAAAATGGGACCTTCACATCGATGGAGGCAACGTGAAGCAGGAGGAGAATTCTGACTGTGAGGCAGAGCGAGGCAACTCCCAGCAATTTGTGGAAGTGGAGGTGTGGCTGGACTTGCTCCTAGACAATACAAAGTCAAGTGGAGACCCGGTAGATGTGTAAGCCAGAGACGATGTCGCTACAATAGATGCACCTTTGTCACAGGCCTTTAATGAAAAGAACGCGAAGTTGAACACTCAGTTCTTAGGTTCAACCTGCAGAGTAAGAGCGGCCAGTCTTTGTGGACCTGTGGGTTGGGTTAATCTCTAACCAGGAGCGAGAGCCAATAAGCTCCCAAGCATTCACTATTTTATCAATTGCATTTATATGGTGCTTGCTTAATCGCCTCTACGTGGCTTTACCGAAAGAACCAAGGAGAATGGATCCCTGCAGTCACAAACTTCAAATCAAGATTGCCTCAGCAACTCAGAGTTTTGTATCTCGTTTCAGACACTCGAAGAGCATCCCCAAGTAGCAGCTGCCCCTGTGTGGCACAAGGTGGTGGCCCTGCACCGGCCTGCATGTGGACAAGAGCCTGTCAGTAGGGGCGTTGGTTGATGTGGCGTCTTAGTTGTGGAGTTTGTTTGTAATGTTTCGATTTAAAGCTTTCGTGACTGCAGGGATTCATCTTCTTGGTTCTTTCGGTAAAGTCACGTAGAAGGGAAACGATAAGATAATAAAAATGAAACAATAAAATAAAATTCTCACGACGTTTCGGCTGCTTGCGATCGTCATGAGAATTTTATTTGATTATTTTATTTTTATTATCTTATTATTTCCCTTCTACGTGAATTTGTAGGTAATGTTTAGAATGTTATCAAGTTTTGACCGAGATGCCAGCATGCAAATGCAATAGTACGTTGTACATACACTGTAAAGCAGATGGTGCATATTTTTTTAAAAACAGCTTCTTGTTAATACGATGTAACCTGATGCAGTCTATTTCACTGCAGTAATTCAATTTTGTTAAAATGCCTGTCAATAATTTAGAATGAATACTTGTGTGATTGTGCGTGTGCATGTAACATTTTGTCTGAGGGTCAAACATTGAATAAGTGATGTTAGGACAAAGTGTGTGTGTTTGGAAGTAACCTGTACAGAGAACTCAGGTGAGACACGTTGTTCTTGTGATACAGGTCAAAGGGTACTTTTGTGTTTCATGAAGCGTCGGCCTCTGAAGCAACTCATTGTCTTTGAAATAGGGAGCACGCTCGGATCATTCATCAGTTACAAGGCATACCACTTAAAAGTTACACGTATAGGAGGAGGTACATTCTCTACAACACGAATTGTCTTACGTGTTGACGTAGATTTTGTCTAACTGGGACTAGAAATGCTCCTTGCTGATTGACGTCTGGATGTTCGTACCTATCGGTTGAAGCAAACCCCACTGCTGTTGTTGAGACGCTGTGCACCAATAAGGGTCCAAGCATTTTAGGGCCTTCGGCCAGGAAAGTCACAACGTTTACGGCACACGAAGGACGCATTCACGCAAGTACCCCATGCTCCGTTTTGAAGTTTTAAAATGAAGCATGTTTGAATTGTGTTGTGTTTTGAATTAGATAATTGTATTTCTTCATTAAAAGCTTGTCTCAATTTACATCTGGAAGACTTCATTGAAAAGGACATTTCGTGTGAATTTTCTCTCGTCGTTAAGTAGACGGTCTTGCCGGGGGTTCGGTTCGATGCGGCCCTTTACCTGGTTGGGATTGCGGGATCGAGATAAGGCGACACGGAGCTGGCCGTGCGAGAAGACCGCCGTCTGCAGATCGATTCCAACGTAATCGAACGTCTGTCCCTGCGCCTCCGTCGTCCATGCAGGGGGCGCGTAGGTTTGCAGCGCCCCCTGCATGAAAACAACGGAAAGTGCAGCGCTCATCACAGATAGATAAAGTTGTGCGCTTATATTTAAAATGTTATTCTTTTATAAGGTGATGTTGAAATCGGAAAGTGTTTGATGATTTCAATCAGATTGATTCATTATTATGCAACACATATCTGAGCTTTTGTGGTCCTGTTGAGATCAAGTTGGAAAGAGTCCGTGACTATAACTTCGCTCAATATTGTAAACGTGTTTCTATTATTTAGTTATTGTTGTTTAATACCAACTACTTCAGATAATGGGTTTCAAGATGTACTTGAATGGCACGTGCATTGTTCCGGTGTTTAATGGCTTGGACGTCGTGGCAAACGGCTTCCATCGATGTGGAAGTCAATGGTGGATGATGATTTGACATTTCGGTGTTCATTTGGAGTAGATTGTTTAACTGTTGCATACCGGGTGGTGAAATGCTTTGCCGAGTACCTGAACTGTTTGACCAAGTGAATTAATGAAGAGTTCGATACGAGTTTGAGCGTTAATATTCTTGCGGAACAACAAAGGTCTGATATTTTAAAGATTCCTGATTGTACGTTTATTGCGACAATGTTCATAGGGAACACGTGTGGAGGAGAGTTCCGGGTGAAGTCTCCCCTTACCTGGCAACCATGGTGGCTGTCCGCTGATCACTCTCGCTCCGTCACAGCTATGAGCTGTAGGGACGGGACGCTCCACCCTGGCGCTGTTTTAATTCACAGCACAAAGAGCGGAGAGCCTCATCCCTGCAGTTCCCTCCTGTTGTGCCGCAGCATTTACCGCGTAACGAGGCAATGTTCTAATGAGCAGTGCGTTCCACTACACACCCACATGAGCAAACCATGTGCAACAGTGTGCGTACTACACTACTATACACTACACTATACACAACACTATACTAAACTATACACTACACTATACACTTATACACTACAATATATACAACTATACACTACACTATACACTACTATACAATACACTATTATACACTACACTATTATACACTACACTATACACTTATACACTACAATATACACTACAATATACACTATTATACACTACACTATACACTTATTCACTACAATATACACTACACTATACACTACACTATACACTACTATACACTATACACTACACTATACACTACACTATTATACACTACACTATTATACACTACACTATACACTTATACACTACAATATACACTACTATACAATACACTATTATACACTACACCAGGGGTCGGGAACCTTTTTGGCTGAGAGAGCCATGAAAGCCACATTTTAAAATAAAATTCCGTGAGAGCCATATACTTTTTTAACACTGAATACAACTAAATGCGTGTATTTTTAACTAAGACCACCAATTTTAGAATATAATAAGTCTCTGAATGTATCCTTTTTAATAACGTTATACCAACAACTAGTAATAAATAAAATACTTCTTACCATTCATGCGACTTCTGGTGCTGCATTGTTTTGCTGATGGCTTTGTAGTCTGGTTGTTACGTGGTGAGGTTAAGCTTCATGCAGACGTTGAGGCTTTCATCCGTTAAACGGGATCGTAGGTTGGTCTTGATGTTTTTTAGATGTGAGAACGACTGCTCACATGAATACGTAGAACCAAACATGGTCAATAAAGCAATACTCACACGCTGCAGTGTGTGGTATGTGACAGGAAGCGCGTTCCATGTTTTGACAATCAGCTGGTCTGCAGGTTGAAGTTTTTTCATTTCTGTCCACTTGTGTGTGCTCGCCAGCTCTGCTTGCTGTTCAAGTCTTTCCAAAGCTTCATTCAGTGACTTGAACTTATTCACCCACATGTCTGAAGCCTTCAGGTCAGCAACTTCCAGCTCAAAATCTCTGATGGAGACACCAGGGATGTAACTCAGGTCGGCTTTGTCCACTGAACACTCGTGTGGATGAGTGATGAACTTGAAAAGACGAGTGTGCTCAGGAAATTCTCCAAAGCGTGCTTTGAATGACTGCTGGAGATCAGATGTGAAGCCAGCTAGCTGCTGGAGATCAAAATGTTAAACGGGGTCACTTGCTGTGCACGCATCTTTAAATTCTCTCAGTTTTTCATAGTGCAGTAAACGACCTTTTTCAATATCCACGATGAAGAGTTCCAGCTTGTTTTCAAATGCAAACACTGCTTGTTGAAGGGATAAGACTGTATTTCCAATGCCTTGCATTTTCACATTGAGCTGGTTCAGATGTCCAGTCATGTCCACAAGATAGTACAACTTCAGGAGCCACTCAGTGTTAGCTAGCTCAGGATGCTCGACATCTTTCATTTCAAGAAAATAAATAAATACAAACCACCACTTCTCTCAAATGTTTCTTGCCGTTGATTTTCACACCTGATGATGACTGCTTGTGTTGCAGTCGAAACGTCGTGAGAATCCTCTACACTTGTTAAATTAGCGCTCGTTTACCATTGATTTACTTATTGTTACCGAGACTATCCTTGCCAAATTACTTGTTTAAGAGATAGCAACTCGCCAGGTGTTTAAGAGGAGAAACCAAAGAGGCAAATTGCTGGGAGATACGGCCACAGGCCGAAGAGTGACGCACCTTGAATGTCGTCATTCAAGGTGCGTCACTCTACGTATGAATGTACTCGTCGTCGCTATTAAATCATTGTTTAGTGTCGAGCAAGGGCGGGCACGTCCAAGTTGTTTCCCACTGAAGCAAGTGAGTGGTGGGTGTTGATTGGTTACTCACGATGAGCACCTGCCCCAAGTCTGTTATGGCTACACGGGGGGGGTTTCTGTCCTTGCCTTTGGTCATAATCAGAATCTCAATCAATATTCACACTGGAGGAATACGATGAACTATAAAGCTCATTCTCGCAGATGTTCAGTACCCTTGGTTCGCCTCGTAGACCGCGACCGCTTCGGCCCAAGCGGCTGTGGATGAGGACCTCGCAGGCTTCTCAGAATCCGGAGTCAAAAGGGAGGGAACCGGGGGCGGAGGAAAAAAAAATTGTGAAGCGTGTCGCTAAGCACGCTCCTCACGTACAGCTGCAGAGACGAAGATCCCCCCCTGGTAGCCTTGGGCCAGAGCTGTGCTGAAGACCAGCACGGCACACCGCGCCTGGCCACCTTTGTCTCCCCTACGCTGATGCCTTCAAGGGGAGGTCTCCACATTGGTAATGTTTTAACACGTTGAATCAGATGCTGCAATCGTTTTGAGTCTGAGTGGATGTAGAGGAGGCCCATGACCTTTTAAAAAAAGAACTCAACAACTGGAATATAAATTTGCGCTATTCCTCTAGCGACGCAACAGCCCTGCCTACTCCCCACACGGGAATCTACACACACACAGTGACACTCGCTCCACTCGCCATGTCTATGTCTTTCTGTGCAATCTTCTCGTACGAGGTCATTCTTCAGGAATCTTGAGCGTCGCAAGAACGCGGCTATTTGGCTGACGGCACGGCACGTCACGTGCTCCGTGGCGCACGAATCAGAGAGGAGCCCAGCACTCGAACCACTAGCACGTGCCTCGCGCACCCTTCT
This sequence comes from Petromyzon marinus, assembly GCF_048934315.1. NCBI lineage: Eukaryota > Metazoa > Chordata > Hyperoartia > Petromyzontiformes > Petromyzontidae > Petromyzon > Petromyzon marinus. The sequence continues at coordinate 1,144,979 of NW_027423016.1, forward strand.
GAACAGACTGTTGGTAGAAAGTGCGCACACACACCCCAACAAATACACTTCATACATGACACGCATGAATACGAATGTAAATACACGTTCTGCCGTCCAAATATTGAATTCAGATACCAAGTTGCAAATTCATCAGAATATTTATTTATACCAATCAATCGCTCACAAAACCACCTACCCACCCTCTCAAGTTCTCACACACACAATAACTCATTCACCAAGCCGTGCTGGCCTGCACAGGTGCTCGCTAACAGCACCTGCCCCAACAGTCTGTTAAGGTGCTCGGGGCAGGTGCTCGCTAACAGCACCTGCCCCAACAGTCTGTTAAGGTGCTCGGGGCAGGTGCTCGCTAACAGCACCTGCCCCAACAGTCTGTTAAGGTTGTCGGGGGCAGGTGCTTGCTAACAGCACCTGCCCCAACAGTCTGTTAAGGTGCTCGGGGCAGGTGCTCGCTAACAGCACCTGCCCCAACAGTCTGTTAAGGTGCTCGGGGCAGGTGCTGCGGGATATTTGTCTTTGCGTGAGTGTGTAAATGTGGGAAGCGGTAGTGTCGTGATGAACACACTTCGCCACGAAGTCGGCCAACCAGTTGGATTTCCCGCTCACGGCAAAGACCGGTGACGATTGTCTGAATCGGTAATGGCCTCGCCTATGTCGATCACTGTTACATTGTTTTTTGTAGCTTTGTTTTGGTGATTTTGAAAACGTTTGTTGTAGTACAGAGTTAGCCTGATAACTTTAATCTAAATTGTCTTATGGTTATTGTTTGACTTGCATCCCACTGGGATTTCTGCACGCAGCGTTGAAATATGGTTGTTTTTTTCTGGAAGACTCTGCTGGTTTTTTCCTGGATTTTTCTGTTTGCGCGTAGTCACTTTAAGATGTTTCTTGTTCACGTTTTTGTTTTGTTGCGGTTGCACCCGAGTCAAGAGCCGCACGGCTCACAGGGCTCTACACATGAAACTTAAATTAAACTGAAGACGACGTCTCGCCAGCATGCATCTATCCTCCACGCGTGGTTTCTGTCACGCGACTTCCACGATTTCGCCTGAGAGTCTCCCGCCGCGTGCCCCCATAGGTCTTCTCCATCGGTCGCTCAACTCGCGTGGACCATTCATCCGCGTGGTCCACGTGGTCAAAGAAGAAGTTGGTACCAGCCGAGGCAGCACAACGCCAGTAACACAGACTTATGTTAATGGTCGATAAGAGTGAAGTACAGTACGTCATAACCCACTCATTTCAAATGCTTGCCACATAATTCGTCGCTATTGGTCACATAAAGAACTTGGAATTGCTAATGCTGTGCCACCTCAGGTTCTAAGGCAAAGTGAAATGTCTGCTCTGGGCCGGTCAAGGACACCATTTCTGGGATGAAACGATCACATTCACGACACGTGATGAAGCATTTAAGCAGTATGCACTGTTGTAACCTTAGCAGGTACCCACCACAGTCAGTATGCACTGTTGTAGTGAAAGCAGGTACCACCACAGTATGCCCTGATGTAATTATAGCAGGTACCACTAGTCAGTATACCTGCTGTAATTATAGCAGGTACCACTAGTCAGTATATCTGCTGTAATCATAGCAGGTACCACTAGTCAGTATACCTGCTGTAATTATAGCAGGTACCACTAGTCAGTATGCCTGCTGTTATCATAGCAGGTACCACCACAGTCAGTATGCCTGCTGTAATCATAGCAGGTACCACCACAGTATGCACTGATGTAATTATAGCAGGTACCACTAGTCAGTATGCCTGCTGTTATCATAGCAGGTACCACCACAGTCAGTATACCTGCTGTATTCATAGCAGGTACCATTACGTTCAGTATGTACTGCTGTAGTGAAAGCAGGTATCACCACAGTATGTACTGCTGTAATCATATCAGGTACCACCACAGTCAGTATGCCTGCTGTAATCATGGCAGGTACCACCACAGTCAGTATGCACTGCTGTTATCATAGCATAAAAAAAATATAACGATACTATCATAGAATGTTAACTAAATGAGCATACATTTTTAACTAATTTAGGATAAACATTAAACTTAATGAGTATGGATAAATATTCTGCATTAGCATTCATATTAACATTAATTAGCATACCAAAATTAGCATAGGACAACCGTTGACCAATCGCTGCGCACCATCGCTGGAGACGCGTCCAGGTTTTCCTCTCGACCAATCGGATCGCTGGCCCTCCCCCCTACCCACTTTGGCACGCGGCAACCAATCAGATTGCGGGAGGACGCTACCATTTTAATGCCCTACACGCTGACCACCGCGCGCCCATGTGCGTGTGAGTGTTTAGTTTAGTTTTAATTATTTTAATCATTAAAGTTCGCGAGTGTCAAGGTAAGCTACGTTGACTTTTTTTTTAAAGCGTTTTCTCAAGAGAACCGTTGTTGCTGCTGCGGCTGTTGTTATGAAAGGCCCGGTACACCCTGAGGCCTTGCCTAGACTAGGACAGCCTTAATGTCACGTGGGTCCACACTCTTTGTTTCTTTCGGTAAAGTCACGGAGGTAGAAAATAAAATGTATTTATTATTAAATTTAATTACATTTTATTTTAAAATTTTAATTCAATTAAAATGTATTTTATACCTATGTATTTTTTTATAAATGAATAATTTTTTATAATTTAAATACATTTTATTTTATATCTATGTTAAATTTAATTTTAAATTTTAATTAAGTTAATTGAAACTTATTTTATACCTACGTATTTTTTTATAAATGAATATTTTTTATAATTTAAATTAAATTAATTTTATGTTATACCTACGTTAAATTTAATTTAGTAATAAATAAAATTTTATTTAAATTTATTTTATTTCATACCTACGTAAAATTAAATTCAAATGTTTAACAAATTAAATATATTTTATTTAAATTACATTTATTTTATTTAATACCTACGTTTAATTTTATTTTTAAAATATATTACATTACTTTATTTAAATTAATTTTATTTTATACCTACGTTAAATTAAATGAAATGTTTTAATGAATAAAATGTATTACAAAAATAAAGAGATCCCACCAACAGCCTCGTCACACAAACCAACAAAATAATTTCTGATTCAACCGCATTAATTGATCAATCTAAACAGTTTTCGTTGAAACCTTCTGCTGCCAGGCCACCAAGATTATACGGCTTACCAAAAATACATAAAGTAGATACAGAGTATTGAGGGCTCGGGGTGAGCATTTACATTATGATACCTCCTTTGCCAGTAACAAGATATAGGAATAGGTTTTACCCTTTTAACTGGCACAAAAACTGACACCTTTATTCAAGGGATCATGTTTGCAATAACCACAACACAAGGAGTCAAAATTCAAACAAAAAAGACAACTCTGATAATATGCACTGTCGTTGAATTTGATTGGTCCACACCCGAGACGGCTTTTCTTAGAGCCTAGTCTCCATTGGTGTTGGACCAGAAAACGCCAAAAGGCGTACAACTCAAAAACAGCGCACTATCAGAGTATATCAGCGCACTATCAGAGTATAATACTCTGATAGTGCGCTGTTTTTGAGTTGTACGCCTTTTTGCGTCTTCTGGTCCAACACCAATGGAGACTAGGCTCTAAGAAAAGCCGTCTCGGGTGTGGACCAATCAAATTCAAGGACAGTGCATATTATTATCAGAGTTGTCTTTTTTGTTTGCATTTTTACTGCTTGTGTTGTGGTTATTGCAAACATGATGCCTTGAATAAAGGTGTCAGTTTTTGTGCCAGTTAAAAGGGTAAAATCTATCCCTATATCTTGTTACTGGCAAAGGAGGTCTCATAATGTAAATGCTCACCCCGAGCCCTCAATACTCTAATAGTGCACTGTTTTTGAGTTGTACGCCTTTTTGCGTCTTCTGGTCCAACACCAATGGAGACTAGGCTCTAAGAAAAGTCGTCTCGGGTGTGGACCAATCAAATTCAAGGACAGTGCATATTATTATCAGAGTTGTCTTTTTTGTTTGCATTTTTACTGCTTGTGTTGTGGTTATTGCAAACATCATGCCTTGAATAAAGGTGTCAGTTTTTGTGCCAGTTAAAATGATAAAACCTATTCCTATATATTTTTACTGGCAAAGGAGGTCTCATAATGTGAATGCTCACCCTGAGCCCTCAATACTCTGATAGTGCACTGTTTTTGAGTTGTACGCCTTTTTGCGTCTTCTGGTCCAACACCAATGGAGACTAGGCTCTAAGAAAAGCCGTCTCGGGTGTGGACCAATCAAATTCAAGGACAGTGCATATTATTATCAGAGTTGTCTTTTTTGTTTGCATTTTTACTGCTTGTGTTGTGGTTATTGCAAACATGATGCCTTGAATAAAGGTGTCAGTTTTTGTGCCAGTTAAAAGGGTAAAATCTATCCCTATATCTTGTTACTGGCAAAGGAGGTCTCATAATGTAAATGCTCACCCCGAGCCCTCAATACTCTAATAGTGCACTGTTTTTGAGTTGTACGCCTTTTTGCGTCTTCTGGTCCAACACCAATGGAGACTAGGCTCTAAGAAAAGTCGTCTCGGGTGTGGACCAATCAAATTCAAGGACAGTGCATATTATTATCAGAGTTGTCTTTTTTGTTTGCATTTTTACTGCTTGTGTTGTGGTTATTGCAAACATCATGCCTTGAATAAAGGTGTCAGTTTTTGTGCCAGTTAAAATGATAAAACCTATTCCTATATATTTTTACTGGCAAAGGAGGTCTCATAATGTGAATGCTCACCCTGAGCCCTCAATACTCTGATAGTGCACTGTTTTTGAGTTGTACGCCTTTTTGCGTCTTCTGGTCCAACACCAATGGAGACTAGGCTCTAAGAAAAGCCGTCTCGGGTGTGGACCAATCAAATTCAAGGACAGTGCATATTATTATCAGAGTTGTCTTTTTTGTTTGCATTTTTACTGCTTGTGTTGTGGTTATTGCAAACATGATGCCTTGAATAAAGGTGTCAGTTTTTGTGCCAGTTAAAAGGGTAAAATCTATTCCTATATCTTGTTACTGGCAAAGGAGGTCTCATAATGTAAATGCTCACCCCGAGCCCTCAATACTCTAATAGTACACTGTTTTTGAGTTGTACGCCTTTTTGCGTCTTCTGGTCCAACACCAATGGAGACTAGGCTCTAAGAAAAGCTGTCTCGGGTGTGGCCCAATCAAATTCAAGGACAGTGCATATTATTAATCAGATTTGTCTTTTTTGTTTGCATTTTGACTGCTTGTGTTGTAGTTATTGCAAACATGATGCCTTGAATAAAGGTGTCAGTTTTTGTGCCAGTTAAAAGGGTAAAACCTATTCCCATATCTTGTTACTGGCAAAGGAGGTCTCATAATGTAAATGCTCACCCCGAGCCCTCAATACTCTAATAGTGCACTGTTTTTGAGTTGTACGCCTTTTTGTGTCTTCTGGTCCAACACCAATGGAGACTAGGCTCTAAGAAAAGCTGTCTCGGGTGTGGACCAATCAAATTCAAGGATAGTGCATATTATTATCGGAGTTGTCTTTTTTGTTTGCATTTTGACTTCTTGTGTTGTGGTTATTGCAACCATGATGCCTTGAATAAAGGTGTCAGTTTTTGTGCCAGTTAAAAGGGTAAAACCTATTCCTATATCTTGTTACTGGCAAAGGAGGTCTCATAATGTAAATGCTCACCCCGAGCCCTCAATACTCTGATAGTGCACTGTTTTTGAGTTGTACGCCTTTTTGCGTCTTCTGGTCCAACACCAATGGAGACTAGGCTCTAAGAAAAGCTGTCTCGGGTGTGGACCAATCAAATTCAAGGATAGTGCATATTATTATCGGAGTTGTCTTTTTTGTTTGCATTTTGACTTCTTGTGTTGTGGTTATTGCAAACATGATGCCTTGAATAAAGGTGTCAGTTTTTGTGCCAGTTAAAAGGGTAAAACCTATTCCTATATCTTGTTACTGGCAAAGGAGGTCTCATAATGTAAATGCTCACCCCGAGCCCTCAATACTCTGATAGTGCACTGTTTTTGAGTTGTACGCCTTTTTGCGTCTTCTGGTCCAACACCAATGGAGACTAGGCTCTAAGAAAAGCTGTCTCGGGTGTGGACCAATCAAATTCAAGGACAGTGCATATTATTATCGGAGTTGTCTTTTTTGTTTGCATTTTGACTTCTTGTGTTGTGGTTATTGCAAACATGGTGCCTTGAATAAAGGTGTCAGTTTTTGTGCCAGTTAAAAGGGTAAAACCTATTCCTATATCTTGTTACTGGCAAAGGAGGTCTCATAATGTAAATGCTCACCCCGAGCCCTCAATACTCTGATAATGCACTGTTTTTGAGTTGTACGCCTTTTTGCGTCTTCTGGTCCAACACCAATGGAGACTAGGCTCTAAGAAAAGCCGTCTCGGGTGTCGACCAATCAAATTCAAGGACAGTGCATATTATCAGAGTTGTCTTTTTTGTTTGTATTTTGACTGCTTGTGTTGTGGTTATTGCAAAGATGATGCCTTGAATAAAGGTGTCAGTTTTTGTGCCAGTTAAAAGGGTAACACCTATTTCTATATCTTGTTACTGGCAAAGGAGGTCTCATAATGCCACTGGTTGTTCACGTTCTGCAGATGTAGATGTCACTGGTTCTTCACGTTCTGCAGATGTAGATGCCACTGGTTCTTCACGTTCTGCAGATGTAGATGCCACTGGTTCTTAACGTTCTGCAGATGTAGATGCCACTGGTTATCCGTGTTCTGCAGATGTAGATGTCAATGATTCTTCATATTCTACATATGTAGATGCCAATGGTTCTTCATATTCTATAGATGTAGATGCCACTGGTTCTTCACGTTCTGCAGATGTAGATGCCACTGGTTCTTCACGTTCTGCAGATGTAGATGCCACTGGTTCTTCACGTTCTGCAGATGTAGATGTCACTGGTTCTTTACGTTCTGCAGATGTAGATGCCACTGGTTCTTCACATTCTGCAGGTGTAGATGCCACTGGTCTTCACATTCTACAGATGTAGATGCCACTGGTTCTTCACGTTCTGCAGATGTAGATGCCACTGGTTCTTCATGTTCAGTAGATATAGATGCCACTGGTTCTTCACGTTCTGCAGGTGTAGATGCCACTGGTCTTCACATTCTACAGATGTAGATGCCACTGGTTCTTCACGTTCTACAGATGTAGATAGCACTGGTTCTTCACATTCTGCAGATGTACATGCCACTGGTTCTTCACGTTCTGCAGATGTAGATGCCACTGGTTCTACATGTTCTACAGATGTAGATGCCACTGGTTCTTCATGTTCTGCAGATGTAGATGCCACTGGTTCTTCACGTTCGGCAGATGTAGATGCCACTGGTTCTTCACGTTCTACATATGTAGATGCCACTGGTTCTTCACGTTCTGCAGATGTAGATGCCACTGGTTATTCACGTTCTTCAGATGTAGATGCTACTGGTTCTTCATGTTCTGCAGATGTAGATGCCACTGGTTCTTCATGTTCTACAGATGTAGATGCCACTGGTTCTTCATGTTCTACAGATGTAGATGCCACTGGTTTTACATGTTCTACAGATGTAGATGTCACTGGTTATTCACGTTCTACAGATGTACAGTGAGGGAAAAAAAGTATTTGATCCCCTGCTGATTTTGTACCTTTGCCCACTGACAAAGAAATGATCAGTCTATAATTTTAATGGTAGGTTTATTTGAACAGTGAGAGACAGAATAACAAAAAAATCCCGAAAAACACATGTCAAAAATGTTATAAATTGATTTGCATTTTTACGAGGGAAATAAGTATTTTACCCCTCTGCAAAACATGACTTAGTACTTGGTGGCAAAACCCTTGTTGGCAATCACAGAGGTCAGACGTTTCTTGTAGTTGGCCACCAGGTTTGCACACATCTCAGGAGGGATTTTGTCCCACTCCTCTTTGCAGATCTTCTCCAAGTCATTAAGGTTTCGAGGCTGACATTTGGAAACTCGAACCTTCAGCTCCCTCCACAGATTTCCTATGGGATTAAGGTCTGGAGACTGGCTAGGGCACTCCAGGACCTTAATGTGCTTCTTCTTGAGCCACTCCTTTGTTGCCTTGGCCGTGTGTTTTGGGTCATTGTCATGCTGAAATACCCATCAACGACCCATTTTCAATGCCCTGGCTGAGGGAACGAGGTTCTCACCCAAGATTTGACGGTACATGGCCCCGTCCATCGTCCCTTTGATGCGGTGAAGTTGTCCTGTCCCCTTAGCAGAAAAACACCCCCAAAGCATGTTTCCACCTCCATGTTTGATGGTGGGGATGGTGTTCTTGGGGTCATAGGCAGCATTCCTCCTCCAAACACGGCGAGTTGAGTTGATGCCAAAGAGCTCCATTTTGGTCTCATCTGACCACAACACTTTCACCCAGTTGTCCTCTGAATCATTCAGATGTTCATTGGCAAACTTCAGACGGGCATGTATATGTGCTTTCTTGAGCAGGGGGACCTTGCGGGTGCTGCAGGATTTCAGTCCTTCACGACGTAGTGTTACCAATTGTTTTCTTAGTGACTATGGTCCCAGCTGCCTTGAGATCATTGACAATATCCTCCTGTGTAGTTCTGGGATGATTCCTCACCGTTCTCATGATCATTGCAACTCCACGAGGTGAGATCTTGCATGGAGCCCCAGGCTGAGGGAGATTGATAGTTCTTTTGTGTTTCTTCCATTTGCGAATAATCACACCAACTGTTGTCACCTTCTCACCAAGCTGCTTGGCAATGGTCTTGTAGCCCATTCCAGCCTTGTGTAGGTCTACAATCGTGTCCCTGACATCCTTGGAGAGCTCTTTGGTCTTGGCCATGGTGGAGAGTTTGGAATCTGATTGATTGCGTCTGTGGACAGGTGTGCTCCTAATCTCAGCTCGTTACCTGCATAAAAGACACCTGGGAGCCAGAAATCTTTCTGATTGAGAGGGGGTCAAATACTTATTTCCCTCATTAAAATGCAAATCAATTTATAACATTTTTGACATGCGTTTTTCTGGATTTTGTTGTTGTTATTCTGTCTCTCACTGTTCAAATAAACCTACCATTAAAATTATAGACTGATCATTTCTTTGTCAGTGGGCAAACGTACAAAATCAGCAAGGGATCAAATACTTTTTTTTTCCCTCACTGTAGATGCCACCACCATCTGTTGCGCGCCGGTTGAACTTACGACTCTCGGTACGAGCAGCTGCAAGTAGACATACGGACCAGGTTTGTTCGCATCTCTGAAAGTTCGTAAGTCGAATGTTCATAAGTAAGGAAGTCCCTGTAGTAATGTTCGTACATAGAGTACATGCTGTGATGTTCGTAGCTAGGGGAATCCACGTCGTAGCGCTCTCAAGTATGGGAATCTCTGAAGTAATGTTCGTAAGTAGGGGCGTCTCTATATTAATGCTTGTAAACAGGGGCGTCTTGCGGTAATGTAAGGGAATCCCTGCAGCAGTGATAGTAAATAGAAGAATCCCTCTGGCGATGCTCATAAGGGAGTATCTGCGGTAATGATTGTAAGTAGGGGAGTCCTCGCAGTAACGTTCATAAGTAGGGGATTATCTGAAGTGATGTTTGTAAGTAGAGGAGTTCCCTGCCTTGGTGATTGGCTTCACTTCTCCTCCATCTTGCACCCCGAGTCAAACGGAAACCGCCAAAACAACCGACGCCGTCGCTGCGACCGCTACCGTCACCGTGTACACATACGCCGAGTGAAGACGCTCCTGGCTCGCTGTTTTCTCTCCTTGGGCGGCTCCGCGGCCTCGGCTGCAACCTCCCCAGAGCCTCGGCGGGGACTGTCATCCGCAGGCCGCCCCCCGGCGTGCGTCCCTGGCTGGCTCGGGGGCGCGGGGGGGAGACCGGCCGGCACCGGCGGCGGCGGGCCCCGCGCCGCCCGGCACGACTCCTCCCAAAGCCGCCGGCGCTGCCGGCCGGCGTCGGGCGAGCGCCACGAGGAGGCGGCGGCGGCGGCCTCCGCGTCGTCGAATCGTGAGAGACCGCACCCCGCCGGGCCGACGGGAAGAAACGCGCCCCACGGGTTCCGCACGATTTGACGGACGCCGCCGACGATGGGCCGCGCCGGCTCCGAGCTCGCGCCAGGGTGGACCGGCGGAGCTCCGCCTCGGCTCGCGAGCTCCGCGGCGGAGGCCCGGCCGGCGTCCAGTCGCGGCCCACCAAGGTTCCGCCGAGGGGGAGGTCGGCCCGCCGCTCGCGTCCTCGCGCCCGAGGCGGCGGCCGCGAGACGACAAGCGCCGCCGACCCCGGCCTCCTCCTCGGCGTGGGCGTCCTCCCCGCGGAAAGAGGTGCCCCGCCGAGCGTCCTCAAACGGCTCGCCCGGAGCGCCGGGGCCGCAGAGAGACGCGGCCGCGACCTCCCCGGGGCTATCGTCGTCGTCCCCGCCGCCGCCACGCCGGGCGTTTTCTATCAGCTTGAAAATAACGAGATCCGACTCTGTCCAGGAGGAGCCCCCTCGGGTCGCGTCGTCGATGGCCTCCGAGGGGAGACCTCCAAGAGTCGACGACGTCGAAGTGGAGGCGGTGGAGGAGGTCACGGCGGAGGCGACGTCAAAGATCCGTTCCCAGGGGTCCCCTCCGTCGGAACACGGCAAAGCCTCGTCTCCAATCGACTCCATGGGAGAGCACTTGTAGCCTACGTCCTCCACCTCGTCTAACTCATCACACGGGACACGCTCCCCCACCTCGTCTAACTTATCACACGGGACACGCTCCCCCACCTCGTCTAACTCATCACACGGGACACGCTCTTCCACCTTGTCAAACTCATCCCACAGGACACGCTCCCCCACCTTGTCAAACTCATCCCACAGGATACGCTGCACTTCATCTTCCACCTCTTCTAACTCATCCCACGGGACACGCTCCCCCACCTCGTCTAACTCATCACACGGGACACACTCCTCCACCTTGTCAAACTCATCCCACAGGACACGCTCCCCTACCTTGTCAAACTCATCCCACAGGATACGCTGCACTTCATCTTCCACCTCGTCTAACTCATCCCACGGGACACGCTCCCCCACCTCGTCTAATTCATCACATGGGACACGCTCCCCTACCTTGTCAAACGCATCCCACAGGACACGCTCCCCCACCTTGTCAAACTCATCCCACAGGATACGCTGCACTTCATCTTCCACCTCGTCTAACTCATCCCACGGGACACGCTCCCCCACCTCGTCTAACTCATCACACGGGACACACTCCTCCACCTTGTCAAACTCATCCCACAGGACACGCTCCCCTACTTTGTCAAACTCATCCCACAGGATACGCTGCACTTCATCTTCCACCTCGTCTAACTCATCCCACGGGACACGCTCCCCCACCTCGTCTAATTCATCACATGGGACACGCTCCCCCACCTTGTCAAACGCATCCCACAGGACACGCTCCCCCACCTCGTTTAACTCATCACACACGATACGCTGCACCTCATCGTCCAGCTTGTCGAACTCATCCCACGAGGCACACTCCAGCTTGTCTAACTCATCCCACGGGTCACGTTCCATCTGCTGTCCCTCCTCCTTTTCCTCTGCCTCGTCCTCCACCTCCTCCTCTTTCTCCTCCACCACCACACAAAGCCCTTCCAAGGTAATGCTCCGCTGGGCTAAGTGGAGCTGGGTGTGAGCACCGCCGCCGACGTGGTGAGTCTCCACGTCGTTTGGGAGATCCATTGCTTCAACATTCACGGCATTCTCTTTCCTGGGGGGCGGGGGGTTTGTTTAAAATAAAATATAAGAGTTATTATCATACTCTTTGGTTCTATTCGGTAAAGTCACGTAGGTAAAAAATAAAACAAAAATCACGACGTTTCGGCCACAACACAAGTGGCCTTCATCAGGTGAAGGGACCAGACTTTCTCGAGGACAGCGCTGGAGTGGAACACAGCCACGTATCCGTATCATTGTCATTATCGTTATAATATCTTTATCACAATTATCCATATTATCAGTATCATTGTCATTATCTGTATCGTTATATCTTTATCACGATTGTCCGTATTATCAGTATCCGTATCATTGTCATTATCTGTATCGTTATATCTTTATCACGATTGTCCATATTATCAGTATCCATATCATTGTCATTATCTGTATCGTTATAATATCTTTATCACGATTATCCGTATCCGTATTATTGTCATTATCTGTATCGTTAAAATATCTTTATCACGATCATCCGTATTATCAGTATCCGTATCATTGCTATCATCATTACGATTATCATAAATTGTTAAAATTATCCTTGTTATCCTTATTGTTCATTATTGTTAATGTTATCATTGTTACCATTATTGTTCTTAATCTGTCATGATAATTACTATTAAACGAGGTCATTGCATATTCTTGGGTCTTTCGGTAAAGTCACATAGATAGGTTCAAAGAAAATAACAAAAAAATGTTTTGTGTTAAAAAAATATTTTTGTTATTTTCGTTGAACCTATCTACGTGACTTTACCGAAAAACCAGAAGAATATTAATTCCTTCAGTCAGGAAAGCTTTAAGTCGAGGTTATTGCACTTAAAGATGACTGATAATCTGCCATCGAAGACATCTCGGTATCAGTGAAGTTATATTCTTGGTTCTTTCGGTAAAGTCACGTAGAAGGGAAACAACAAAATTATACTCAATATAAAACAATATTATTTGATTGTTTCCCTTCTACGTAGTGACTTTACCGAAAGAACCAAGAATATGAATCCCTGCAGTCACGAAAGCTTTAAATCAAAATCAGTGAAGTTGTTAACAACACCTTAGGTGGGTAAACAAATTAAAAATTAAAGATGAATCTTGGAAAACATAAAGCAAATAATGATTATTAGAGTTAAGCCAAGGGTCACCCAGAGGAGATGGAGCGAGATGGGTTGATCACGGGACCGAGAGAAAAGGATTCCATAGAGGAAGCCTATCGGCCGCCTTGTCTCCTAGCCACATGCGGTAGCAATAAAACGACAAAGGGAGAGAACACGACTCCCACCGAGATAGACAAAGGCGACACCCGACCGCGAAGGAAGGAGCCAGGCCTTGATGAGACATCTCATCACCACAATAAAATAGAACAAACACACTTACATCAGACGAAATAGGATAAAACTCAGCAACAAGAATAAGTCGCGGCATCTCTTCAGAAAGGTGAGAGACTCGATTAGTTGAGCCTTCTTATCCCGGAGTCTGTTGAATGATCTTAAGGTTATGTGGAATCCCTCCCCATAGAGGCGGTTAAATTTAGATTTAAAGCCGCGACTCTAAGGTAATACCAAATGCTAATTCCTTTGTCAAGGCGCTCTGTTTCTTCTCACACAGCTTAAAGGTCGCGGTCTGAGCTTGGCTGTGTTCGCTCCAGCGCTGTCCCCCAGACAGTCTCGTCCCTTCACATGATGAAGGCCGCTTGTGTTGTGGCCGAAACGTCGTGAGAATTTTATTGTTATTTTATTTTATCAATTTATTATTTTATTCTCATTCTACGTGGTGACTTTACCGAAAGAACCAAAGAAGATGAATCCTTGCAGTCACGAAAGCTTTAAATCGAAACAAGAATAAGTTAACATAGGAATCTACACACTCGCTACGATAAAAAAACAGACTACAATCTACAGTGGGTATTACTTCTCGTACATAATATTGATACTAACGTTATTCACCTTAAATTACACTACATGTTGCCATTTACGTGACTTTACACACGTAACAAGAGGATTACAGCTGTAAAACATTAAGATAGCATGGCTAGCGATAAAGCATCTCCCCAGCAATATAACAAATTACGAGTTTGGTTGTTTAAACATTGCTTTTTAAGTTTATTAGGCTAATGGGGATTTAATCTTACCTTTTTGGGGAGCAAATCAGACCGTTGTCGTATATTTGTACATCACTTTATTAATTCACCACTGGATGAGGGCTTTCCACCATGTGAGTTGTGAGGATTATGGTGAGAGCAGGAGCATTAAGATGATAGAGCTGCCCACCATGAAGCATAACAGCAGCCTGCACGAGGCCCCCCCGTGCCTCGAGGCCCCCCTGTGCCTCGAGGCCCCCCCGTGCCTCGAGGCCCCCCCATGCCTCGAGGCCCCCCCCCGTGCCGTGAGGCGGAGCGCAGTACCGCTCCGGTCGCGTCGGCGAGCGGGAACGGAAGCGGCACTCGTCCACGACGCCGCCCGCCCCGGCGCCCCCGGCGCCCCGGCCCTCGCCCCGCCGCGCCGCGTAGAAGCCGTCGGTGCCGCACGCGAACCGCGGCGCCTCCATCAGCTCGGAGCCGCGGAGCGTCCTGGCCCAGCGGGGATCGCACCGCAGCGTGGAGCGCAGCGCCAGCCACGCCGGGGCCTGGACGAGGCGGTGCGGGCGCGGCCGGCGGCTTGAGTGGAGGAGGCTAATGGCGATGGGGGAGCGGTGCCGCCCCTGCTTGCCGCTGCTTGCTGCTAGCCGTGATCGCGGTGAGGGTAAGAACGGCCGAGCATAGTTCATAGTTAGTTCATAGTTTCATTTATTTTGGTATAGCCCTGTGAGCCATTCGGCTCTTGAATCGGGTGCAACTGCAACAAACAAAAACATGAACAAGAAAACATCTTAAAGTTACTTTGTGTGACTGTGCAAACAGAAAAATCCAGGAAAAAAAAACATCAAAATATTCCTGAAATAGCACCGTACACCAACGCTGTGTGCAAAAATCCCAGTGGGATGCAAGTCAAACAATAACAACAACCACAAGACAACTAAGATTAAGGCCATCAGTCAACTCCGTACTACAATAAACAAAAACATGGCCAAAACCAAAAAAACTTTTTCGAAATCACCAAAATAAAAGCCATGAATGCAATGTGGCACCCTCCACTTGCCGGATTTCAGCCCCCTCACGCCTCGCTCCTTGCCTTACCTCCTCTCTCTCCTTGCCTCACCTCCTCTCTCTCCTTGCCTCACCTCCTCTCTCTCGCCTCACCTCCTCTCTCGCCTCACCTCCTCTCTCTCCTTGCCTCACCTCCTCTCCCTCGCCTCACCTCCTCTCTCTCGCCTCACCTCCTCTCTCGCCTCACCTCCTCTCTCTCCTTGCCTCACCTCCTCTCCCTCGCCTCACCTCCTCTCTCTCGCCTCACCTCCTCTCTCTCGCCTAAACTCCGCACCTCAAATCACTCCCTTCTCGTCACCTCACATCACCAAACTCCCCACCCCCACCTGTAGGCACATGACTGCCCCTCCCCCCATCACGAGACCCGCCCACCCCCACCCGTAGGCACGTGACTGCCCCTCCCCCCATCACGAGACCCGCCCACCCCCACCCGTAGAGGCACGTGACTGCCCCTCCCCCCATCACGAGACTCGCCCACCGCCTCCCCTCCGGGGGGGGGGGGGCGCGGGGGATCGTTGTCTCTAATTTATCAACCAAGCGCCATCTCCACGCGTGAGCAGCCACTAGAGGGCGCCATTGTCAAGACACGCGCCAGCTTCAGCACTTTTGCATTTAAAGACGTCACACGAGACAGGGGTGTGGGCCAGCAACCACGCCAATTTTAGAGATTGACGAAGGGCATTGGATAGCTTGGAGAGACACCTTGTTACCGAATCTTGGCCTAAATCGGGACCACGCAAACCAAATTCTCCAAATGAGAATGGAGCCCTTTGTGGGGTCGACGACAATCTGTTGGTTTTCCTTCTTGATGTCGACAATGCTTGCTTTTGTTGTTGCAGGTTGCAGAGAACCACACTTCCTCCCAGAGTGCACATATATTGGGGGTTTGCTTGATTTAAAAACACATTTGTTTGGTCTGAAGAAACGTTACGTAGAGGGGTAGTCCGAGGACTGTATGTGGGTTTTGTTAATTGATATGCGATTCTTTTAATGTCTATGGTGTGTAAATAAGATACACACCTCGTTTTGTTGAACACTTTACACATTTATAATTGTAAGTATAGTTTTTAACCTTAGTCTAATGGGTGAGGTAAAACATTTCTGTAAAGTCGGACTTAACTTTAAAGCTTTAATTGTCTCCTAAAATTGGTTATTTTGTGCGACCAGTCTTAAGCTGTAATAACCATGGACATGACAATTTAATTGAGTTGTGTTTGTATTTCACAAGGCAGCATTAAATGTTGTGGAATTTATATCGGTGCATTCGCTGTGGTGAAATGGCCGGCAAATAATTAAGTTGGCCAACTGTAGCTTTACAACATTGCTTCGTTGAATTTTTACTGCATTGCTTTAGATTCCTGTAAACTTTGGCTGTAATGTAGTACAAAGCATGGCTTTAACAGGATCGGGGATGGGGGGGAGGTTTGCTGTATTTGAAAAAAGTAAAGTGCATTTCAATAAATTGAGACATCTGTTCCAGCTTGAGGACCGATTTTGAAAAATGAATCTGTGCTTGGTATGTTAAGCAGCGTGGTGTGGCAGCCCAGCCCCAGCCTGCCAAGATGCCACCTCGGCCGGCTGGGCAATCTAGGCGAGGCCGGGGGCTCTGCACGAGATTAGGCCTCACCACGGTACTCTGAGTAAGAAGTTAACTGCAATAGAGTCGGTATATACTAGTGTTGAGTTGGTAGATACTGCTGCAGAGTAGATGCTACTTTAGAGTAATTAAATACTGTTATAGAGTAAGCGGACACTGCTATAGTTAGCTGATAATACTATAGTCAATAGATATGACTATCGATTCCATAGATACTGTGGTGCCACAGCAACGGAGCAACTCCGCCGGCGCCACCATCCCCTCGCACCCCTCCACACGAACGTACGCACACTCCCACTTAACACACACACACACGCACCCACGTAGGGTCTCGAAGGGGGGTGCCTGGCCCACGGGCTTTCATCCGAAGGGCCCCTAGCAGGGATGTCCCCCAGTTTCCCGTTGCCAGGAGATTGGCCGACCCCCCTCCCCCCCCCCCCAGGCCGGATTACACGGCGGCCCCCCCTAAAATCAGCTTTAAAAAGTCGCAGAGGTGCATAGAGTTTTACAGGCTGGCCGCAATGAAGCGCACGCAACACGGGAGATGGGGCCTCGAGGGCAGAACACTCTGCTGGCGCGGGGTTGGGAGGACCGGGTGGGGAGGACCGGGTGGGGAGGACCGGGTGGGGAGGAGGGGGTTGTGAGGAGGGGTGCGTAGACAATGGGTCAAGGCGCAATGGAAAGTCACGCTCCAGGTAAGGGCGGGGACATCGGTTTAAAATCGATAGGTAGGCGCTCGATTGGTCTGCGCAGGATAACACCACGTGACCCTGGATCTTCGGATTCCCAGGGCGTCAAAGGGAGGGAGGTGAAAAAACGTTCAGGTGGTTCTCCAGCCGTCCAGCCACCCCAGTCTGACTCCCGGCCACTCGCGGCGTCCAAGGGACGCTGGCGAGCACCGCTACGACTCGACCCCAGGCGGAGACCTCTTGGATCATCGTCCCTCCGACTCCCGCAGCTTCCGTGCGACACCGTGAGTGTGTCTGCGAGTTGAGAAGTAGAGTGTGGGGGGTACACCCAGGGATTGAATAGGGATAGGCTACGTGCTGCTCGTGGAATATTTACTACTGGGCCGCACAGGGTTTTCTTTAGACGCGTCATTAATAAACTTCAGTTCAGAAGAACGGTGTGGTGCGATTTCTGTGTGCGCGTGTGGGCGAACTTCGGCATGGTGTCTGTGATTTTTGAGTGGAGCGACTGCGTGCGGGGGGCGGGGTGCGTGAGAGAGCGAGCGCAGGGCTGCAGAGTGTTGGCACGGGGTTGGTGTGTGAGGTGCGCATCTGTAGTGAATTCGAATTAGGTGCACACACAACTTCTTGGGAGGCAACACTTTTTATTAATGAACACAACAGTTAACTCTTACATTACGCATAGGGTGGTGACCACCGACTTACTCTAGCTAACACACACTTCTCAGATACCCTAGGGAGGTACAGCCTCCTGTCTTGGCGGGACTTACACGTCTACCGCTATCCTAGAGTCCTCCGGCTGGGACCTACACATGGATCTCTTGGCGTCTTCACGATGCATCTTCATTCTTGATACGGGCAGCCTCGAATCTCGTGAGGAGGCTGCTTATATGGGCCTCGGTGTGCCCGGGCTCCGTCTTGGCCATGCCTCCCTTCGAAGAACCCTCTCGAAGCCCCCCCCCCCCCCCCCTGCTGTCCACATGCCCCCCGAGGTGCCCCCTAGGCCCCCGGCCCCCACTGGGGTCCAGTCACGTGTCCAGCCTTGGTCACAGAGAGGGCCACGACCTCACACCACCCTCGTGGCCTCCCGAGTCCAGAACCGGCCCTGACGTCATTCCCGCCTCCAGCCGGGATGACGTCATGTGTGTGTGTAGACCGGCGTGGTAGTGACGCTCCCCCGCATAGTGACGTCACACGTGTGCGTGTGTACGCAGTAGTGATGCTACCATCACTACACATCTATTACCGTCTATACGACCGCCACTGGTTACACGGGGTATCGCGCGGTGTGTGTGTGTGTGTAGAAGACGCGCGTCTGCAGCGCAGCGTGAGTGATTAAGGTGGGGTTCGGGGTGCGCTAAATCCACTCCACCGCCGTGTGCGTAGATCGCCATCTCTACGACCCGCTACGGTTTACGCGAGGGTTTCGGCGTGGTGTGTGAGACGCGCGTCTGCAGCGCCGTGCGAGTGATTTGAGCGCGGTGCGCGTGAGGCACTCCGTGTACTGCAGCACACGGAGCGGCCGTGCTCGCGTTAACGGTGAGGCGTGCCCCATAGCCTGGTCCCAGCCATTCCTTTCCCGCTTGCATTAGCACCTGTGCACAGCGGATTAAGGCTTATCCACGGTGGGGGGGGGGGGGGTGCATATTTGTAGTGTTCGATTTCACTCGGACAACTTTTGTCTTTCTTCGAACACCGCTTAATTTACAACTCTCCACATGTCCTCAATATTTCACAGTATCCATGTCGCCACGGCTCGCTCGCCGTGCTTCACTCGACTCGCTCGCCACCTTTGTCTCTCCACTCCCCACGATTACTGCGCTTACTCCACCGCTAACTTCTTCGTCTCTGCTCTCCGCTATCACCGTCACGATGCTCTCTCCACTGCTAACTGCTTCGTCTCTATTCACCGCTATCACCATCACGATGCTCTCTCCACTGCTAACTGCTTAGTCTCTGTTCAGCTCTGCTAACGCTACGCTCTCTCCACTGCTGGCTACTTCTCTTCAGCTTGGCTATCGCTACGCTGTCGCCACTGCTGGCTGCTCCTCTTCTTCAGCTCCGCTATCGCTATGCTGTTTCCAAGCTCCGGCTCCAACTCTGTCTCTCCAACTCTGTCCCTCCAACTCTGTCGCCAAGTTCTCCACCCTTCAATTCCCTGCTGCTGACTCCAAGCTCTCCAACTTCAACAACCTCGCTCCAATTCCCGACTCCCCAATTTATCCCCGCTCTCATTACTCCCCAATTAATTAGTCCGTGCCCCAACGACGCTCCGCGTCGTTCGCACCTGTTTCTCACCCAGACCTTTAGGCGCCACTCTAGCCTTAACAACAGCTCCAGCCAATCACAGCCGTCCTTGGCTCTCCCAGCTTAATTGCCCTAACATAACCTGCACTGTATTTGCCTTCACGACAGGCTGATCCAACATAACACGTACTGTCTGTGTTATGTAATCACGCTGTTTGCACTACACACCTTCCTACTCCACTACATATTCATACAGCCGCCAGTTATTTTCAGTTAGGATTGCGGGCACGCAGATTAGGCCTTAATCCTAGGAGGTGCGCGCGTGTTACTGACACAGCAGCAGCCGATTTCTTTGTTTAGCGCTCGGCGTGCGCGGGAGAACGCCGGCGGCGGTGAGCCGGCCGTGTAGAGATGTCCCTCGGAGCTGGTGCGGGGGCGGGGGGTGCGATCACTCGATCGGCGGGGGCCCGGCGAGAGGTGGCCAACGAGGAGGAGGAGGGGGGAGTTGAGGGGGTGGACGTCACGCCCTGCCTGCTCACGGGGAGTGGGGAGGTGGGCGTCCACCCCCACAAATGATGCTGTGCCAACTTCCTTCACCGTGGCCGTCAATCGACAAGCCACGCAGCCCCCCCTGGCTCGCCAGGAGATGACGACATGGCAACGAGGCGTGGACTCTGCCTGTTGCCTCTCCACGGGGAGGTGAATCCCCATCACCTCCCCGATGTTGCACCGCACACTCGGCTTTAGGGTGCGAAAGAAGTTTCGACGTAACATGGGGGACTAACAGACGACCCGTAGACTCATAGACTCACCCATGGGTGTCTGTTGTGTGTGGGTGTCTGTTGTGTGTGGGTGTCTGTTGTGTGTGGGTGTCTGTTGTGAGTTTATGGGTGAATCTATGAGTCTACGGGTCGTCTGTGAGTCCCCCATGTTACATTGAATCTTCTTTCGCACCCTACATGCGTAAATATACACATGTAAATAAAATGGTCCGCACCTAGAGAAAAAAATGTTTATTGCCAAAATAATCCTGCGGACCCACCCGAAGTGAGACCTGGGCTGGAGGGCCCACCGTGGGCTCCCTGGATGCGCTGAATGGAGCTCTCCTGCGCGTCTCACTTCATTTTGATGAATTCTTGCTCCAAAGGTATCATTGCCTTGTGACGGACGCCTTTTAAGGGACGTACGAAAGGCGTGCCCGTTGTGTAGATCAGGAAGCCAATTCACTGGAGGAGCGGCGCTTGACGTCACCTTGCGGGTGCCCCTTTCTCTGACGCGGGGCCACGCGCCACGTGTTGCCATGACGTCGATAACAAACGGCGTGAAATAATGGAAAACAACAGCAAAGGTGGCAAACAAAATGAACGTTCTGATATTATTTTAATGTGACCATCACTAAAGGATTCGTGTACGACGGTGTTTTACCTTACTTGTTGGCTGTGTCGGGTGGTGGCGGGTTTAACGACATTTAGATATTTACGCGATCTAACCCACACACCTCTGTTATGGATGAACTGCATCGTTTTGCAAGTCGTCAGAGTGGACGAAACGTTTGCAGCTTGACGTTAATTGCAAGACAATTCACACAGGGTGACTGTAGCAGTGTGACACACAGGGTGACTGTAACTGTGTGTCACACACAAGGTGACTGTAGCTGTGTGTCACACAGGGTGACTGTAGCTGTGTGACACACAGGGTGACTGTAGCTGTGTGTCACGTGACTGTAGCTGTGTGTCACACAGGGTGACTGTAGCTGTGTGACACAGCGTGACTGTAGCTGTGTGTCACACAGGGTGACTGTAGCTGTGTGTCACAGCTGCAGTCACCCTGTCAGACTGGACGAAACGCAAACGTTTCGTCCAGTCTGACGACTTGCAAAACGAAGCAGTTCATCCATAACAGAGGTGTGTGGGTTAGATCGCGTAAATATCTAAATGTGTCGTTAAAGCCGCTACCACCCGACACAGCCAACTAATAAGGTGAAACACCGTCGTACACGAATCCTTTAGTGATGGTCACGTTAAAATAATATCAGAACGTTTATTTTGTTTGCCACCTTTGCTGTTGTTTTCCATTATTTCACGCCGTTTGTTATCGACGTCACGGCAATGCGTGGCGCGTGGCCCCGCGTCAGAGAAAGGGGCACCCGCAAGGTGACGTCAAGCGCCGCTCCTCCAGTGAATCGGCTTCCTGATCTACACAACGGGCACGCCTTTTGTACGTCCCTTAAAAGGCGTCCGTCGCAAGGCAATGAAACCTTTGGAGCGAGAATTTATCCAATTGCAGTGAGATGCGCAGGAGAGCTCCATTCAGCGCATCCAGGGAGCCCACGGTGGGCCCTCCAGCCCAGGTCTCACTTCGGGTGGGTCCGCGGGATTATTTTGGCAAGAAACATTTCATTCTCTAGGTGCGGACCATTTTATTTCCATGTGCATATTTACGCGTGCGTGAATTGTACCTTCAATATTTTTTTGTAAATGTTTTGTATATGTTTACGCGTATATATGGTAAGCGGTGCAAAGATCCACCGGACCAATGTGAATTTGGATCGGGTAGATATGTAGTGTTCGATTTCACTCGGACAACTTTTGTCTTTCTTCGAACACGCTTTATTTACAACTCTCCTCAATATTCCACAGTATCCATGTCGCCACGTACACGATGTGTGCGCGCAAACACAGTACCATGTATACACGGAACACACATGCAGGATGTTTACAATGATTATGAATGTAATGTCTTACACAGCACAAGTTCCACGGTACTGTTGAGTCCTTGTCGTACTTCCCAAAGCCACATTTACTACACCGTCATCAGCAGCTATGATCGATCCACTGCTGGGTGAAGGCCTAAGGTTAGAAAGCAAACATTTATTCCGTGGTGTAACCCCCAACCCTCTGCCCCCATCCCAACTCACCAGGCAATTTCAATGAATTGTCACAATTCAGGGTCGCGAATTGATTAAATAATCCATTCTTCTTTTATATATAAAATTGCGGTGAATGTATCGGCCACTAGTGGCTGCTGCGAGGGTTACACGATCCCATGACATGCAACATACGTATACGATTTCACCAAAACAAATATTATTCTTACATGTGCACGCACACACGATGATGCATCGTGAGGTTAATAATTCAACATGAATCAGTGCATCATCTCTAAGAGACCGTTGTTTTAGTCACGTTTGAAGAGCTGAAGAACGTCTATGAAAGCAAATCTCAGCAATCTCTCCAATGGACTTGGCGGTCCCGCTGTGGTTAGAAATGGAATGTTTACGTCAGCAGTGGCAGGTAGTGTGCTCCTCAACACACTGTGGTGCTCACTTCTGGCTTTACTCTGAAACATCTTTTCCAACACCAACTTCTCTCTCTCTCTCTGCCCCCATCATGTTAATCCGCTGTTCTTTTACGTCGATCAACTGCGGGATGAATGCCTCCCCATGCCGAGCGGTCCGTGTGCGTTATTTGAACACATTTCATCGCGCCGGTCAGTGCAGGTTGGTGAGAATGGAGGTGCGTATGAAGTGGGAGCGTAGAAGAACTCTACAACAATGAACTTTCCTGTACTGCCTTCTCCTACCACACCGCGTTGCCCCAGCCCTCTTGTACACGGTGGTTACTCATCCATGCACTAGCCGGGCTCAAACCTGCTTAGCTTCTGAGTGTTTTGATGACCTGGTGCATTCCGAGAAAATTTGTCACACGCCCTCGAGGCGTTCTGTCACCAAGAACACGATTTTTTATGTTGAGCCCCACAAGTCATCACAGTCAGCCAATTTTTGCAGTCCTCTCTTTCTCTCCTTCTTTCCTCCCACTGCTCGACTTTGAAATAAACTAAAAACGAAACTCTGAACTATTTTTCATTTCACCAGGAAAGGCCCCACTGAGCTACACACAGGCAGATATTTTTGTCAGAAGCGAGCAACCTGGCCACACATTATAGCTCAGCGAAGTGTGCTTATGTTGTGTGTGGTGGACATTTATAGCAGCCAAATATTCCAAATGCATGTTTCAAAAATGCGGAGGGAAAACCGGACCACGGGGAGAAACTGCAAACACCAAATATAAACATAAAATACCCCTCGTCACTTTTCTTAAGTTCTTATTACCTTGCTTATTGCAGGAAGTGTGTTGACGCTTCTTTTTTGCATCTTCTAGTGCACTGTTTGTTGCTGGCTCATTGACATTTTGAGCACAAGGCAGGATTGTGACCACAGGCTTACCCCTGCCTTGAATGTCACACGTGCACGTACAACAAATCATGACTCTGGCTCAGATCAAGAACCGCGTTCCACTCCCATCAACCACAGCTCCCATCAGAGTGCTGTTTGTGCCTGGCCGCCTCGCGCGTTGGGCCTCTACTCAGCAACTGTTTGCACGCAAAATTTACAGGCAGAAACCATCGCTTTTATGATTTTATTATTTTTAATGTTCAATTTATTATTTTTATTTGAAATGTTATTTTATTATTTTTATTTTCTATCTTTGTGACTTTACCGCAAAGAACCAAGAATATTGTAATACATTTACACTGTCAACTTTAGCTGTACATTGTGAATACGAAGTGTATATGGTATATTTATGTTTTACATAACGTAACACAATCAGCCATAGATCAGCGGGGTCGTGGTTCAAGCGCGGGGTCAGAGGTCGGCAGGAAGCGCACGGCGGGGTCGGAGGTCAGCAGGAAGCACGTGGTGCTGGCGGCAACGCGGCCTCAATTCAGTTCCATGTATTTGGTATAACCCTGTGAGCCATTCAGCTCTTGAATCAGGTGCGGCCCTTCCCTCTGCTGCTGCTGCCCTCTGCTACTGCTGCTGCCCTCTACTGCTGCTGCCCTCTGCTACTGCTGCTGCCCTCTGCTGCTGCTGCCCTCTGCTGCTGCTGCTGCCCTCTGCTGCTACTGCTGCTGCCCTCTGCTGCTGCTACTGCTGCTGCCCTCTGCTGCTGCTACTGCTGCTGCTACCGTCTGCTGCTACTGCTGTTGCCCTCTGTTGCTGCTGCTACTGTTGCTGCCCTCTGCTGCTGCTGCCCTCTGTACTGCTGCCCTCTGTTGCTACTGCTGCCCTCTGCTACTGCTGCCCTCTGCTACTGCTGCTGCCCTCTGTGCTGCTGCTGCCGCCGGTGCCCGCGGGTTGCATTGAGCTTCGCGTGCGAGCCGAAGGGCGACGCGAAGCGGCGCTTCTACGGAGAGGAACAGCAGCAGCAGGAGCACAGCGCCCTCGACTGGCAGGTGCAGTGGTGGCGGCCTGGGGTCGTGTTAGTGGTGGCTATGGTGGTGGTTGTGGTGGTGGTTGTAGTGGTTGTGGTGGTGGTGGTTGTGGTGGTGGTTGTGGTAGTGGTGGTTGTGGTGGTGCTTGTAGTGGTGGTGGTTGTGGTGGCTATGGTGGTGGTTGTGGTGGTTGTAGTGGTTGTGGTGGCTATGGTGGTGGTTGTGGTGGCTGTGGTGGTGGCTGTGGTTGTGGTGGTGGTTGTAGTGGTGGTGGTTGTGGAGGCTATGGTGGTGGTTGTGGTGGTGGTGGTGGCTGTGGTGGTGGTGGTTGTGGCTCTGGTTGTGGTGGCTGTGGTGGTGGTTGTGGTGGCTGTGGTGGTGGCTGTGGTGGTGGTGGTTGTGGTGGCTGTGGTGGTGGTTGTGGCTCTGGTTGTGGTGGTGGTAGCTGTGGTGGTGGCTGTGGTGGTGGCTGTGGTGGTGGTTGTGGTGGTGGCTGTGGTGGCTGTGGTGGTGGCTGTGGTAGTGGTGGTTGTGGTGGCTGTGGTGGTGGTGGCTGTGGTGGTGGCTGTGGTGGTGGTGGCTCTGGTTGTGGTGGTGGCTGTGTAATTGGTTGACAATATTTTGTATTTCTCTCAATTTCAATAGATTTTATAATTAGTATTGGCCAGTATTAAGACTAAAATAACACCAAAGAAATATGTTGATGTTTGTGTAAAACGAATTATTATTGGCCACGACTATTTAGATCATCTGTTGAAATTGAGAGAAATAAAAAAAACTATTTCACCGTTCTGACAGCTGCAGGCTCAGTGCTGCTGGGAGCGTATTGTTTAGTAATACATTTAACGCATGCTTATATCCAGGTTATCCAGGTTAACTCGTCCGTCTTCAGGCCAAAGCCGGGGTCTGCTTCTGATAAGATCGACCGCGTGACGCTGTGCGGGCAACGGGGAGCGCTGCAGAACACGTCGATGATGCGCGTGCGCGACACCAAGATATTCTTGGTGTCGGCGTACCACGACTAGCGCGAGGCCGGTCAGAGCACACGCATCATCGGCATCGCCAACCGGTATGAGCCGGACGTGCTCTCCTGCCACTTCTGCTGCCGAGGGCACTCGGAGATCCTGACGGTCACCGCCAGCGCCTACGTCCACTCGGATCACTTTGACTTCCCGTACGGCACGGCCGACTTCCTGTGCACGGAGCCGCTGGACTGCGAGCTGGGACACGTGTCCGTCCAGCGCATGCGCACAATACCGGACGAGGAGGAGGCCGAGTGGGTCTTCATGCCCGTGCGAAATCGGCTCTACATGCCCCCCACCTTCACACAGGAATTCAGCGTCTGCATCTCCACGCTCTTCGGGAACTACGGCAACGTCCTGCAGTTCGTGCAGGCGATCGAAATGTACCGCATCTTGGGTGCGGGCCGCGTGACGGTATACAACACAAGCTGCAGCTCTGAGCTGAACAAAGTGCTCCTCTACTACATCAAGACCGGCCTCGTCGAGGTCGTTCAGTGGCCCATCACGGACTACGTGCGGGTGTCCAGAGGGTGGCACTACCCCGAGCACCCAGGCGAGCTGCACTACTATGGCCAGATAGCGGCGCTGAACGACTGCGTGTCTCGGCACATGTACAGCACGCGCTACCTGGTCCTCACGGACATCGACGAAGTGATCATCCCTTTGAAGCACACAAACTGGAAGGACCTCATGCGGTACTTGAACGACAAGTACGGCGCCGACATTTACACATTCAAAAACCCACGTGTTTCCCTACACGGTATCGGAAGAGTTTGGGTCGAAGTTCCAGGCGTGGAACGCCATCCCGGGCGTCAACATCATGCGCCACATTAGACGGGAGCCAAACCAGCCGGAGGTCTTCAACCCGACCAAGATGATCCTGAACCCACGCGCGGTGCTGCAGACGTCGGTGCACAGTACGCTCAACGCGCTGGGCATCTCGCAGACGGTGCCCGGAGACATCGCGATCATGCACCACTACCGATCGCCCAAGCAGCCCGACCTGCCGCTCGACTCGCTGGTCGTGGACCTCACGCTGTGGAGATACAATGCCACTCTGATCAGAAATGTCAACAAGGTCCTCAACAGGGTCTTCTGGAATGAGTAGGCACAACGGGCGGCGGTGGCGGCGGCGGCGTTGATTGTCGTCTTGCGTTTTTTGCGGTCTTGCAATTTAAGTTAAACACCGGTGTTTGTGAGTTTTCCGTTTGCGAATGTGGTCAATGTATGGGACATATTTATTTGCTAATCTTATGATTGCGTTTACAGTTAAAATTTGTTATCTTAATTTTTTTCTGCATTTTAATCCACCAGGGCACAATAGGGTTTGTATTGGTATGTCTTATGGAAGCTAGGGAAGTTAACATTGGTTTATTTTAAACCAATCCTAATTATTTCTATTGCTTTTGGGAGTACCACTCGAAATGTTTTCAGGTTAAAACATTTAAAATGTGGCACAAATTTATTTAAATAAATGTTCAGTGTGCATGTTCTACCAGTCTCTAATGAGCTTATTGTTTTCATGACTCATATCCACGGAGAAGAGTCAAATCCCAGAGTGTCAGGATTTTAAAAAGTAAATCCTGTGGTGATAAAAAAAATGTACATACGATATTAAACTTTTAATTTGAGTGATAATTTGAATGACAGGTGTGTTTTGGGCCAAATGAGCTAGTAAAGACTCACATTAAACATTATAATAGATTCAGTAGGAATATATTTATACATCCAAATGTATATAGTTGTGTATTTGAATATGTAACAACACCAGCTGTTGATACATACAGCTCATTTTAAATTATAAAGCCATGTTAATGTATTCCTAAACAATACATGGAGTTGACATTTCTGAATTGTTGCATTAGATAGTTTCACGATGGATTATTCAGCAGAAATCATCATTATCACGTATTATCAATCTTGCAGACCAGTTTTAAACATATACAGCAAAATGCTATTACTATTCTTTATCTACATATATAATATCACAGATCTGTCCTGTCATTCTGTGACTGTGATTAACGCCCCCGGATTGGTTTAAGTGCGTCACGTGACCCCGAGCAAGCAGCCAACCAGAGGTGCGCCCCCCCCCCCCAAACATGTACGCCCCCGGATTGGTTTAAGTGTGTCACGTGACCGCGAGCAACCATCCAAGCAGAGATGAGCCCCTCCCAAACATGTACGCCCCCCGATGCTGCCCTGAGGCAGAGCCGTGCTCGGGCCGCTGCTGCCCCGAGGGAGATGGGTGAGGAGACAGGTGAGTGACAGTGAGAAGGGTGAGTGACAGGAGAAGGGTGAGTGAGAGTGAGGAGAAGGGTGAGAGTGAGAAGGGTGAATGAGAGTGAGAATGGTGAGAGTGAGGAGAAGGGTGAGTGAGAGTGAGAATGGTGAGAGTGAGGAAAAGGGTGAGTGACAGGAGAAGAGTGACAGTGAGGAGAAGGGTGAGTGAGCGTGATGAGAAGGGTTAGTGACAGGAGGAGGGTGAGGAGAAAAGTGAGTGAGAGTGGAGACAATATGTAATTTGTACGTGTTTATCTTAGGGATGATCCTTTGGTAGAATACTTCAATACAAAACTTCCATAAATCGTTAACAAGTTTATATGCTTAACCCAGATATCATGGCACTTATGTATTTGTAATGAGAGTGCGCCACCTACAGGACGACCGGGGGGTTATTGCAGACACGTGCTATGTTGTCTCACATCCAATCAGTAAGGGGGATCCCATCTGGGTGAAAGGTAAATGGGTAGAGCTAGCGGGAAGCCTCGAGAGCCCTCTAGAATGTTCCGAGAGGGGCGTGGCTAGAGGCAGAGCTTAGCACCGCCGAGAGGGATATAAGCAGAAGCAGCAGAGGACTCTGGGTCGTCGGTGTGTGAAGAGCCCGGGTTCGAACGTCGTCACCACCTGCGCTACCACCCATCGGCCACGTGGCGGGCTCCACCAGCTGAGCCTCCCCTCTCTCCGACACGCCGTCAGCCAGCGGCGAGGCGGAGAGAGAGCGAGTGCCACGGCGGCGGGAGGCAAAGCGTGCGCCGCCGTCCAGAGAGCAAGAGAGAAGCCAGCCGCGAAGGAAGACACGTGCTGTACTGCATCTTGAGAATAAATACAACTGAAGTTTAACCCAGGTCGGAGACGCTGATTACATATTGATAAGTGAATGTTAATAAAACATGCAACTAGTCGTATTCAAAACCTTCTGTTTTGTCATGTAACAATGTATCCTTTCACAAAAGTTAACATTTAAAATCATGACGTTTAACAATATTCACATGCAGCGGGTTGGCATTTTTACGTTTCAACTTTCCAGGCACTCGGGTTTGTTAATTCAGAGAGTGAAACAGCAAGGGACATTCTCGTCTCTTTGTCCTGTGTTTGCCCTCGGGTGCAGTGAGTTTATGGTGTTTTGCCATGGGTCCTCCCTTGCTCTCTCAGAAATTCCCTGAGTCACTCCTTGCCCATGGAAGAGTTATTCCTTTATGGCCTTTCATTAACGTTTCACCTTTTGCTACATGAGTTAGGTTTATTCCTGAGAAGCGAAATATTCGACGGCTTTAAGGCCCTCCTCAGCTCTGGTTATTCTCATCATGCCCATCTGATCAATGTCTCTTGTATTATGTTTACCCGTTTCTCATTATAGTGCTGTTTTGGCTTCGTCATCTGGTTTTCCCAAGCTTCAGCATGCAGGGAACGCATATTTGTCTCCAAGGAGCCATGATATAAAAAATAGACAATATTACACAATAACATTTTTTTTGGAAGAGGCATATATACAACAGGTGTGGGAGCATGGCGCTGAGGTTTAGGAAACTGTAAGTCCCAGGCTTCTATGGTCTGGCTTTCCCATAAACAAAACGCGAGGAATGGTAATGGTGGTTGCTTACGCCTCAACCGACTATTAACACCAGTGGAGGGATGGTGGCAAGGCTGGTGAGTCAGATGCCTTCTATGACCTGTCACAAGTACTAGCTAAAGTCGCCCCTTGGGATGGAGTCATCCTGTCGGATGACTTTAATACCTGAGTGGGTCATGACACTGGCACCTGGGCCAGAGTGATTGGAAGGCATCGGCCAGAACAGCTCAATAATAACGGTAGGAGGCTGCTAGACTTCTATGCAGCACATTGGGCTTACCAACACGCTGTTCCGGCATCGGCGCATCCACACAGCATCATGGATGCACACTGGGTCCAAGCAGGAACATCTGCTGGACTATATAGTAACAGAACACCGAATGCGAGCCCATGTCCTTGACACCAGGACCTACTGTTGAGGTGATCTGCCCGCTGACCATATGCTTGACATCTGTAAGATTTTCCATTCCGGTGGTGGGTGTCCATCTAGGACACCATTCAAAGCCACAGTGGCCTGGTCTCAGCTAGCTGATGAAAGTTGCAAGTTAGAATGTCATCATCTCTTGCAGGAGAATACAAGTTAGGAAGCAGTAAAGTCAGAACACAGATCAGAACATTTAATTAAATGACTGCGTGTTGTCTTGGTGTGGTCTGGGACTGTTTTGTTGGTGTTTTACTGCCTTGCCCTAGCTTGCGTTCGGTATTGATACATCGGCAGGCATGTATGTACTCATTTAATTTGTACTTAGATACTATATTTATATTCGTACATTTTTAGTGACTTGCATTACTTTTTTCTATTTTGTACTCCTAACAAAATTGTATTGCTTGTTGTAACTTGATCCGCCCCTGCTGGACATTTGTGAAAAAGACCAGAAACCTTCACATTACAGGCATCGCAGAGTCCAATTCCAGTTGTCTCCAGACACTCAGACCGCCACACGCAAGCCCGCACTTTGTTGAAGGAACTGGTTCCCAGAGAGTTGGCTGCAACAATCCAATGCAACCGATTTAACGGGGTTCAGGAGTTACATGAGGTGCATCCGAAGTCAACGCTACATATTGACAGAAATAATTGAATCACGCTCTATTGGGGGGCAGTGGTGCACCAGAATGGGTCTGGGATCGATTCCAGACTCGTGTGCTTTTTTGGGTGGGGTTGGCATGTACTCCCCTTGTTCTGCATGAGGGTGAGTGAGCGTGTGAGTGGAGTTGGAATGTACTCCCCTTGTTCTGCATGAGGGTGAGTGAGCGTGTGAGTGAGTGGAGTTGGAATGTACTCCCCTTGTTCTGCATGAGGGTGAGTGAGCTTATGAGTGAGTGGAGTTGGAATGTACTCCCCTTGTTCTGCATGAGGGTGAGTGAGTGAGTGGAGTTGGAATGTACTCCCCTTGTTCTGCATGAGGGTGAGTGAGCGTGTGAGTGAGTGGAGTTGGAATGTACTCCCCTTGTTCTGCATGAGGGTGAGTGAGCGTATGAGTGAGTGGAGTATGAATGTACTCCCCTTGTTCTGCATAAGGGTGAGTGAGCGTGTGAGTGAGTGGAGTTGGAATGTACTCCCCTTGTTCTGCATGAGGGTGAGTGAGCGTGTGAGTGGATTTAGAATGTACCGTGGCGAGGCCCTAATCCGCTGTGTACCAATGCTAACGATAACGAAAAAGGGATGGCTGCGGCAGGACTCTGGGTGCACGCCTCGCCGCTAAGGCTGTTTTTACTATGCACACGCTGTGTAAGTGCGCGCGATTGCCAGCAAGCGGGCCCCACGCCGAAACCTTGCAGCCCCGCGCACACCTTCTCATGCACACCCTCTCATGCACACCGTCTCCCCACAAAAATCACAGACTCCACGCCGAGGCTCTACCCACACACACAGAAATGAACTAAAGTTTATTAACGGCACAAAAACCCGCTACCTGGAGGGGGAATATTTCGTGAGGAGAACCTAGCCTAACTCTGCCTATGCCCCCAGTTACACAAACGTCCTACCATGCACCTCATTGTTGTACTCACGGCATCGCACGGACGCTATGAGAGTCAGAGGGAGAAGGACGAGCGAAACCCTTGCCTATCGCTGCCTCATAGCAGCACTTGCTGGCATCACATGGATGCTGCGAGCGGCTCGAGGAGGCAGGACGGCAGGCAGTGGGTCTGGATTGCCCGGAGGTTGAAGACAACTGCCCCAATCGTCCCGGGGCTCCCACCTTCATTCTCTAAACTTAAAAGGCCCAAGGTGGAATTGTACCGCGCGGCCAATCGCGCGCTTAACCTGCGCCGTCTAAATGGAGGGCCACGGGGTCTGCTGCCGCTCACCCATTGTCCTCCCGTGCTCATTAATTCTAACCCACTGGTCTGCTCTTCTGGCCAATTATTCCACACTCCGCCTATCCCAAGGTCGTGAGTAACTCATCGCGGTTGGTCCAGTGAACCTTTCCCTTCTGCGCCCATAAAATCTTCAGCCAATTTAGGGGCACCGCAATGTAACCTGTCCTGTGGGGGGCCGGCCAATCTCCTGGCACCGGGAAACCGTGGGACTCTCCCTCTAGGCGCCCTTTATATTAAAACCCGATGTGCCAGGAAACCCCCCGTCAGGACACTACTAGGGGGGTGGCGCTGTGTGCGGGTTGTGCGCTTAGTCGGGGGCCGGGAGGGGATTGTGGTATTTGCGAAGTTGCTCCGTGGTCGTGGCACCACAACTGAGATGACTGGCCAATGCACCACCTGTGCCCCCTACAGTGTACACACACACAGTTTGTACACACACACAGTGTACACACACAGTGTACACACACACAGTTTGTACACACACACAGTGTACACACAGTTTGTACACACACAGTGTACACACACACAGTTTGTACACACACACAGTTTGTACACACAGTGTACACACACACAGTGTACACACACACAGTTTGTACACACACACAGTTTGTACACACACAGTGTACACACACAGTTTGTACACACACACAGTGTACACACAGTTTGTACACACACACAGTGTACACACACACAGCTTGTACACACACAGTGTGCACACAGTTTGTACACACACACACAGTGTACACACACACAGTTTGTACACACACACACACAGAGTGTACACACACACATACAGTTTGTACACACACACAGTGTACACACACACAGTTTGTACACACACACATACAGTGTACACACACACAGTTTGTACACACACAGTGTACACACACAGTTTGTACACACACACAGTTTGTACACACACAGTGTACACACACACACAGTTTGTACACACAGTTTTAACACACAGTTTGTACACACACACAGTTTGTACACACAGTGTACACACACAGTTTGTACACAGTGTACACACACACAGTTTGAACACACACAGTGTACACACACAGTTTGTACACACACAGTGTATACACACACACAGTTTGTACACACACACAGTGTACACACATACAGTTTGTACACATACAGTGCACACATACACAGTTTGTACACACACACAGTGTACACACACAGTTTGTACACACACACAGTGTACACACACAGTTTGTACACAGTGTACACACATACAGTTTGTACACGCACAGTGCACGCATACACAGTTTGTACGCACACACACAGTGTACACACACACAGTTTGTACACACACACAGTGTACACACAGTTTGTACACACACAGTGCACACATACAGTTTGTACACACACACAGTGTACACACACAGTGTACACACACACACAGTTTGAACACACAGTTTGTACACACACAGTGTACACACACAGTGTACACACACACAGTGTACACACACACAGTTTGTACACACACAGTTTGTACGCACACACAGTGTACACACACACAGTTTGAACACACAGTTTGAACACACACAGTTTGTACACACACACAGTTTGTACACACACACACAGTGTACACACACACAGTTTGAACACACACACAGTTTGTACACACACACAGTGTACACACAATAATATCTACGTTCTTGTTGAGCTTACGCACCCAAGGGGTCTCTGTTCAAGAGAGGGAGCAATGGAAAATTAATCTAAATAAACAAACTCGAACTCCGCTCTGTGACGTCACCACTCAGCATTATCTCATCGGCGTGAAACGCCAGGCGGCGGTGTCCTTCGCAAGTGACGTCATGTCACCGAGGTATTCGGTGCGCTCTTGAGCGTGACGTCACCTCCGCTTGGTCACTGTCGAAATCTGTTCCGGTACAATCCTTATTTGGGTAAAGCTACGCCCAGTGACTGGCGGATCATTAACATCCTCGACAAATGGACCAAACTAGTTAGCATAATTTATTCAGTTGTAGAGACTCATTGTGGGAGGAGAGTATTGTCTCCCGGAAGGGACGTCATGCCACCTGCTGCCGCGTGACGTCGCGAGGTAACAGGGAGTTGCCTCCGCCCGTGCACTGACATCTGAGGTGAGAAATTCGCATCGCGGTTGTCGTGGTGGTGGTGGTTGTTGTGGTGGTTGTTGTTGTTTACCAAGGTAGATCCTCCCTCTCTCTTGTAGGGATGTCAATTGAGTAGCAGCGAGCATGGGAATCGATGTCCAGGTTGGAACTTTACAACGCGGGGCCTAGCCACGCGGGGCCTTGCCTCCTGCCCTCGCCTGATTGCATTTACTTTAATTATCTCGCTTAAGTTTAATTTGTCTTCACCCGGCTCGCCACTTTGTAACTTTGTTTTATTGTAAATATTCACACAGTTAGCAGGCCAAGCCCGCTTGAGCTGCTATACCGCTCTTGTTATCAGAAGCGACCTGCCCACAACAACACAAGGCGAGGCTTTGTCAACGTGTGTGAATGTTTTGACTTAAAACTTTGGTGACTGCAGGAATTAATATTCTTGGTTCTTTCGGTAAAGTCAAGTAGATAGAAAATAAAATAAAATAACAGATTATAAATTAAATGAAAAATTGAAAATAAAGCAAAAAACCCACGAGGTTTCGATCGCAACACAAGTGGTCTTTATCTTATTGAATTTAATCTGTTATTTTTATTTTCTATCTACGTTACTTTACTGAAAGAACCAACAATACGTGCGTCAATGTATCGGTCAAAGACGCTAAGCGCGTGCCGCTGTTGACTCTGAATGTGTGGAGGGGAACACCTTCACCACGGGGAGAGAGAGACAGAGACACGGATAGCCTCGGCTATGTTGATTGATCCTCGATTCATTACTTGGTGGAGTGAGGAAGAATTAATGCTGAGCAGATGAAGGTGGCCAGGCATGGTTCTGGTCACACCACCACCTGTTTACTCATGGCAGTGTGTGACAGTGTCAAGTTTGTGTTTGCAGTAAAGTCTATTAACTCTGTTGAACACGGAGGTTATATCAAAACAATAGTTTATTTTTGTTTTCCTCTGGAACTCTTACTAAGAATGGAAACGGAGTTTACACAGCACACACATGCAGCTGAAGTCGGATCTGTTCATCCCCAGCATTCAAGGACATCTGAGCCTGGATTCACACCTCTAAGTTGCGATTGAACATTAATTCATGCATTTCTGCAAAACATAAATAGTATTGTTTTCAAAACCCTTTGCTCTGTCAGCTGAATTTAGCTTTCATAAATATTCATTTTGTAGTCAGACAGCCGAAATTGTGTGCTTAGAGTTTTTGGTTAACATTCATCTTGAAGATATGAAGGCTTCCAGGCATATTAATGACATTTGCCCTCTCACTGTGTGCCATAACAGCCTGTGGAGAGAAACCCTTCAGGTGCACTCTGTACGTGAAGGCGTTTGCACAGTCACCACATCTTAAAGTACACCAGAGAACACGCACGGGAGATAAACCCTTCAAGTTGCAGTGTGTGCGTGAAGGCATTTACACGTTCATCAAATCTGATGAATTTGGGAAACTTTTTCACTACATCATGAATATATTAATAAGTATAGACGTGTAAGTCACGTGTGCATTCCTCTGTGCCTCACGTGTAGATGGTGTGGATATTCTTTTTTTCTGTCTGCAGCTGACGCTTCCTCTGCAGAATTGGTCTGATGGAGCAAAGGCAGTCAGCACAGCAGCTCGGTACGACAAGTCAACAATGCGACCAGCGTGCATACAGCACGGACCGGACTGGAAATTTGACACGGCACCAGAGAAGTCACACAGGAGAGAAACCCTTCAAATGTACTGTGTGTAACAAGGCATTTGCATGGCCATCAGTTTTTCAGAACCACCAGAGAACACACACGGGAGAGAAACCCTTCAAGTGCAGTATGTGCGTGAAGGCGTTTACACAGTCATGTAATCTTGTAACACACCAGAGAACACACACGGGAGAGAAACCCTTCAAGTGCAGTGTGTGTGGGAAGACATTTTCACGGTCATCTGCTCTTAAAGAACACCAGAGAACACACACGGGAGAGAAACCCTTCAGGTGCACGATGTGCGGGATGGCCTTTACACAGTCATGTAATCTTGTAACACACCAGAGAACACACACGGGAGAGAAACCCTTCAAGTGCAGTGTGTGTGGGAAGGCATTTTCAGATTTATCTACTCTTAAAAAACACCAGAGAACACACACAGGCGAGAAACCCTTCAGGTGCACGATGTGCGGGATGGCGTTTACACAGTCATATAATCTCGTATTACACGAGAGAACACACACGGGAGAAACCCTTCAGGTGCACTCTGTGCGGGAAGTCGTTTGCACGTTCATCAACTCTTCAAGTACACCAGAGAACACAGAAGCATCAGAAGATCCACAAGGAGTGCAGTCTGAAATCAGCTTGTGAAAGTCAAAGTACCGCAATGAGCCCATCCCTCATGAAACACGAACCGGACGAAAATCCCAGGTGGACACTTTTAAAGGTATCGAGGTGAAATATGAAGAGGTGATGGTGAAATGTGAAGAAGTGAAGAGCGAAGAAGTGAAGGTAAAATGTGAAGATGAAGATTCAACTCCAAAATGGGACCTTCACATCGATGGAGGCAACGTGAAGCAGGAGGAGAATTCTGACTGAGGCAGAGCGAGGCAACTCCCAGCAGTTTGTGGAAGTGGAGGTGTGGGTGGACTTGCTCCTAGACAATACAAAGTCAAATGGAGACCCGGTAGATGTGTAAGCCAGAGATGATGTCGCTACAATGGATGCACCTTTGTCACAGGCCTTTAATGACAAGAATGTGAAGTTGGACACTTTGTGGGCCCATGGGTTGGGTAGATCTCTAACCAGGAGCAAGAGCCAATAAGCTCCCAAGCATTCACTATGTTATAATTGCTTTTACATGGTGCTTGCTTAATCGCCTCAGCAACTCGGAGTTTTGTGTCGTACCTCGTCTGAAACACTCGAAGAGCATCCCCAAGTAGCAGCTGCCCCTGTGTGGCACAAGGTGGTGGCCCTGCAGCAGCCTGCATGTGGACAAGAGCCTGTCAGTAGGGGGCGATGATTGATGCGTCATCTCAATTGTGTAGTTTGTAGGTAATCTTGATTCGAAGCTTTTGTGACTGCAGGAATCCACACTCTTGAGTTCTTTCGGTAAAGTCACCACGTGGGTAGAAACATAACAGGTCACGGCGTTTAGATCGCAACACAAGCAATCGTCATCAGGTGGGACAACCACAGCAAGACAAATTGCTGAAGTAGTAGGCGCCTACTCCAGCAGTTTCTTATTGCTGCTGTGCTTGTCCCACCTGATGACGATTGCTTGTTTTGCCATCGAAACGCCGTGACTTATTATTTGTAGCATAATGTTTTGAATTTGCTACATTTTGACCCAGACGCCAGCATGCAACGGCCTACTCGTTTTGAATGACGCAACAATAGTACGGTGTACATACACTGTTAAGCAGACGGTACGTATTTGTAAAATAACTTCTTGTTAATACGATGTAACGTGATGCAGTCAATTTCGCTGCAGTAATTCAATGTTGTTAATATGCCCGTCAATAATTTAGAATTAATACTTGTCTGATTGTGCGCGTGCATGTAACATTTTGTCTGAGGGTCAAACATTGAATAAGTGATGTTAGGACAAAGTGTGTGTGTGTGTTTTGGAAGTAACCTGTACAGAGAACTCAGGTGAGACCCGTTGTTCTTGTGATACAGGTCAAAGGGTACTTTTGTGTTTCACGAAGCCTCTGGAGCAACTCATTGTCTTTGAAATAGGGAGCACGCTCGGATCATTCATCAGTTACAAGGCATACCACTTGAAAGTTACACGTATAGGAGGAGATACATTCTCTACAACACAAATTGTAGTTTTGTCTTACGTGTTGACGTAGATTTTGTCTAACTGGGACTAGAAATGCACCTTGCTGATTCACGTCTGGATGTTCATACCTATCGGTTGAAGCAAACCCCACTACTGTTGTTGAGATGCTGTGCACCAATAATGGTCCAACACATTGACGGCCTTCAGGCCAGGAAAGTCACAACATTTGCACACGAAGGACGCATTCACGCAAGTACCCGGTGCTCCGTTTTGAAGTTTTAAAATGAAACATCTTTGAATTGTGTTGTGTTTTGATTTACATTATTTCTTCATTAAAAGTTCATTTTACATCTGGAAGACTTCGTTGAGAAGGACATTTCGAGTGAATTTTCTCTTGTCGTTAAGTAGATGGCCTTGCCGGGGGTTCGGTTCGATGCGGACTTTCACCTGGTAGGGGATCGCGGGATCGAGATAAGGCGACACGGAGCTGCTGGCCGTCTGCAGATCGATTCCAACGTAATCGAACGTCTGTCCCTGCACGTCTGTCGTTCGCATGCAGGGAGCGCGTGTAGGTTTACAGCGCCCCCTGCAGGAAAACGACAAAGTGCAGCGTTCATCACGGATAAAGTTGTGCGCTTATTTTTTAAATGTTCTTTTATAAGGTGATGTTGATATCGAAAACTGACACATAGCTGGCATGCCATAAATAGGAAATTAACTCTGCTTATTCGAATCAATGTATTCATATATGTTGATAAACTGTTTCAAGCAGATTGTCTCTAATTGCGACTACAGGGACCACGTGATTGTTTAAAAATGTCTTTGATTATAACTATAATTGCCTACAATTCGTCATGTGTAGCTTATTTAGACTATAATTTATTCACTACCCAAAATGTATTT
Organism: Petromyzon marinus; assembly: GCF_048934315.1. Classification (NCBI taxonomy): domain Eukaryota; kingdom Metazoa; phylum Chordata; class Hyperoartia; order Petromyzontiformes; family Petromyzontidae; genus Petromyzon; species Petromyzon marinus. The sequence continues at coordinate 1,183,524 of NW_027423016.1, forward strand.
ACTTGAAAACATAGAGCTGATATTTATTCTTGGTTCTTTCGGTAAAGTCACGTAGAAGGGAAACAATAACAAAAATATAAAACAATTAAATTCTCACGACGTTTCGACTGCAACACAATCAATCATCATCAGGTGTCACACACAGGCACACACACAGAGACAGGCACACACAGTGTGTACGTACACACGTACACACACACTGTGTGTGTAAACACACAGTGTACACACAGTGTAGACTGTATACACAGTGTACACACACACAGTGTATGCACAGTGTACACACACAGTGTATACACACACAGTGTATACACACAGTGTGTATACACAGAAACAGTGTACACACAGTAATGTCCACGTTGTAGCTGCTGAGCTCACGCACGCAAGGGGTCTCTGTTCAAGAGATGGAGCAATGGAAAATGAATCAACTTAAACTGCTTCTTTGGTTCTTTCGGTAAAGTCACGTAGAATGATAATAAAATAATAAATTGATAAAATATAATAACAATAATATTCTCACGACGTTTCGGCCACAACACAAGCGGCCTTCATCAGGTGAAGGGGGCGAGACTGTCTGGTAGGACAGCGCTGGAGTGAAAGAGCCACGTTCAGATACGGCCTTTAAGCTGTGTGAGAGGAACAAAGCGACTTGACAAAGGAATTAGCATATAATTTAGCATTGAAATGGCTGAATGATTAGCTTGTGACTGGTCACAGAAATAGCTATGTTAAAAGTTAAAGCATACACACCCGCAGAGGCACCCATTGTTAAAGGGATTAGCATAGAATTTAGCATTGAAATAGCTAAGTTAAGGCATACACATCTTGACAATGGAATTAGCATAGAATTTAGCATTGAGATAGCTGAGTGATTAGCTTGTACCTGCTGCAGAAATAGAGCTTGTACCTGCTGCAGAAATAGCTACGTTAAAGTCAGAGCATACACATTCACCGAGGCCCTTAGTACAAATCAAACAGGAGAATTTAGCATTGAAATAACTAGGCGAATCCAGCATTGAAACAACTGAGTGATTAGCTAGTGACTGGTCACAGAAATGACTACACATCTGAGCTATTCACAGTACTATATAGTGAACCAATAAAAACTAAAATATAAATTACCTTCATGTTATCAATAAACTCTATATTCTCCAATCAGCTAAGCTACCAACAATAAGTCGTTATATATCACAATGCTATATGGCGAAAAAATGGGTGGATGCTTACCCTCAAATTTCAGAACCACGGATAGCTACGGGCCCCGTTCAGACGGACGAGTTCGTCCATGGTCGGAACAGAGGAGGGGGAGAGAGACAGCCGCGAGGCCCTAGTATGCTCCATATTGTAAAACTATACCATTAACCGTGGTGTGAGAGGTATTAAGAGGCAATGCTGGCGAAAGAGCTGCGGTCTGAAGGTCATCGTAAAAATACAATTAATTAAGAACAGAAATGATTTTAAACATCTTTCCAGTGGTTACTAAGCCTGAATCCATCTTCTCGGTTGAAATTGTCTCTGTGCTTGTATATGTGAATGGCCTCATGAACGAATCTCTCATGGTAGCCGGTTGGTTTGCAAAGAACCTCCGTCTTGGAGAAGTCAATGTCATGTGAGCCCACTGAATTATAACAGTGATCTGCCACGGCAGAGGAGTTCGTCCTACCGTGTTTCAAGTCTGCTTTGTGTTCGCGGATGCGGTCCGAGATATGTCTTTTGGTTTCTCCAATGTAGCTACTACCACAGAGGCACTTTAGTTTGTAAACGCCCGGGTACTGTATGTCTGGAACAGCATCTTTTACAGATGGAACTAATTCACGGATTTTATGTACTGTGTTGAATCGGACCTGGATCTTGTGTTTGTTCAGGATTTTGGAGATCTTTTTAGTGACCCCTGCAATGTAGGGTAAGGTGATGGTTTTGAGTGGCTCCACAAGAGGATCCTTCTTCATGACTGGAGTGATGGCTTTGCGGATTGTGTAGTCGGAGTAGCCATTAGCCCTGAGAGCCTGGTGTACGTGCTTGAGTTCACTGGTAATGTGTTCCTGGTCGGAAATGCATTGGGCTCTATGGTATAGAGTCTTGATGAGGGAGTTCTTCTGGGATGGATGGTGGTGGGAATCCGGTTTCAAGTAAGCATCTGTATGGGTAGCTTTCCTGTAGACAGAGTGGCTCATTGAACCATCATGTCTTCTTTTAATTAAGACATCCAAAAAGGGTAGTTTGCCATCTTTTTCGACCTCCATGGTAAATCTGATGGCTGGGTGTATGGAATTGATGTGGTCGCGGAATTGGTCTAGAGCAGGCTGGCCATGTGGCCAGATGACAAAGGTGTCATCAACGTACCTCTTCCATAAGGTCGGGCGTAGAGTGGCAGTCTGGATGGCGTCAGTTTCAAATTTTTCCATGAATACGTTGGCTACAACCGGAGATAGGGGGGAGCCCATTGGGGTGCCCTCAGTTTGTTTGTAGAAAGTTCCATTCCAGGTGAAGTAAGTGTTGGTTAAGCAATGTCTCACCAGGGGGGGTACATCAGTATGCAGTCCTTGATGAACCAGGTCTTCAATGATAGCGATGGTGTCAGGTACCGGGACTTTGGTGAACAAGGACACCACATCAAAACTGACAAGCAGGTCGTTTGGGGACAGGGAAATGCCTTTGATTGTCGATACCAGGTGAGTAGAATTTAGTACCGCAGAGGTGGTTTTTCCAGTGAAAGGTCGCAGTATATCAGCAAGAAAACGTGCCAGTTTGTAGGTGGGGGAGCTGATAGTAGAGACGATGGGACGAAGGGGTGTATCTTCTTTGTGTATCTTTGGAAGGCCATATAATCTTGGTGGTCTGGCAGCAGAGGGCTTCAACAAGAACTGTTTGATCTCAATGTAGGGTAAGGTGATGGTTTTGAGTGGCTCCACAAGAGGATCATTCTTCATGACTGGAGTGATGGCTTTGCGGATTGTGTAGTCGGAGTAACCATTAGCCCTGAGAGCCTGGTGTACGTGCTTGAGTTCACTGGTAATGTGTTCCTGGTCGGAAATGCATTGGGCTCTATGGTATAGAGTCTTGATGAGGGAGTTCTTCTGGAATGGATGGTGGTGGGAATCCGGTTTCAAGTAAGCATCTGTATGGGTAGCTTTCCTGTAGACAGAGTGGCTCATTGAACCATCATGTCTCCTTTTAATTAAGCCATCCAAAAAGGGTAGTTTCAAGGCTAAATTCTATGCTAATTCCTTTGTCAAGGGGTGCCTCTGTGGATGTGTAGGCTTTGACATTAACATAGCCATTTCTGTGACCAGTCACAAGCTAATCACTCAGCTATTTTAATGCTAAATTCTATGCTAATTCCTTTGTCAAGGCGCTCTGTTTCTTCTCACACAGCTTAAAGGTCGCGATCTGAGCGTGGCTGTGTTCGCTCCAGCGCTGTCCTCCAGACAGTTTCGTCCCTTCACCTGATGCAGGCCGCTTGTGTTGTGGCCGAAACATCGTGAGAATATTATTGTGTTATTTTATTTTATCAATTTATTTTTTTATTCTCATTCTACGTGACTTTACAGAAAGAACCAAAGAAGATGAATCATTGCAGTCACGAAAGCTTTAAATCGAAATCTTTAACATTTACGCGATCTAACACCCCCCCCCCCCCCCCCCCAAAAAACCCACCCTATTATGGATGACATCGGTCTCGACAATAACCGAACGCAGCAACTTGTCACGCTCATCGCAGTGGTGAGGAGGAAGGCGGCGGCGGCGGCGGCGACGGCTACGCAGTTACCACCAGGAGGCGCCCGCCACTGCCCCCCACAGCTGTGCCAAGGCGGCGCAGAGTCCCAGCAGGGGGCCCATCGGGATCCTCCTCGTGGACAGCGGCGCTGTGCGGAAGAGAAGCGAACCGATGGTGACGATCATTGGAAACCTCATTTTGCCGGTAACAAAATATAATAGTTTTTTTTCCCTTTTATCTGGCAACAAAACTGACACCTTTTTTTTTGACGAGGAGTCATGTTTACATTGACCACAATACCTGCGGTCGGAACGCAAACAAAAAACAACAACTCTGATAATGTATGTGGCACTGTCCTTCAAATTAATTGGTCCACACCATGTGAGACGAGGCTCTAAAGAAAGCTGTCTCGGGTGTGGACCGGACTGTCCAGAGGACAGCGTTGAAAAAAGCAACGGTGTCCTCTGGACAGTCTGGTCCCTTCACCTGATGAAGGCCGCTTGTGTTGTGGCCGAAACGTCGTGATAATTTTTTGTTATTTTATTTTTTACCTACGTGACTTTACCGAATAGAACCAAAGAGCATGGATCTTTGCAGTCACGAAAGCTTCAAATCTAGATTCGTCAACGACTTAATCGACGTTACTCGGCAGGTCGATACCATTTGACGATTGAACCTCATGCGTTTCTGAAGGAGACAAACGGACGCCTCGCGGGCTGTTAATGTCTGCTGGTCCACTGGCAGCCAGTGTTGTTGTTTGACTGCTTGCGTTGTGGCTATTGCAAACATGATGCCTTGAATAAAGGTGTCAGTTTTTGTGCCAGTTAAAAGGGTAAAACCTATTCCTATATCTCGTTACTGGCAAAGGAGGTCTCATAATGTAATTGCTCACCCCGAGCCCTCAATACTCTGATAGTGCGCTGTTTTTGAGTTGTACGCCTTTTGGCATCTTCTGGTCCAACACCAGTGGAGACTAGGCTCTAAGAAAAGCCGTCTCGGGTGTGGACCAATCAAATTCAAGGACAGTGCATATTATTCTCAGAGTTGTCTTTTTGTTTGCATTTTGACTGCTTGTGTTTTGGTTATTGCAGACACGATGCCTTGAATAAAGGTGTCAGTTTTTGTGCCAGTTAAAAGGGTAAAACCTATTACTATAGTGCTGTTGTTGGTGTTTCTGCTGTGGGAATTCCACATTAATAGGACGGCACGGCACTCGCCCGTGAAGGCCGAGAGCTTATTGTGTGTGCGTGCGTGTGCCGCCGCTTGTACGCCAACAACAACAGTTCACTGATTTGGGGAACTTCCCGTGGGGCTTTCGAGAGCTTCCACCTCGTGGTGGCGTGAGCGGGCAGTTGCAGGGCCTGCACCTTTACCTCCGCGACATTCGTTAAGCAGCTGCAAGGGGGCTCGTCCATAAATGACGTCACGCGATTCTGGGGCGATTTTTTTACCCCCACCACCCCACACCTCACACCGAGTTCGCTCACTCACCACCGGCAGCTGGGGGTGGTGGTGTCGATCTTCGCCACAAATAAAATAATAAAAATAAAACCGCACCTCTCGCAAAAAAATAAAAAAAAGCTGACGGCTTTCACAAGAAAAAATTTTTTACTAAAAATACTGAAAGGCGGAGAAGGAGGAGGACGAGGGGGAAGAAGAATAAGGCGAAAAATAAACTTAAATAATAATTCGTTGCGTTTCGAAGTTTTAGCAGCAGACATTAAAAGAGGCAGTCCTCTTCGATTCCAGCCACGTAAACAGTCGTGACGTCGATTTAAAGCTTTCGTGACTGCAATGATTCATCTTCTTTGGTTCTTTCGGTAAAGTCACGTAGAATGAGAATAAAATAATAAATTGATAAAATAAAATAACACAATAATATTCTCACGACGTTTCGGCCACAACACAAGCGGCCTTCATCAGGTGAAGGGAGCGAGACTGTCTGGTAGGACAGCGCTGGAGTGAGAGAGCCACGTTCAGATCACGGCTTTTAAGCTGTGTGAGAGGAACAAAGAGCCTTGACGAAGGAATTAGCATAAAATTTAGCATTGAAAAGGCTGAATGATTAGCTTGTGACTGGTCACAGAAATAGCTATGTTAAAAGTTAAAGCATACACATCCGCAGAGGCACCCATTGTTAAAAGGAATTAGCATAGAATTTAGCATTGAAATAGCTAAATTAAGGCATTCGCTTGTAACTGCTACAGAAATAGTTACGTTGAAGTCAGAGCATACACATTCACCGAGGCACTTAGTACAAATCAAAACAGGAGAATTTAGCATTGAAATAACTAGGCGAATTTAGCATTGAAATAACTGGGTGATTTGCTAGTGACTGGTCACAGAAATGACTACAAATCTGAGCTATTCACAGTACTATATAGTGAACCAATAAAAACTAAAATATAAATTACCTTCATGTTATCAATAAACTCTATATTCTCCAATCAGCGAAGCTACCAACCATAAGTCGTTATATATCACAATGCTATATGGCGAAAAAATGGGTGGATTCTTACCCTCAAATTTCCGTACCACGGATAGCTACGGGCCCCGTTCAGACGGACGAGTTCGTCCATGGTCGGAACAGAGGAGGGGGAGAGAGACAGCTGCGAAGCCCTAGTATACTCCATGTTGTAAACCATACCATTAACCGTGGTGTGAGAGGTATTAAGAGGCAATGCTGGCGAAAGAGCTGCGGTCTGAAGGTCATCGTAAAATTACAATTAATTAAGAACAGAAATGATTTAACACATCTTTCCAGTGGTTACTGAGCCTGAATCCATCTTCTCGGTTGAAATTGTCTCTGTGCTTGTATATGTGAATGGCCTCATGAACGAATCTCTCATGGTAGCCAGTTGGTTTGCAAAGAACCTCCGTCTTGGAGAAGTCAATGTCATGTGAGCCCACTGAATTGTAACAGTGATCTGCCACGGCAGAGGAGTTCGTCTTACCGTGTTTCAAGTCTGCTTTATGTTCGCGGATGCGATCCGAGATATGTCTTTTGGTTTCTCCAATGTAGCTACTACCACAGAGGCACTTTAGTTTGTAAACGCCCGGGTACTGTATGTCTGGAAGAGCATCTTTTACAGATGGAACTAAATCACGGATTTTGTGTACTGTGTTGAATCGGACCTGGATCTTGTGTTTATTCAGGATTTTGGAGATCTTTTTAGTGACCCCTGCAATGTAGGGTAAGGTGATGGTTTTGAGTGGCTCCACAAGAGGATCCTTCTTCATGACTGGAGTGATGGCTTTGCGGATTGTGTAGTCGGAGTAGCCATTAGCCCTGAGAGCCTGGTGTACGTGTTTGAGTTCACTGGTAATGTGTTCCTGGTCGGAAATGCATTGGGCTCTATGGTATAGAGTCTTGATGAGGCAGTTCTTCTGGGATGGATGGTGGTGGGAATCCGGTTTCAAGTAAGCATCTGTATGGGTAGCTTTCCTGTAGACAGAGTGGCTCATTGAACCATCATGTCTCCTTTTAATTAAGACATCCAGAAAGGGTAGTTTGCCATCTTTTTCGACCTCCATGGTAAATCTGATGGCTGGGTGTATGGAATTGATGTGGTCGCGGAATTGGTCTAGAGCAGGCTGGCCATGTGGCCAGATGACAAAGGTGTCATCAACGTACCTCTTCCATAAGGTCGGGCGTAGAGTGGCAGTCTGGATGGCGTCAGTTTCAAATTTTTCCATGAATACGTTGGCTACAACCGGAGATAGGGGGGAGCCCATTGGGGTGCCCTCAGTTTGTTTGTAGAAAGTTCCATTCCAGGTGAAGTATGTGTTGGTTAAGCAATGTCTCACCAGGGGGGGTACATCAGTATGCAGTCCTTGATGAACCAGGTCTTCAATGATAGCGATGGTGTCAGGTACCGGGACTTTGGTGAACAAGGACACCACATCAAAACTGACAAGCAGGTCGTTTGGGGACAGGGAAATGTCTTTGATTGTCGATACCAGGTGAGTAGAATTTAGTACCGCAGAGGTGGTTTTTCCAGTGAAAGGTCGCAGTATATCAGCCAGAAAACGTGCCAGTTTGTAGGTGGGGGAGCTGATAGTAGAGACGATGGGACGAAGGGGTGTATCTTCTTTGTGTATCTTTGGAAGGCCATATAATCTTGGTGGTCTGGCAGCAGAGGGTTTCAACAAGAACTGTTTGTTCTCATCAATTAATGCTGTTGAATCAGAGATAATTTTGTTCGTTTTGGTGACCAGGCTGTTGGTGGGATCTCTTTTTATTTTTGTATAGCTGCCATCGTTGAGTAGTTCTTGAATTTTGTTGTTATATTCTGTTTTGTCCATGATGACAGTGGCATTGCCTTTGTCGGCTGAGAGAACGACAATATCATCCCTCTTTTTTAATTGAGATAATTCAAAACGTTCGTCTTTGCTGATGTTGCTAGGTGGCAACTTAGCGTTTTTGAGGGTTGCAGCGATTTCAGATCTTGCTACATCTGCAGAGATGTGACTCAAGCCCTTGAGTGCAACGTCGACATGGGCAATGATATCATTAACCGGTAAGTGTCTCGGTGTGACAGCAAAGTTTAGACCTTTAGCTAAAACGGATTTCAGACCATCAGAAATGGAACTGTTACTGCGATTAATTACGACTTTGTTGACGTCTATCTTTTCGGTGTGTGGATCCGATTTTTTGCTGGAGAGGTGATTGAATTTGGAAATCAAATTGTCCCTACATTTGTTCGACATAGTGGCAGCCGAAGAGGTAGTCATATTGTCTACATGTTCCCAATCCGATGTAGACATTGTTGCTGTCAATTTTAAGTGTGATTTGTAGAGTGTCTTGTCTAACTGATCGAGTTCGGTGCGTGTAAGTCTGATTTTTTCCGAGATAAGAGCGAAGCTAGTTCTAGCTAGAATTCGTTTTGCATTGAGAGAAGTTGCAACAGCAGAGGTTAGTGTAAATGCGGTTGGTATTACCTTAGAGTCGCGGCATCTCTTCAGAAAGGTGAGAGACTCGATTAGTTGAGCCTTCTTATCCCGAAGTCTGTTGAATGATCTTAAGGATGTGTGGAATCCCTCCCCGTAGAGGTGGTTAAATTTCGATTTAAAGCTTTCGTGACTGCAATGATTCATCTTCTTTGGTTCTTTCGGTAAAGTCACGTAGAATGAGAATAAAATAATAAATTGATAAAATAAAATAACACAATAATATTCTCACGACGTTTCGGCCACAACACAAGCGGCCTTCATCAGGTGAAGGGAGCGAGACTGTCTGGTAGGACAGCACTGGAGTGAGAGAGCCACGTTCAGATCACGGCTTTTAAGCTGTGTGAGAGGAACAAAGAGCCTTGACGAAGGAATTAGCATAAAATTTAGCATTGAAAAGGCTGAATGATTAGCTTGTGACTGGTCACAGAAATAGCTATGTTAAAAGTTAAAGCATACACATCCGCAGAGGCACCCATTGTTAAAAGGAATTAGCATAGAATTTAGCATTGAAATAGCTAAATTAAGGCATTCGCTTGTAACTGCTACAGAAATAGTTACGTTGAAGTCAGAGCATACACATTCACCGAGGCACTTAGTACAAATCAAAACAGGAGAATTTAGCATTGAAATAACTAGGCGAATTTAGCATTGAAATAACTGGGTGATTTGCTAGTGACTGGTCACAGAAATGACTACGAACAAAATTATCTCTGATTCAACAGCATTAATTGATGAGAACAAACAGTTCTTGTTGAAACCCTCTGCTGCCAGACCACCAAGATTATATGGCCTTCCAAAGATACACAAAGAAGATACACCCCTTCGTCCCATCGTCTCTACTATCAGCTCCCCCACCTACAAACTGGCACGTTTTCTGGCTGATATACTGCGACCTTTCACTGGAAAAACCACCTCTGCGGTACTAAATTCTACTCACCTGGTATCGACAATCAAAGACATTTCCCTGTCCCCAAACGACCTGCTTGTCAGTTTTGATGTGGTGTCCTTGTTCACCAAAGTCCCGGTACCTGACACCATCGCTATCATTGAAGACCTGGTTCATCAAGGACTGCATACTGATGTACCCCCCCTGGTGAGACATTGCTTAACCAACACATACTTCACCTGGAATGGAACTTTCTACAAACAAACTGAGGGCACCCCAATGGGCTCCCCCCTATCTCCGGTTGTAGCCAACGTATTCATGGAAAAATTTGAAACTGACGCCATCCAGACTGCCACTCTACGCCCGACCTTATGGAAGAGGTACGTTGATGACACCTTTGTCATCTGGCCACATGGCCAGCCTGCTCTAGACCAATTCCGCGACCACATCAATTCCATACACCCAGCCATCAGATTTACCATGGAGGTCGAAAAAGATGGCAAACTACCCTTTCTGGATGTCTTAATTAAAAGGAGACATGATGGTTCAATGAGCCACTCTGTCTACAGGAAAGCTACCCATACAGATGCTTACTTGAAACCGGATTCCCACCACCATCCATCCCAGAAGAACTGCCTCATCAAGACTCTATACCATAGAGCCCAATGCATTTCCGACCAGGAACACATTACCAGTGAACTCAAACACGTACACCAGGCTCTCAGGGCTAATGGCTACTCCGACTACACAATCCGCAAAGCCATCACTCCAGTCATGAAGAAGGATCCTCTTGTGGAGCCACTCAAAACCATCACCTTACCCTACATTGCAGGGGTCACTAAAAAGATCTCCAAAATCCTGAATAAACACAAGATCCAGGTCCGATTCAACACAGTACACAAAATCCGTGATTTAGTTCCATCTGTAAAAGATGCTCTTCCAGACATACAGTACCCGGGCGTTTACAAACTAAAGTGCCTCTGTGGTAGTAGCTACATTGGAGAAACCAAAAGACATATCTCGGATCGCATCCGCGAACATAAAGCAGACTTGAAACACGGTAAGACGAACTCCTCTGCCGTGGCAGATCACTGTTACAATTCAGTGGGCTCACATGACATTGACTTCTCCAAGACGGAGGTTCTTTGCAAACCAACTGGCTACCATGAGAGATTCGTTCATGAGGCCATTCACATATACAAGCACAGAGACAATTTCAACCGAGAAGATGGATTCAGGCTCAGTAACCACTGGAAAGATGTGTTAAATCATTTCTGTTCTTAATTAATTGTAATTTTACGATGACCTTCAGACCGCAGCTCTTTCGCCAGCATTGCCTCTTAATACCTCTCACACCACGGTTAATGGTATGGTTTACAACATGGAGTATACTAGGGCTTCGCAGCTGTCTCTCTCCCCCTCCTCTGTTCCGACCATGGACGAACTCGTCCGTCTGAACGGGGCCCGTAGCTATCCGTGGTACGGAAATTTGAGGGTAAGAATCCACCCATTTTTTCGCCATATAGCATTGTGATATATAACGACTTATGGTTGGTAGCTTCGCTGATTGGAGAATATAGAGTTTATTGATAACATGAAGGTAATTTATATTTTAGTTTTTATTGGTTCACTATATAGTACTGTGAATAGCTCAGATTTGTAGTCATTTCTGTGACCAGTCACTAGCAAATCACCCAGTTATTTCAATGCTAAATTCGCCTAGTTATTTCAATGCTAAATTCTCCTGTTTTGATTTGTACTAAGTGCCTCGGTGAATGTGTATGCTCTGACTTCAACGTAACTATTTCTGTAGCAGTTACAAGCGAATGCCTTAATTTAGCTATTTCAATGCTAAATTCTATGCTAATTCCTTTTAACAATGGGTGCCTCTGCGGATGTGTATGCTTTAACTTTTAACATAGCTATTTCTGTGACCAGTCACAAGCTAATCATTCAGCCTTTTCAATGCTAAATTTTATGCTAATTCCTTCGTCAAGGCTCTTTGTTCCTCTCACACAGCTTAAAAGCCGTGATCTGAACGTGGCTCTCTCACTCCAGCGCTGTCCTACCAGACAGTCTCGCTCCCTTCACCTGATGAAGGCCGCTTGTGTTGTGGCCGAAACGTCGTGAGAATATTATTGTGTTATTTTATTTTATCAATTTATTATTTTATTCTCATTCTACGTGACTTTACCGAAAGAACCAAAGAAGATGAATCATTGCAGTCACGAAAGCTTTAAATCGAAATTTAACCACCTCTACGGGGAGGGATTCCACACATCCTTAAGATCATTCAACAGACTTCGGGATAAGAAGGCTCAACTAATCGAGTCTCTCACCTTTCTGAAGAGATGCCGCGACTCTAAGGTAATACCAACCGCATTTACACTAACCTCTGCTGTTGCAACTTCTCTCAATGCAAAACGAATTCTAGCTAGAACTAGCTTCGCTCTTATCTCGGAAAAAATCAGACTTACACGCACCGAACTCGATCAGTTAGACAAGACACTCTACAAATCACACTTAAAATTGACAGCAACAATGTCTACATCGGATTGGGAACATGTAGACAATATGACTACCTCTTCGGCTGCCACTATGTCGAACAAATGTAGGGACAATTTGATTTCCAAATTCAATCACCTCTCCAGCAAAAAATCGGATCCACACACCGAAAAGATAGACGTCAACAAAGTCGTAATTAATCGCAGTAACAGTTCCATTTCTGATGGTCTGAAATCCGTTTTAGCTAAAGGTCTAAACTTTGCTGTCACACCGAGACACTTACCGGTTAATGATATCATTGCCCATGTCGACGTTGCACTCAAGGGCTTGAGTCACATCTCTGCAGATGTAGCAAGATCTGAAATCGCTGCAACCCTCAAAAACGCTAAGTTGCCACCTAGCAACATCAGCAAAGACGAACGTTTTGAATTATCTCAATTAAAAAAGAGGGATGATATTGTCGTTCTCTCAGCCGACAAAGGCAATGCCACTGTCATCATGGACAAAACAGAATATAACAACAAAATTCAAGAACTACTCAACGATGGCAGCTATACAAAAATAAAAAGAGATCCCACCAACAGCCTGGTCACCAAAACGAACAAAATTATCTCTGATTCAACAGCATTAATTGATGAGAACAAACAGTTCTTGTTGAAACCCTCTGCTGCCAGACCACCAAGATTATATGGCCTTCCAAAGATACACAAAGAAGATACACCCCTTCGTCCCATCGTCTCTACTATCAGCTCCCCCACCTACAAACTGGCACGTTTTCTGGCTGATATACTGCGACCTTTCACTGGAAAAACCACCTCTGCGGTACTAAATTCTACTCACCTGGTATCGACAATCAAAGACATTTCCCTGTCCCCAAACGACCTGCTTGTCAGTTTTGATGTGGTGTCCTTGTTCACCAAAGTCCCGGTACCTGACACCATCGCTATCATTGAAGACCTGGTTCATCAAGGACTGCATACTGATGTACCCCCCCTGGTGAGACATTGCTTAACCAACACATACTTCACCTGGAATGGAACTTTCTACAAACAAACTGAGGGCACCCCAATGGGCTCCCCCCTATCTCCGGTTGTAGCCAACGTATTCATGGAAAAATTTGAAACTGACGCCATCCAGACTGCCACTCTACGCCCGACCTTATGGAAGAGGTACGTTGATGACACCTTTGTCATCTGGCCACATGGCCAGCCTGCTCTAGACCAATTCCGCGACCACATCAATTCCATACACCCAGCCATCAGATTTACCATGGAGGTCGAAAAAGATGGCAAACTACCCTTTCTGGATGTCTTAATTAAAAGGAGACATGATGGTTCAATGAGCCACTCTGTCTACAGGAAAGCTACCCATACAGATGCTTACTTGAAACCGGATTCCCACCACCATCCATCCCAGAAGAACTGCCTCATCAAGACTCTATACCATAGAGCCCAATGCATTTCCGACCAGGAACACATTACCAGTGAACTCAAACACGTACACCAGGCTCTCAGGGCTAATGGCTACTCCGACTACACAATCCGCAAAGCCATCACTCCAGTCATGAAGAAGGATCCTCTTGTGGAGCCACTCAAAACCATCACCTTACCCTACATTGCAGGGGTCACTAAAAAGATCTCCAAAATCCTGAATAAACACAAGATCCAGGTCCGATTCAACACAGTACACAAAATCCGTGATTTAGTTCCATCTGTAAAAGATGCTCTTCCAGACATACAGTACCCGGGCGTTTACAAACTAAAGTGCCTCTGTGGTAGTAGCTACATTGGAGAAACCAAAAGACATATCTCGGATCGCATCCGCGAACATAAAGCAGACTTGAAACACGGTAAGACGAACTCCTCTGCCGTGGCAGATCACTGTTACAATTCAGTGGGCTCACATGACATTGACTTCTCCAAGACGGAGGTTCTTTGCAAACCAACTGGCTACCATGAGAGATTCGTTCATGAGGCCATTCACATATACAAGCACAGAGACAATTTCAACCGAGAAGATGGATTCAGGCTCAGTAACCACTGGAAAGATGTGTTAAATCATTTCTGTTCTTAATTAATTGTAATTTTACGATGACCTTCAGACCGCAGCTCTTTCGCCAGCATTGCCTCTTAATACCTCTCACACCACGGTTAATGGTATGGTTTACAACATGGAGTATACTAGGGCTTCGCAGCTGTCTCTCTCCCCCTCCTCTGTTCCGACCATGGACGAACTCGTCCGTCTGAACGGGGCCCGTAGCTATCCGTGGTACGGAAATTTGAGGGTAAGAATCCACCCATTTTTTCGCCATATAGCATTGTGATATATAACGACTTATGGTTGGTAGCTTCGCTGATTGGAGAATATAGAGTTTATTGATAACATGAAGGTAATTTATATTTTAGTTTTTATTGGTTCACTATATAGTACTGTGAATAGCTCAGATTTGTAGTCATTTCTGTGACCAGTCACTAGCAAATCACCCAGTTATTTCAATGCTAAATTCGCCTAGTTATTTCAATGCTAAATTCTCCTGTTTTGATTTGTACTAAGTGCCTCGGTGAATGTGTATGCTCTGACTTCAACGTAACTATTTCTGTAGCAGTTACAAGCGAATGCCTTAATTTAGCTATTTCAATGCTAAATTCTATGCTAATTCCTTTTAACAATGGGTGCCTCTGCGGATGTGTATGCTTTAACTTTTAACATAGCTATTTCTGTGACCAGTCACAAGCTAATCATTCAGCCTTTTCAATGCTAAATTTTATGCTAATTCCTTCGTCAAGGCTCTTTGTTCCTCTCACACAGCTTAAAAGCCGTGATCTGAACGTGGCTCTCTCACTCCAGCGCTGTCCTACCAGACAGTCTCGCTCCCTTCACCTGATGAAGGCCGCTTGTGTTGTGGCCGAAACGTCGTGAGAATATTATTGTGTTATTTTATTTTATCAATTTATTATTTTATTCTCATTCTACGTGACTTTACCGAAAGAACCAAAGAAGATGAATCATTGCAGTCACGAAAGCTTTAAATCGAAATTTAACCACCTCTACGGGGAGGGATTCCACACATCCTTAAGATCATTCAACAGACTTCGGGATAAGAAGGCTCAACTAATCGAGTCTCTCACCTTTCTGAAGAGATGCCGCGACTCTAAGGTAATACCAACCGCATTTACACTAACCTCTGCTGTTGCAACTTCTCTCAATGCAAAACGAATTCTAGCTAGAACTAGCTTCGCTCTTATCTCGGAAAAAATCAGACTTACACGCACCGAACTCGATCAGTTAGACAAGACACTCTACAAATCACACTTAAAATTGACAGCAACAATGTCTACATCGGATTGGGAACATGTAGACAATATGACTACCTCTTCGGCTGCCACTATGTCGAACAAATGTAGGGACAATTTGATTTCCAAATTCAATCACCTCTCCAGCAAAAAATCGGATCCACACACCGAAAAGATAGACGTCAACAAAGTCGTAATTAATCGCAGTAACAGTTCCATTTCTGATGGTCTGAAATCCGTTTTAGCTAAAGGTCTAAACTTTGCTGTCACACCGAGACACTTACCGGTTAATGATATCATTGCCCATGTCGACGTTGCACTCAAGGGCTTGAGTCACATCTCTGCAGATGTAGCAAGATCTGAAATCGCTGCAACCCTCAAAAACGCTAAGTTGCCACCTAGCAACATCAGCAAAGACGAACGTTTTGAATTATCTCAATTAAAAAAGAGGGATGATATTGTCGTTCTCTCAGCCGACAAAGGCAATGCCACTGTCATCATGGACAAAACAGAATATAACAACAAAATTCAAGAACTACTCAACGATGGCAGCTATACAAAAATAAAAAGAGATCCCACCAACAGCCTGGTCACCAAAACGAACAAAATTATCTCTGATTCAACAGCATTAATTGATGAGAACAAACAGTTCTTGTTGAAACCCTCTGCTGCCAGACCACCAAGATTATATGGCCTTCCAAAGATACACAAAGAAGATACACCCCTTCGTCCCATCGTCTCTACTATCAGCTCCCCCACCTACAAACTGGCACGTTTTCTGGCTGATATACTGCGACCTTTCACTGGAAAAACCACCTCTGCGGTACTAAATTCTACTCACCTGGTATCGACAATCAAAGACATTTCCCTGTCCCCAAACGACCTGCTTGTCAGTTTTGATGTGGTGTCCTTGTTCACCAAAGTCCCGGTACCTGACACCATCGCTATCATTGAAGACCTGGTTCATCAAGGACTGCATACTGATGTACCCCCCCTGGTGAGACATTGCTTAACCAACACATACTTCACCTGGAATGGAACTTTCTACAAACAAACTGAGGGCACCCCAATGGGCTCCCCCCTATCTCCGGTTGTAGCCAACGTATTCATGGAAAAATTTGAAACTGACGCCATCCAGACTGCCACTCTACGCCCGACCTTATGGAAGAGGTACGTTGATGACACCTTTGTCATCTGGCCACATGGCCAGCCTGCTCTAGACCAATTCCGCGACCACATCAATTCCATACACCCAGCCATCAGATTTACCATGGAGGTCGAAAAAGATGGCAAACTACCCTTTCTGGATGTCTTAATTAAAAGGAGACATGATGGTTCAATGAGCCACTCTGTCTACAGGAAAGCTACCCATACAGATGCTTACTTGAAACCGGATTCCCACCACCATCCATCCCAGAAGAACTGCCTCATCAAGACTCTATACCATAGAGCCCAATGCATTTCCGACCAGGAACACATTACCAGTGAACTCAAACACGTACACCAGGCTCTCAGGGCTAATGGCTACTCCGACTACACAATCCGCAAAGCCATCACTCCAGTCATGAAGAAGGATCCTCTTGTGGAGCCACTCAAAACCATCACCTTACCCTACATTGCAGGGGTCACTAAAAAGATCTCCAAAATCCTGAATAAACACAAGATCCAGGTCCGATTCAACACAGTACACAAAATCCGTGATTTAGTTCCATCTGTAAAAGATGCTCTTCCAGACATACAGTACCCGGGCGTTTACAAACTAAAGTGCCTCTGTGGTAGTAGCTACATTGGAGAAACCAAAAGACATATCTCGGATCGCATCCGCGAACATAAAGCAGACTTGAAACACGGTAAGACGAACTCCTCTGCCGTGGCAGATCACTGTTACAATTCAGTGGGCTCACATGACATTGACTTCTCCAAGACGGAGGTTCTTTGCAAACCAACTGGCTACCATGAGAGATTCGTTCATGAGGCCATTCACATATACAAGCACAGAGACAATTTCAACCGAGAAGATGGATTCAGGCTCAGTAACCACTGGAAAGATGTGTTAAATCATTTCTGTTCTTAATTAATTGTAATTTTACGATGACCTTCAGACCGCAGCTCTTTCGCCAGCATTGCCTCTTAATACCTCTCACACCACGGTTAATGGTATGGTTTACAACATGGAGTATACTAGGGCTTCGCAGCTGTCTCTCTCCCCCTCCTCTGTTCCGACCATGGACGAACTCGTCCGTCTGAACGGGGCCCGTAGCTATCCGTGGTACGGAAATTTGAGGGTAAGAATCCACCCATTTTTTCGCCATATAGCATTGTGATATATAACGACTTATGGTTGGTAGCTTCGCTGATTGGAGAATATAGAGTTTATTGATAACATGAAGGTAATTTATATTTTAGTTTTTATTGGTTCACTATATAGTACTGTGAATAGCTCAGATTTGTAGTCATTTCTGTGACCAGTCACTAGCAAATCACCCAGTTATTTCAATGCTAAATTCGCCTAGTTATTTCAATGCTAAATTCTCCTGTTTTGATTTGTACTAAGTGCCTCGGTGAATGTGTATGCTCTGACTTCAACGTAACTATTTCTGTAGCAGTTACAAGCGAATGCCTTAATTTAGCTATTTCAATGCTAAATTCTATGCTAATTCCTTTTAACAATGGGTGCCTCTGCGGATGTGTATGCTTTAACTTTTAACATAGCTATTTCTGTGACCAGTCACAAGCTAATCATTCAGCCTTTTCAATGCTAAATTTTATGCTAATTCCTTCGTCAAGGCTCTTTGTTCCTCTCACACAGCTTAAAAGCCGTGATCTGAACGTGGCTCTCTCACTCCAGCGCTGTCCTACCAGACAGTCTCGCTCCCTTCACCTGATGAAGGCCGCTTGTGTTGTGGCCGAAACGTCGTGAGAATATTATTGTGTTATTTTATTTTATCAATTTATTATTTTATTCTCATTCTACGTGACTTTACCGAAAGAACCAAAGAAGATGAGTCGTGACGTCGCCGCAAACGGCGGCTTCCCATTGGCTGAGGCCATTGCCACCGACCTCCTGCCATAAATTATGTTAATTATCAGTGACGTTTGGCGGGGCCCCCCCATAGCCCCGATGCATTTCCACATAAATTATGTTAATTACCAGCGTGGTTATACCGGGGCCCACATCGTCCAATGTCACGCTTGCATAAATTATGTTAATCAGGAGAGGTTTCCCAGAGGTGACGTCATCACTTCGTTACCCTATTACAACACACAGGGCACAACACAACCAATTTATAACCAGCGTCTTATCACGAGATCAAACCGGTCCGAGATTACGCCAACCTTGCTAATCGAAGGTGGGATATCTCAACACGTGTGTGTGTGCATACATCAAGGCCGTAGCCATGGAGAAAAAAAAAGAATCTAAATTTTAAAACGAATATCCTGCTAAATTTTTTTTAAAAAAAAATTCACTAACACGAGTGTGGATCTAAACGCGATTCCGTAGTTTCGATTCATTCCCCGACTCGTTCCATCAGAATCGATATTCACCTTCATAAAAAAATTAGATTCTCTCCATTCTAAGAACGCATTAACAAACGATTCATAGAATCGATCTTCGATTCCTACCGATCCTCTTTGTTGAACAGCGGCGAAATCATATTGAGCTCTAATTAGGAATTGAATTGCCTACGACGCGATCTGCGCGTTGCTCGAGGCACCGTCCAATCGGAGGAGGCGATGGTTTGGGGTGGCTGGGTGCCACTTGGACCAATCAGGAGGGCTTCAGGTTGTACCTTCCACCCTCAACACGAGGTGCACCTAGCCTGGCACCGGCTTCACTGCTACACTGCTACATCACTACAGCAGGTGCACCTAGCCTGGCACCGGCTTCACTGCTACACGTATACATCACTAGTGTATATTAATGTGTACTGTATAGTGTATAGTAATGTATAGTGTGTAGTGTATAGTAATGTATAGTGTAGTGTATAGTGTAGTGTATAGTATAGTGTAGTGTATAGTAATGTGTAGTGTATAGTAATGTATAGTGTAGTGTATAGTGTAGTGTATAGTAATGTGTAATGTAGTGTATAGTAATGTAGTGTGTAGTGTATAGTAATGTATAGTGTAGTGTATAGTAATGTATAGTGTAGTGTATAGTGTAGTGTATAGTAATGTATAGTGTAGTGTGTAGTGTATAGTAATGTATAGTGTAGTGTATAGTAATGTATAGTGTAGTGTGTAGTGTATAGTAATGTATAGTGTATAGTAATGTATAGTGTAGTGTATAGTAATGTATAGTGTATAGTAATGTATAGTGTAGTGTGTAGTGTATAGTAATGTGTAGTGTATAGTAATGTATAGTGTAGTGTGTAGTGTAGTGTATAGTAATGGATAGTGTAGTGTATAGTAATGTGTAGTGTATAGTAATGTATAGTGTAGTGTGTAGTGTATAGTAATGTATAGTGTATAGTAATGTATAGTGTAGTGTGTAGTGTATATTAATGTATAGTGTAGTGTATAGTAATGTGTAATGTAAATTAATGTATAGTGTAGTGTGTAGTGTAGTGTGCCTGCCGCTGTATATTTGGAGTGTGCGTGTCTCTCTCATCACCACGGTGGCTAGGAGATGTTAACTACCTCGCCTGGTGTACAGGAGGTCGTGGGTTAGATCGTGTCCCTGAGAGATGTTAACTACCTCGCCTGGTGTACAGGAGGTCGTGGGTTCGACCCTGACGCCTGCTGCTGCTGTATATTTGCGTCTCTCTCCCCGTGGTCGCGTGGATTTTTCTAATCCACGTTTAGAATCAACATCGATGACCCGTTTAGAATATTTGACTGCCACTATAAATGTCCACGTGATGATGATGATGACGACGCTTCGCCACTCAGTTGAGCTGTCGTCTGTGATGTGATGGTCGGGTCGCTTCTGGTGCCACCCTGGTACCACCCGTGTGCCACCCTGGTACCACCCGTGTGCCACCCTGGTACCACCCGGTGTGCCACCCGGGTGCTGCCCAGTGTGCCACCCAGTGTGCCACCCGGGTGCTGCCCAGTGTGCCACCAGTGTGCCACCCAGTGTGCCACCCTGGTACCACCAGTGTGCCACCCAGTGTGCCACCCTGGTACCACCAGTGTGCCACCAGTGTGCCACCCGTGTGCCACCAGTGTGCTGCCCAGTGTGCCACCCTGGTGCTGCCCAGTGTGCCACCAGTATGCCACCAGTGTGCCACCAGTGTGCCACCCAGTGTGCCACCAGTGTGCCACCCGGGTGCTGCTGCAGCACTGGACGGGGCGCTCCGCGATTGGTTTGTTATTTTCGCTGTTCAGTGGTGGTGGGTTTTTTACATTTTATTTTTAACAACCTTGGACCTCATTGTCTTTTTTTATATATTTGTAGTCACCAAATCATGGGGGTTTTGATAACAAAAAGGGATATGCACCGGGGGGCGTCCCATGCCTATCCCCAGAGTCACACGAGGACACGCTGCACAGCAATAACAAACAACCCCTCTAATGCCCGATGATGCTGGATGTAATTTCCAGTGAAACGTCGTATTAAAAAAAAATGTGTAAATGTTGTGGATTCACTCTTCAACACACCGGTGGGCTAAAGTAGTGAGCTATTTTTTTCTTTTGTCAACGTGACACTTTTTTTGCTGATTGGCCGTGTCGGGTGGTGGAGGGTTATGACACCCACCCATCATCCACTCACCCACTCACCCACTTACACACCCACCCACTCACTCACCCACTCACTCAGCCACTCACCCACTCACTCACTCACCCACTCACTCAGCCACCCATTCACTCAGCCACCCCACCCACTCACTCACCCACCCACTCACTCACTTACCCACTCACTCACTCACCCACTCACTCAACCACTCACTCACTCAACCACCCACTCACTCACTCAACCACCCACTCACTCAACCACCCACTCACTTACTCATTCACCCATCATCCACTCACCCACCCACTCACTCACCCACTCAACCACCCACCCACTCAATCATCCACTCATCCACGCAGCCACCCACTCACTCACCCACCCACCCATTCACTCACCCACCCACTCAGTCACTCACCCACCCACCCACCCACTCGCCCACCCATCCACCCACTCACCCACCCACCCACCCAGTCACTCACCCACCTAGTCACTCACCCACCCACTCAGTCACTCACTCACCCACTCACTCACACCCACTCACTCACTCACCCACTCACTCACTCACCCACTCACTCAATCACTCACCCACTCAATCACCCACTCACTCACCCACTCACTCACCCACTCACTCATTCACCCACTCACACCCACTCACTCACCCACTCATTCACCCACTCACTCACACTCACTCACCCACTCACTCACGCTCACTCACCCACTCACTCACCCACTCACTCACCCGTTCACTCACTCACCCACTCACGCTCACTCACCCACTCACTCATCCGTTCACTCACTCATCCGTTCACTCACTCACCCACTCACTCACCCACTCATTCATTCACCCACTCACTCACGCTCACTCGCTCACTCACTCACGCTCACTCACTCACTCACCCACTCACCGACCTCCACTCAGGAGCCGGCCGCGTGTGTCGGGGTAGAGTGTGGACACTCACAACCTCTCCCAAGGCACCTGGCCCGTGTGGAGAAGTAGGCCAAGTTTACCCACTAAGAGGGCCTCTCTTAAGAGCTCCTTCTGCTTGAGCAAACAACGTGGTGATGCTGCGCTGTCAGCGCTGCACAAATAGCAAAACGACTCACCACCGCACGAGTCAATAATACTGATTTTTCATGGTAAAAACAATGCACGTGACTGGTGGTTACGCCAATGGTCTCTCTTCATAGCACTTCGTTGTGATTGAAGCTTCCGGTCAAAGTCTCCTCCGCCAGCCATGAGTGGTCTGAGCAAGCAATTGCAGGGGCTGCGCCTCTACACACACACACACAGATCCCCCGTGTAGCCCTGACAGACTACCGGGGGTATTGTTAGCGAGCGCCTATTAAGGCCAACACGGCACACCGTGGCCAACGCCACGCGCCCGTCTGCCTTTGTCTCCCCAGTCGCGACGTTTACTACGCACAGGCACCCAGGGTGCTCATTTGAGGCCGAGTCGACCTAGGGAAGTCCCAGAACCGGTTCAGAATAATCGTCACTGACGGTATTGTCCGTGAGCGGGAATCGAACTTGGGTGGGCCGGGGTCGTGGGGTGACTCGCTGACCACCGCTCCTCCCCCCCACCCACCCACTCACGTGCGCGCGCATTCCGCACGAGGCGGCCACTGATTGGACCCCCCACGAGGGGGCCGTCCTCGAGGCCCCTCCCCCACCCCCCCACGTGGTTCTGTAGACCACGTGACACGCCTCGAGGCCTTCACTCCGTCATTAGCACTCGGGCAACGCTGGTAAGCGTCGCAACACTTTTATACATTTATTATTAACTTATATTATTTATTATTAACTTATATTTATTATTAACTTGTATTTATCAACTTTTATTTATTATTAACTTATATTTATTATTAACTTTTATTTATTATTAACATACACTTATAAACTTTTATTTATTATTAACTTATATTTATTATTAACTTTTA
Source organism: Petromyzon marinus (assembly GCF_048934315.1). Taxonomy (NCBI): domain Eukaryota; kingdom Metazoa; phylum Chordata; class Hyperoartia; order Petromyzontiformes; family Petromyzontidae; genus Petromyzon; species Petromyzon marinus. The sequence continues at coordinate 1,206,488 of NW_027423016.1, forward strand.
TACATTTATTATTTACTTGTATTTATTATCAACTTTTATTTATTATAAACTTTTATTTATTATTAACTTATATTTATTATTAACGTATATTTATTATTAACTTACACTTATTAACTTATATTTATTATTAACTTTTATACTTTATTATTAACTTATATTTATTATTAACTTTTGTTTATTATTAACTTATATTATTATTAACGTTTATTTATTATTAACTTATATTTATTATTAACCTTTATTTATTATTAACTTATATTTATTATTAACTTGTATACATTTATTATTAATTTATTATTTATTATTAACATGTATACATTTATTATTAACTTTTATACTTTTATTATTAACTTATACTTATTAACTTTTATTTATTATTAACTTATATTTATTATTAACTTATACTTATGATTAACTTTTATATATTTATTATTAACTTATATTTGTCATTAACTTATATACATTTATTATTAACTTATATTTATTATAAATGTTTATACTTATTATTAACTTATATTTCTTATTAACTTATATTTCTTATTAACTTATATTTATTATAAATGTTTATACTTATTATTAACTTATATTTATTATTACCTTATATTTCTTATTAACTTATATTTATCATTAACTTATATTTATTAACTTATATACATTTATTATTAACTTGTATACATTTAAAATGAACTCTACATCACTGACATCGATTAAACAACACTCGGTGATTGGTGACTGCGGCTGCCTTAGAGAGCCCGAGGTGTTAACGTCGATTGTTTAATGATATAAACAAAAACTTTGTAATAATTAAGGTCTAAAATGTTAAAAGTTACAAGTGTAGGGGACTGTGTCCAATGAACAGCTTGCGAGTTGCCGTTGGGGGTTTTCCCGTCTTTTTTGCGCGGGAAAATCAAATGGCGCGTAACAAGATGTGGTTATTAACAATAATTATTACAGTACTACTAATACTGTATTCATCGCTTCTTTTATCGATCCAAATCGGAATGACATCGATGCGACCGAGTTGGAAGGTGGCTTTAGAGCGTTTTGGTGAGGAAAGTGCGATGTTGTTATGTAATAGTCGATAACGCCTTGTTAATAATAATAATAACAACAACGTACAGTGGTACCTCGGTACGCGTCGTTAAATCGTTCCAGAAGGTAGGAGGACTTATACCCAAAATGACGAACACCAAACGCAATTTTTCCCCATAAGAAATAAAGTGAAAGGAAATAATCCGTTCCAGAGTGTAAGAAATTATTTTATATGGCATATTATACATTAGTGGAGTTGTATAATATAATGTAGACTCTACTTTTGATTTAAAGCTTTTGTGACTGCAGTAATTCATATTCTTAGCTCTTTCGGTAAAGTCACGTTGAAGGGAAACAATAAAATATATATAAAACAATATATATAAAATATATATGAAACAATTTATTTTATATATTATTTTATTGTTTCCCTTCAACGTGACTTTACCGAAAGAGCTAAGTATATAGACTCTACTTATTACTAAAATGCATACATACATTAAAATAAATGCATAAATTGAAATAATACAATTTAACGTCACTTTACCTCGCTGAGAGGAGTTGATAGCCTACGAGGATGGTGGTGAGGAAGAGGAGCAGGAGCAGCAGGAGGAGATGTTATTCTTTGGAAGGAGATTCCCCTTCCATTAAAACTTCAGCAAGCTGAAATTCTGAGGTTTTTTTTCTCTTTTCTGTCTTTTTTCTTGACTCGGACCTGGTTGAGGCTCACCAGGTTTGAGTTTCACTAAAAACCTGTCCATTGACGTTTGTTTTTGCCTTCTTCTAAGAACGTTCCTGAAGTGTGACATTGTCTGGTCATTCCACACAATACTCTTACGGCCTTGTTAGAGCTTTATTGGGGTGGTATTTTTCTTGCAAAACTTTGGACTGCCATGCATTTTGCACACATTTGTTTAATAAGTGAAGTAGGGGCTTCCTCTATCTCCTCCTCCTCGCCTGAAGAGAGTGCATCCATCTTCACCTGGTGTTCCTCCCTCTCAAGCTGCCGCAGCTCCTCAGTGGGTACAGCTCTTCCTTGTGCCCCTCCACTAACTCCTCCACATCATCATCACCATTCACCTCCAGGACCATGGACCTGCCCAGAGAGACAATATCCTCCACAATAGGCACAGCCTCAAAGCCCTCAAAGTCCCTTTCAGTTACGGCTTCTGGCCACAAATTCCTCCAGGCAGAGTTTTTTTACTTGCTTCCTGCCAGGTTTTTGTGTATAAGAGTTATATATATATTCTTAGCTCTTTCGGTAAAGTCACGTTGAAGGGAAACAATAAAATAATAAAATATATAAAACAATAAAAATTATCACGACGTTTCGACCATAACACAAACGGTCATCATCAGGTGTGAAAAACCAACGGCAAGAAACATTTGAAAGAAGTGGTGGTTCTTATTTATTTTTAAACTATGTATTTATTTATGTGTTATGGTCGAAACGTCGTGAGATTTTTTATTGTTTTATATATATTTTATTGTTTCCCTTCAACTTGACTTTACCGAAAGAGCTAAGAATATGAATTACTGCAGTCACGAAAGCTTTAAATCAAAAAGAGTTATACAGTGCACAATATTAAAATGCTCTTTTCCAGAAACTCTCTGAGGGTCAATTCTGGGTCAGAGGTCACTTCAAAGCACCTCTGAAAGAGTGCTTTGGTATACAGTTTCTTTAAAATGTGAAACGACCTGCTGGTCCATGGGCTGAATGAGAGGAGTCGTATTAGGGGGCACAAACTTTAGAGGCAGTTGTTGCTTCTCTGAATGTTTTTTTTTTGCACTTGGCTCAAACACAACATTGAAGCGCTCACTGAAGAATTGTCTCGTCACCCAAGCCTTTGAGTTTGACCTCCACGTGACTGGTAACTGGGTTTTTTGTACATTATGTTTTTTTAAAACCCTCGGGTTCTCCCGAGTGGATGATTAGAAGAGGCTTGAGTTTAAAATCCCCACTTTGCATTGCCACACTACAAGAGAGTTAGCCTGTCATTCGTTGGCTTGTGCCCTGTCAATGCCTTCTCCTCTTGTGTGATATAGGTCCTGTTTGGCATTTTCTTCCGAAACAGGCCTGGCTCGTCACAATTAAAAACTTGTTGGGGAACAAAACCCTCGGCCTCTACAAACTCCCCAAACTCGGTAACGAATTCCTTTGCAGCGTCTTTGTTGGCACTGGCCGCCCTCCCCAATGCCTCACGACACTATGTATGCCAGTCCTCTTCTTGAAATAATCAAACCAGCCATGGCTGGCTTTAAACACATCACTAAAATCTTCACTCGTTCCTGGCACGTCTTTTAAAAGATCGGCATGCAACATTTTTGCCTTCTCCCAAATTGTAGCCTCTGAAAGGCTATCGCTGGCTAACCGTTTTTCATTTATCCATATTAATAACAACGTTTCTACTTGCTCTGATGTCCGTGATCTTTGTGTTTGATATAAATTTCACCCCCTTAGCAACGTTAGCTGATTCGATGGCTTCTTTATTTTTTTCTTCACAATCGTCTAAATTGTTGCTCTCGGCATATACGCGACGCCACCGCAAGATCAGTGACGCGCACGCCGCTGTCATACTTTTTTCTACGATCTCTTTTTTCACGTCGACAGTGATCCTCGCCATTTTCTTCGCAGCTTGGCTTTCCTCACGAACCTTCTTGAATGAATTAGCAAAATTTTTTTACGTTAAAATGACAAAAAACACCACGTGGAAATTCACGGAGAGTTGTAGCAAAAGGGTTGCGCACTGAACGAGATCTACTGGACAGGCGGACTGAGGAGCGGTGCTTTGTTTAAGTCGTGAACGGGGCCTACTGTACGCGGTGACTCATCCCGACCCATACAAGTTGCAGCAAGCGCGTCGTATCCCAAGCAAGACGCCGTATCCCGAGACATTTTTTCTCTCATCAAATACACGACACGTGGACCAAATTCAACATATTCCAAAGTGGTCGTACACCGCGGTGCCACTGTAAATGCGTTTTGGTGAGGAGAGTGCGATGTTGCTGTGATGTAACAGTCGATAACGCTGGTGTTGTTGACGAGGTACAAGAACCAATGGTCGCCGCCTCAGAGCTGAATGTGAACGTCCATTTCAATGCTATAAAATACTGTGAATTATTAAGGTCTAAAATATGAAGCGCGGTGGAAGGATGGTGTCTGATCGACTTATTGCAGGTTTGAGATGTTAACCTATTTGTATTGTATAATGTCATTGTAGTGGTGTGTGCATCGTCTTAATCAATAATCTAATGGTGTGAAATGCATTGTGTTTTAATACGCAACATACATAGGGTTCACGGCGGGAGGAGAAGGGGACAGTGGTGGTGTACCAGCTACACCAGCGGCAGCAAGAACGCGCCGGCCACGCCATGTTGCCGCGGTGTCTAGCGGTGCTCCTTCTGGCCTCCGTCGCGGTCCGAGGTAACAACCACCGTGAACGCCGACCAGTCCAGTTCGCTTATTGGTTAGAGCCCTGTGAGCCATGCGGCTCTTGAATCGGGTTGCAACCGCAACGAAACAATAACACGAACAAGAAACCGCAGCGCCAGCATCCAGCAAGCGTCACCGTGACGGTAATCGTCATTGACGCCGTTGTTCGGCATCGTCTTGTCTAGCGTCGTCATCGTCGTCGTCATCCGTAGACGCGTCAGCACCGCCATCGTATAATCCGTAGTTGTGGCAGCAGGTTTCCGACATCGCGGTTATCAGCAGAGTTCATCATTTGGAGAGGCTAATAGGGTGGCTGGAATCGCCAGTGTTCTGTGCATTGAACAAATAAACAGCCCAGGGCCTGCGCTTGAGCAATGGCGAGCAGCTCAGAAAAAACAGCGGCAAGACGAGCGTGAGCAGCGGCCTCTGCGTTCGACATCTGTGATGGGCGTGAACCGGTCTCTCTCTCCTCATAATAATTCATAATAAAGGTTGTTTTTGGGTTAGATCGCGTTATTTATAAATGTGCCGTAACCCTCCACCACCCGACACGACCAATCAGCAAAAAAAAAGTGTGACGTTGACAAAAGACAAATAGTTCACTACTTTAGCCCACCGGTGTGTTGAAGAGTGAATCCACAACATTTACAGTTTGAGCAGTGCGACGTTTCGCTGGTAATTACATCCAGCATCATCGGGCAATTCGCCAGAATGGTAAAGCCCTCTCCGCTTGCTCCCGGTCTTAAATAGAGCAGCAGCAGGGTGACGTCATCATTTAACTCATATCAGGTGCAGTGATTTGAGGCGGAGGTGGTGGGTATTGTAATTATATAATCGATTGGTAATCAGTCAATGGTTATGATTAGTAATGAGTTGTAGATTAGTAATTAGTTGTAATGTGTGTTAGTGATTATATGCTACGTTAGTAATCCGTTAATTAGTATGTGTTTCCCCTATAAGGAATTGTAATATGTATTATTTAATAATACTCAAACTGTAAATGTTGTGGATTCACTCTTCAACACACTGGTGGGCTAAAGTAGTGAACTAATTGTCTTTTGTCAACGTGACACTTTTTTTTTGCTGATTGGCCGTGTCGGGTGGTGGAGGGTTACGACACATTTATAAATAACGCGATCTAACCCAAAAACAACCTTTATCGTGCATAATATTGGTCGCGAAAGCCTGCCACGTGTTAAACTCTCTCTCTCCTCTCTTCCCGTGCAGATGTAACGTTCGCAGCAAAGCTCCGGCTCTCCCTGCCGGAGAGGCTGGACGTGACGGAGGGGGTGAGCTTGACCATCAACTGCTCTTTCTCACCGCCGCCGACCGACCCGAATCACGTCATCGTCAAGTGGTCCGTGTTGCCCGCGTTCTACTCGAAGAACACGCCCATCGGCGACATCATCCAGGTGACGGGCGGACCTCATCCCGGCTCTGACTTTGAACGACTTGACTCCCCCGTCCGTGTCGCCGCTGGCATTGACACGCCGCGGTTTTTGTTTAACCGGCGGCGCGTTATTTGCGCGTGTTTGTTTTGCTCCGGAGGAGTGACGGTGTCACTTCACGACCCAGCTAACGTCTCATCGAGTGCCACTTTTGTTTTAAATAAGGAGCTTGTTTTAAGAAGTTTGCCTAATTTCGTAATTGAACGGCTTCCTATTGAATGAACCTGGCACACCCAAGGGGTAAAGCCACGTGCACAAGGAAAGAGCGTCCGATGTTCCAAACAAATAAAGTGGACTCTTTGATTATCCGCACTAACACATCGGGAAGACGGCCGTGGATAATTCAAAGTCACGGATAATCCATAACTTTAACCAGTTTCCGTGGATCTCTATGCCAGAAACCACTAATATAAGTTATACATTACTAGACTTAAGGCTTTTGTGACTTTACAAGTTCATATTCTTTGGGTCTTTCGGTAAAATTTAGATTTAAAGCTTTCGTGACTGCAGGGATTCATCTTCTTGGTTCTAGGTAAAGTCGCCACGTAGAAGGGAAACAATAAAATAATAAAAATAAAACATAATAATTTTATAATGTTTTATTATTACGTTATTATTTCCCTTCTTTCGGCAAAGTCACGTAGATAGGTTTATTTTCTTTGAACCTACCTGCGTGACTTTTACCGGAAGACCCAAAGAATATTTACACGTCACTGACGAGACGCGCATGCCGAGTGATAACACTTTACCGCCCCTGCCCAGCAGAAGGCTCCGCCCACTTAAGAGGATGACGGCGGGGCCACAGCCAATCGGGCATCAATCAAACCGCGGCCGAATTCGTACGCAGCAGGAATCAAACAAAATAAAAAAGTCGTGCATCGCGAAACTTCGCCGCCTCCTCCGCACCGGAGTCTGGGAACGCTGCGCGAGCCGCCGGGAGCCGCTGTGGGACGCTCGGGAGAGACGGGCCGGAGACGGGCGGGCGGGCGGGCGGGCGGGCGGCAACACCGGATCGCGGCCTTTCCTTTTTTCTCGTCCGCAGATCTACAACTCGGGCGTCGACGTCGTCGGCGTCGGGGTGGCCGCGCTCGTGGGCGACGTGGCGAAGGGCGACTGCTCCGTGAGGCTCCGGCGCGTCTCCGCGGGCCTCGGCCCCGTGATTGGGTGCATGGTGGTCTGCGGGCGGTGCAACACGGAGGACGTTTCAGTGGTACGGGAGGCGACGCTGAACGTGACGGTCGTAGGTGAACGGAGCGAGCGGCGTTTTGGGGGGACCGTCCGATCACGAAGGGCCGCTTGGCAAAAGATGGGTGGGTGGGTGTGGGTTGGATTTATTCTAGATTTGAAGGGGACTCCAAAAACCTCAACGGTAACTCCACCCAACCCCGGTCAATTAAAATCCAAAGGGGCATCCTCTTAAAAAAATCCGTCCCCAATAAACAAGGCACCGCCAGTGACCTTGAAACCAACGCCGGGACCATCCTTTCAACATCACCAATCCATATCGACGCCTCAATCTGGCTCACAATGCCTAAACTCCCGCCATTAGACACTTTTTTTTCCAAATGTTTTTTGCTGTGGTTTTCACACCTGATGATGATCGCTCGTGTTGCGGTCGAAACGTTGTGATTTTTTGTTATTTTTTGTTTTTACCTACGTGACTTTACCGAATAGAACCAAAGAGTACGGGTTGGTTTTATATATCTACGGGAACCTTTTTGGCGGTCTCACAATGATGACGAAAAGAAGAGGCTGCTTTTTTTACCCCTTTCCGTTCGTCACGTCCTGAAGATGTTGCAGACGCCACTGTCGCCGTCTGTTGAGCTTGGGACTCTCGGTCCAAATTAGGCGACCGGACACACGGGTACCCGGTTTGTTCGTATCTCTGAAAGTTCCTAGTAGGACGTTCGTAAGTAGAGGAGTCCCTGTGATCAATTATTATAATAATATAAATTATCTTCTTTGGTTCTTTTGGTAAAGTCACGCAGATTGAGAATAAAATAATAAATTGATAAAATAAAATAACACAATAATATTTTATTCTCATTCTACGTGGTGACTTTACCGAAAGAACCAAAGAAGATGAATGCTTGCAGTCACGAAAGCTTTAAATCGAAATATAAATTATATTTGTAAATTCTGATATCGCGCTTACCATCTATACACGCGAGCATAACGACTCCCCCCACCGCCCCCCTTTAACGAGGATTCCTTTAGCGCTCACTTTTCCCAGGGGGCCGCACCTCGAGCACTAAGGGAGGCCTGCCTGCAGTGTACCGGTGGCGTGCGCGCGAGGGGAGAATTCTCGTGTAACACGATTCACGCGGGCCCGAGGGATGAAGCCGGTGTCATCCCGTGCGACGGCCCGAGCGGGGAGCGCTACGCTGCTGCTGCTGCTACGAATCTGGCGGCCCGAGTTCGATTCCCGTTCGCGGCCAACGCCGGTGACGGTGATTTGATCCGGCGTCGGCCTGAAACGAGTTCCCCGGTGCGGTTTGTAAACACCGCCGCTGGGGAGACAAAGGCGAGCCGGGCAGGCGTGGTGCTGGACACCCACCCTGGTGTGGCGTGCCAGCTTCCATTGCCGCTGCTCGCTAGCGGCACTTGACCTAACCGTCTGTCGAGGCTACGCCTTTGATACCCTTGAGCGTCCTGCGTGATAACGTCGCACGTTTTGGTGCACATCGGTCGACCCCACGGCGCCTGCTGCTGGGTCTGTCCCCGTGACCTACCGCCAGTCTTCAAGTGCGCCGAGCCTGGCGACAAGCGCCATGTTGTTGTTGTTGTTGTCGACGCCCTTAGAAGAGAGCGTGCGGGGTTAGAGTGATAACGGTGAAGATGCCCCCCCCCTCCCCCCGGTGAGCCGTGTCCAGGCAGTGCCACGTTTTAGCGATTGATCCTCCTGCCTGCCTTGCCGCAGGCGAAGTTTCAAGTTTTTTTTTCATTTCATTTTATCGGGCGCGGCCCTGCGAGCCGCGCGGCTCTCAGGTCGGGTGCAGCAACAACAGCGAACGAACAAAACGCGAAGCCGCGTTGAGCCGGTGGCGCCGCGTGCCGGTCTCACCGAGCCCCTTCTCTGCCGCCGCCCCGGTTCTCTGTCAGCCCCGCGGCGGCGCAGTGGCGACGCCGCCTCTGACCCCACAGCGACCGCGCCGCTCCCCTCGCCCACGAAGGGGACGTGGCTGGTGGCGGCGGTGGTGGAGGCGGTGGCGGTGGCGACGTTGACAGCGCTGGGCTTGGTGGCCGGGGCTGCTGCCGTCGTCGCCGCGTTCGTCTGCAAGGTGCGCTGAAGCCCGCCACCTGTTCTGTATTTTGAATTTGTGGTGTCTCTCATCATCACGGTGGCTATGAGATGTTAACTACCTCGCCCGGTATGCAGGAGGTCATGGGTCTGACCCTGATGTCTGCTGTACATTTGAAGTCTGCGTCTCTCTCTGTCTTTCTAAACACGAGATTTTGATCCTGTCCATAGTAGAGTTTGTTTGGGTGAGATCGTGTAAATATAAATGCTCTGTCGTTAAACCCGCCATCACCTGACACAGCCAATTAGTAAGGTTTGTGTCACATAAACAAAACGTGCTAAGTAGTTACTCGTTTATCGTGTAGTCTATAGTGTACTGTACAGTGTAGTGTATAGTGTAGTGTACAGTGTAGTATGCAGTGTAGTCTATAGTGTAGTATACAGTGTAGTGTATAGTGTAGTCTATAGTGTAGTATACGAGTTCATCACATACCGTTTGTGTGTTGGAGCGTGAACCCACTACAACATTTACAATTATAGTGTAGTTTATAGTGTAGTGTATAGTGTAGTGTATAGTGTAGTATACTTGTTCAACACTAACTCGTTGTGTGTTGGAGCGTAAACCCACTGCAACATTTACAATTATAGTGTAGTTTATAGTGTAGCGTAGTATACAGTTTAATGTATAGTGTAGTGTATAAAGTAGTATACTAGTTCAACACTAACTGGTTGTGTGTTGGAGAGTAAATCCACTACAACATTTACAATTATAGTGTACTCTTTGGTTTTTTCGGTAAAGTCACGTATAAATAAGAAATAATGAAATAACATAATAGCGTACGACGTTTCGGTTGCAACACAAGCAGCCATCATCAGGTACAGAAGAGCTAAATTTACGAGACGGGAGACACATAACCTCAGGTGTATACACAGACACCCAAGTAGGGGGAACTAACACAGATACAACAGGGGACACAGAGAGAGAAGCATACCAGACAAACAGGGTTTAGCAAAATTTTTGGAAACCATGTAAAGCAACACAGTCGGTCGGTCAAAACACAAATAACGCATAGTCCAGTTGATCACGCTATTTCAAAAGATTGCTAAATTGCAAGTAAAGTATGAAACTCAAAATACAACAACAACCGCCATTCGCCACTAAGTGGCGGTGACGTCACCACGACGCTTGTGCCAGGCTATGTGCACCGTGAGGCCACGTGAAGTGTCGAACGCCCGCTGGCAGGAGGTCACTGGGCAGACCCAGGTGCCACGGGTTGACTGACTGAGATGACTGGCTGATGCACCACCTGTGCCACCTACTGTGCCAACCTGCTGTGCTTTAGCCACCCGGCGCTCCGCTCGTTGTTCTGAGCGTCGCTCCTCCGCCCTCCGTTGTTGTTGGAGGGCGACTGCCTCCAACTGCCCAGTAGCATCCTTCACGAGCCTCCTCCACAGAGGCCGATCTTGACACCGCTGGTACCAGTCATCGGCAAGTCCACTCAGCTCCACGTCCTCCTGTACCACATCACTCCATCTCTTCTCTAGCCCGTGCCGCGCCCGCTTAGCCCCCTCTTCTTCTTCTTCTGGCACTGCAGCCTCAGCAGGGTCATCCTCACTTTGTGCCACGATGTTTTCCTGGCTGAGGGATTTTCCCTCCCCCAGGACCTCACAGAAATGCTCAGCAAATCTGCGAACCTGTTCCTGGGGGTCGGAGATTGGATCACCGTTTTTTCCCCTAATGATGGTAATAGGTGTGGCGCTGCAGGTTACTTTTTTGATGGAGTTAAATAGAGATTTGTGATCACGGGCCACTGGGGCAGACTCCATCTCCTCAGCAACCCGCGACCACCACCCATCCTTGCAGCGCCTCACGGCTCTCCGAACCTCCGAGCGAAGGCTGTGGTAAGCCTCCTCATTCTCTGACGTGGGATTCTGTAGCCGATGACAGTGGGCCTGTCGCTTTTTCTCAACCATCCTGAACACCTCCTCTGTCAGCCAGGGTCTCTGGGGAGGTCTGGACCGCGTACCCAAAGCAGCCATTGCAGCTGCATGAGTCACAGTCCTAAACCTCGCCCATTTACCCTCGACATCAGGAGGAGTCGGGGACGATGCCAATCCCAGCCGCAAGCGATGATGAAATTCTCGCTTGCAACTTTCATCAGATAACTGAGACCAGGCCACTTTATGTTGGAATGGGGTCCTGGGTGTACACCCACCACCGGAGTGGAAGAATGGCAGGCGCATCTTACAGATGACTAGTCGATGGTCAGAGGGCAGATCAGCTCCACGGTAGGTCCTGGTGTCAAGGACATGGGCTCGCATTCGCTGGTCCGTCACTATGTAGTCCAGCAGATGTTCTTGCTTGGACCCGGCATGCATCCATGATGTTGTATGGATGCGCCGATGCCCGAACAGCATGTTGGTAATTACAAGCCCATGGGCTGCACAAAAATCTAACAGCCTCCTACCGTTGTTATTGAGCTGATCTGGCCCATGCCCTCCAATCACTCCAGACCAGGTGCCAGTATCATGACCAACTCGGGCATTGAAGTCACCCAACATGATGACTCTATCCCGAGGGGCCACTTTAGCCAGCACCTGTGACAGGAGGTCATAGAAGGCATCTGACTCATCGGCTTTGCCTGCATCCCTCCACGGATGTTCATCTTCGGTGGGGGCATAAGTAACCACGACCACCATTCCTCGCCTCCGGTTGATGGGAAGGCGAGCCCAAAGTAGCCTGGGGCTTACAGCTTCCCACACCTCACCGCCACGCTCCCACGCCCCCTTCATTCTTTTGTTCAAAAGAAGACCCACACCCTGTTGTTTGGCAGTCTGCTGCCCCGAGTAGAGGACTGTCCACCCCTCATGGTGGCAGGAGCCAGAGCCGGTCCACCGGACCTCCTGAATGCCGCATAGATCCAGGCGGTACCGGTCCAGCTCCCGACAGAGGAGTGGCAGCCTCTCCTCTGCAGTGAGCGTTCGAACATTCCACGTGGCCACCCGTAGTGGCTTTTCGTTGTTTCTGGAGTAGCCCCGAGGGTAGGTATTCAATCTCCTGGCTCCGCCAATTGGGGTTTGGCCAGGAGACGTCATAGACGCCTGGCCCCCCGGGGCCTCCGGCACAAGCTTATTAGTTACATATTTCAGTTTAATTCGTGGTTTCGTGGTAATTAATTGAAGGTGGAGGGGTTACCAGCCCCTCGCACCCGTCCAGAGCCCCCGTTTAGCCCCTGTGGTGGACACATATGCCATGAGGGGAGGAGCCAATCAAAATTGGATCTCCCCCCACAGCACTGTCCACGACAGAGTTTCCCGTCCGGCACCGCGAGGAGGTAGGGGGTTGTTTTGCCGGACTCAAAATACAGACACACACACACAGACAACCAAGTGGAGCGAGCCAGCACAGAGACAAGGACACAGCAAAGCCGCCCCAAACAGGCAGAGAAGGCAAGGCTGAGTGACAATGGGACAAAATCAGCACGAGGCATGCACGGAGCAAAGCAGGGCGCTGCAGCACACAACATTTGTCTGTGTTGCTTTATATGGTTTCCAAAAATTTTGCTAAACCCTGTTTGTCTGGTATGCTTCTCTCTCTGTGTCCCCTGTTGTATCTGTGTCAGTTCCCCCTACTTGGGTGTCTGTATATACATCTGAGGTTATGTGTCTCCCCTGTCTTGTAAATTTAGCTCTTCTGTACCTGATGATGGTTGCTTGTGTTGCAACCGAAACGTCGTACGCTATTATGTTATTTCATTATTTCTTATTTATACGTGACTTTATCGAAAAAAACAAAGAGTAATCCCTGCAGTTACGAAAGCTTCAAATCAAATTATAGTGTAGTGTAGTATACAGTGTATAGTGTAGTCTATAGTGTACTGTACAGTGTAGTGTATAGCGTAGTCTATAGTGTACTGTACAGTGTAGTGTATGGCATAGTCTATAGTGTAGTATACTAATTCATTACTAACTGGTTGTGTGTTGGAGAGTAAATCCACTACAACATTTACAATTATAGTGTAGTTTATAGTGTAGTGTAGTATACAGTTTAATGTATAGTGTAGTGTATAATGTAGTATACTAGTTCAACACTAACTGGTTGTGTGTTGGAGAGTAAACCCACTACAACATTTACAATTATAGTGTAGTTTATAGTGTAGTGTAGTATACAGTGTAGTGTATAGTGTAGTCTATAGTTTAGTTTATAGTGTAGTCTATAGTGTAGTATACAGTGTGGTGTATAGTGTAGTATATAGTGTAGTGTATCGTGTAGTCTATAGTGTAGTATACTAGTTCAGTACTAACTGGTTGTGTGTTGGAGAGTAAATCCACTACAACGTTTTACAATTCGAGTACCTGGTGACATTTCACCGGTAACTACGACAACAACAACCAGAAACATCAACAGACCTGACGATGCTGCTTGCTGCTGCTGCTGTTGTATTTCGGGAAGCGTCAACGGAGTTCCGTGCGTTGTTGAGTTTATCTTCCCACCCTGCGCGTGATCTTCTCGTTCTCTTTCCTCCAGCGAGGGAGCGACGGAGCGTCCCAATCCTGGTTCCCGAGTGCCTGCTGATGAGTCACGCCGTCTCTGCCGAGTGCAGGTAGCCACCGCCACCACCACCAGCAGCTCCACCATCACCATTCCCAACACCACCACCCCCACCACCACCAGCAGCTCCACCATCACCATTCCCAACACCACCACCACCACCAGCAGCTCCACCATCACCATTCCCAACACCACCGCCGCGATAGTTTTGATGTAGTCTCTTTGTTTATCAAAGTTCCTGTGCCTGACACAATTGCAAGCATTGGAGATTTGGTCCAACAAGGGCTGAATGCTGATGTACCGGCCCTGGTGACACACTGCCTCACCAACACTTACTTCACCTGGAATGGAACATTCTGCAAACAAGTTGAAGGTACCCCAATGGGTTCTCCCTTATCTCCAATCCTAGCCAATGTTTTGCATGAACACCTTTGAGACGGATGCCGTCCAGGCATCCACCCTACGTCCATCCTTGCGGTACGTGGATGACAAATTCGTCATCTGGCCACATGGCCGACCAGCTCTGAACAGATTCCTCAACCGCATCAACTCTCCATACACCCAGACATCAAATTCACAATGGAAGTGGAAAAGGATGCCAAGCTACCCTTCTTGGATGTTTTAATCGAAAGGAGACCAGATGGCTCAATGGGACACTCTGTCTACAGGAAAGCCACCCATACGGATGCTTATCTAAAACCTGACTCCCACCACCATCCTTCCCAGAAGAATTCCCTCATCAAAGCTCTACACTATGGAGCTGGATGTATTTCCGACCGTCATCACCGAGCCAGTGAACTTGAACACGTACACCAAGCTCTCAAGATGAATGGATATTCAGACTACACAATCCGTAAAGCTATCACCCCAACCGTTGGGAAATAAACGTCTGAGGACCCAATTCAAAAACATCACCTTGCCATAGCAAGAGGTCACCAAAAATAATTAAAAAACAATGAGCAAACACAAAATGCAGGTTCGAATTAACACAGCACGTAAAATTCGTGATCTGATCGCATCTGTGAAGGATGTGATCCCTGACATGCAATACCCCAGCGTCTACAAACTAAGCTGTCGTTACATTGGGGAAACTAAGCGACGTGTCTCGGACCATTCTCGTGACCATAAGTCAGATCTGAAACACGGTAGGACCAATACCTCGGCCGTGTGCTGATCATTGTTTTAATGCGGTGGGCTCACACGACATTGATTTCTCTAAGACGAAGGTACTTTGCAACGGCATTGAAGGCAACAACCATCTACAGGCAACGATGACGATGGTAATTGTTGTTGTTCCATTGGAAACCTCATTTGCCAGTAACAAAATATGATAATTGTTTTTTTAGCCTTTTATCTGGCAACAAAACTGACACCTTTTTTACAAGGAGTCATGTTTACATTGACCACAATACCTGCGGTCGGAAAGCAACCAAAAAACAACAACTCTGATAATGTATGCACGAGGCTCTAAAGAAAGCTGTCTCGGGTGTGGACCAATCAATTTCAAGTACAGTGCCACATACATTATCAGAGTTGTTGTTTTGTGTTTGCGTTCCGACCGCAGGTATTGTGGTCAATGTAAACATGACTCCTTGTTAAAAAGGTGTCAGTTTTGTTGTCAGATAAAAGGGTAAAAAAAAACAATTATCATGTTGTTGTTGTTTTCCCGGCAGGAGAGGGGGAGGAAGTGGAGGTTTGGCCGATGAAGACGATGAGAAAGGGTGGGGAGAGACCGCCGGTGGGTGGGGAGGGACCGCCGGTGGGTGGGGAGAGACCGCCGGTGGGTGGGGAGGGACCGCCGGTGGGTGGGGAGGGACCGCCGGTGGGTGGGGAGGGACCGCCGGTGGGTGGGGAGGGACCGCCGATGGGTGGGGAGGGACCGCCGGTGGGTGGGGAGAGACCGCCGGTGGGTGGGGAGGGACCGCCGGTGGGTGGGGAGGGACCGCCGGTGGGTGGGGAGAGACCGCCGGTGGGTGGGGAGGGACCGCCGGTGGGTGGGGAGGGACCGCCGATGGGTGGTGGGGAGGGACCGCCGGTGGGTGGTGGGGAGAGACCGCCGGTGGGTGGTGGGGAGAGACCGCCGGTGGGTGGTGGGGAGAGACCGCCGGTGGGCGGGGAGAGACCGCCGATGGGTGGTGGGGAGGGACCGCCGGTGGGTGGTGGGGAGAGACCGCCGGTGGGTAGTGGGGAGAGACCGCCGGTGGGTGGTGGGGAGAGACCACCGGTGGGTGGGGAGGGACCACCGGTGGGTGGGGAGAGACCGCCGGTGGGTGGTGGGGAGAGACCGGCGGAGGGTGGGGAGGGACTGCCGATGGGTGGTGGGGAGGGACCGCCGGTGGGTGGGGAGGGACCGCCGATGGGTGGGGAGGGACCGCCGGTGGGTGGGGAGGGACCACCGATGGGTGGTGGGGAGGGACCGCCGGTGGGTGGTGGGGAGAGACCGCCGGTGGGTGGTGGGGAGAGACCGCCGGTGGGTGGGGAGGGACCACCGGTGGGTGGGGAGGGACCACCGGTGGGTGGTGGGGAGAGACCGGCGGAGGGTGGGGAGGGACTGCCGATGGGTGGTGGGGAGGGACCGCCAGTGGGTGGGGAGGGACCACCGGTGGGTGGGGAGAGACCGCCGGTGGGTGGTGGGGAGAGACCGGCGGAGGGTGGGGAGGGACTGCCGATGGGTGGTGGGGAGGGACCGCCGGTGGGTGGGGAGGGACCGCCGATGGGTGGGGAGGGACCGCCGGTGGGTGGGGAGGGACCACCGATGGGTGGTGGGGAGGGACCGCCGGTGGGTGGTGGGGAGAGACCGCCGGTGGGTGGTGGGGAGAGACCGCCGGTGGGTGGGGAGGGACCACCGGTGGGTGGGGAGGGACCACCGGTGGGTGGTGGGGAGAGACCAGCGGAGGGTGGGGAGGGACTGCCGATGGGTGGTGGGGAGGGACCGCCGGTGGGTGGGGAGGGACCGCCGGCCTTCGGATCTTCATTCCTTGTTCTTTGTGGCGGGGTTCTTTTCCCTTTAAGGTTTTGCAAACGGCGTCAAAGTGCAGACATCCGGAGGGCATCCCGACTCCACCCAGTGCCACAAGACAACGGAGACAAGTTTGGGAAGCCCCGGTGCATCCGTTACAAAAACCTCGTTCTTTTCTTGAATACCCAACGATGCCCATGCACATCGTATAATTAGATTATTATTTTAATGCGTTGTTTACGTTGTTTTACGTTCTAATGATATAAAAATGTTTGGGGGGGGGGGGGGGGGCGGGAACGGCATGGAAACCACCACGAAATCCACGGTGTGGTTTCTGCGGCGCGATCGTGACGGAGTCGCGTGTCGCACGTCGGGAAGGAGGTTGTTGCATGTACCTCGGGCGGTTGTCCACGAGGGGCTGAGCTCCGTCGGTGGACTGGGGGACCACCAAGGACCACGGGTTCCACTCCCACGGTTCGATCGCGGCTTCAGCCGGCGTTGGTTCCTCACGGACACGGCTCGCCCTTTCGGCGCGAGCGCGCGGCGAGTTGACGGCGAGCCGATGGGCTTAACCTCCATCGCCAACGGCCTCGCAGAATCATTCTCATTATGAGACCTCCTTTGCCAGTAACAAGATATAGGAATAGGTTTTACCCTTTTAACTGGCACAAAAACTGACACCTTTATTCAAGGCACCGTGTTTGCAATAACCACAACACAAGCAGTCAAAATGCAAACAAAAGAGACAACTCTGATAATAATATTGGCACTGTCCTTGAATTTGATTGGTCCACACCCGAGACGGCTTTTCTTAGAGCCTAGTCTCCACTGGTGTTGTGGTTATTGCAAACATGATGCCTTGAATAAAGGTGTCAGTTTTTGTGCCAGTTAAAAGGGTAAAACCTATTCCTAAAATAATTCTCGCCACCGCCAGCAGCAGCACAACAACAAGGCTGGTTTGTTGTTTAACTCAGAGTGTTCAGCAGCAGCAGCACAACGAGGCTGCTTTGTTGTTTAACTCGGCGTGTTCAGCAGCAGCACAACAACAAGGCTGGTTTGTTGTTTAACTCGGAGTGTTCAGCAGCAGCAGCACAACAACAAGGCTGGTTTGTTGTTTAACTCGGCGTGTTCAGCGGCAGCACAACAAGGGTGGCTGTTTAACTCGGCGTATTCAGCAGCGTCACAACAAGGCTGGTTTGTTGTTTAACTCGGCGTGTGCAGCAGCGTCACAACAAGGCTGGTTTGTTGTTTAACTCGGCATGTTCAGCAGCAGCACAACAACGAGGCTGGATTGTTGTTTAACTCTGCCTGTTCAGCAGCAGCACAACAACGAGGGTGGTTTGTTGTTTAACTCGGCGTGTTCAGCAGCAGCACAACAACGAGGGTGGTTTGTTGTTTAACTCAGAGTGTTCAGCAGCAGCACAACAACAAGGCTGGTTTGTTGTTTAACTCGGAGTGTTCAGCAGCAGCACAACAACAAGGCTGGTTTGTTGTTTAACTCGGAGTGTTCAGCAGCGGCACAACAACAAGGCTGGTTTGTTGTTTAACTCGGCGTGTGCAGCAGCAGCACAACAAGGCTGGTTTGTTGTTTAACTCGGCGTGTGCAGCAGCGTCACAACAAGGCTAGTTTGTTGTTTAACTCGGCGTGTTCAGCAGCAGCACAACAACGAGGCTGGTTTGTTGTTTAACTCGGCGTGTTCAGCAGCAGCACAACAACGAGGGTGGTTTGTTGTTTAACTCGGAGTGTTCAGCAGCGGCACAACAACAAGGCTGGTTTGTTGTTTAACTCGGAGTGTTCAGCAGCAGCAGCGTCACAACAAGGCTGGTTTGTTGTTTAACTCGGCGTGTTCAGCAGCAGCACAACAATGAGGGTGGTTTGTTGTTTAACTCGGCGTGTTCAGCAGTGGCACAACAACAAGGCTGGTTTGTTGTTTAACTCGGAGTGTTCAGCAGCAGCAGGACAACAACAAGGCTGGTTTGTTTAACTCGGCGTGTTCAGCAGCAGCAGCACAACAACAAGGCTGGTTTGTTTAACTCGGCGTGTTCAGCAGCAGCACAACAACAAGGCTGGTTTGTTGTTTAACTCGGCGTGTTCAGCGGCAGCACAACGAGGGCGAGTCTCCTCGGCCCGCGTGGTTGCCGCCATCGGAGCGTCGCGGCCGCGTTCTCGAGCGCCGTGAGCGTCGTTGGTGACGGCGACGTGAATGATAATCGGCAAGATCCTTTGTCGACGCGCTGCCGGACAAAGGCCTGCCCGAGCCGTATCTGCAATGGGGGGTTTTGATTTAAAGCTTTCGTGACTGCAGTGATTCATATTCTTAGCTCTTTCGGTAAAGTCACCACGTAGAAGGGAAACAATAAAATATATATAAAATATATTTATAAAACAATAAAAAAATTCTCACAACGTTTCGACCGTTTGTGTTACGGTTATGGTCAATGGTTGTCCTATGCTAATTTAGGTATGCTAATTAATTTTAATCTGTATGCTAATGCGGTATATTTATCCATACTCATTAAGTTTAATGTTTATCCTAAATTAGTTAAAAATGTATGCTCATTTACTTAACACTCTATGATAGTATCGTTATATTTTTTAATGCTATGATAACAGCAGGGCATACTGTGGTGGGACCTGCTAAGGTTACAGCAGTACATATTGTGGTGGTTACCTACTTTCACTACAGCAGTGCATACTGACTGTGGTGGGTACCTGCTAAGGTTACAGCAGTGCATACTGCTTAAATGCTTTATCACGTGTCGTGAATGTGATAGTTTCATCCCAGAAATGGTGTCCTTGACCGGCCCAGAGCAGACATTTCACTTTGCCTTAGAACCTGAGGTGGCACAGCATTAGCAATTCCAAGTTCTTTATGTGACCAATAGCGACGAATTATGTGGCAAGCATTTGAAATGAGTGGGTTACGACGTACTGTACTTCACTCTTATCGACCATTTACATAAGTCTGTGTTACTGGCATTGTGTGGCCTTGGCTGGTACCAACTTCTTCTTTGACCACGTGGACCACGCGGATGAATGGTCTACGATGGAGAAGACCTATGGGGGCACGCGGCGGGAGACTTTCAGGCGAAATCGTGGAAGTCGCGTGACAGAAACCACGAGTGGAGGATAGATGCATGCTGGCGAGACGTCGTCTCCAGTTGAATTTAAGTTTCATGTGTTAGGTGTAGAGCCCTGTGAGCCGTGCGGCTCTTGACTCGGGTGCAACCGAAACAAAACAAAAACGTGAACAAGGAAAACATCTTAAAGTGACTACGGGCAAACAGAAAAATCCAGGGAAAAAACAGCAGAGTCTTCCAGAAAAAAACAACCGTATTTCAACGCTGCGTGCAGAAATCCCAGTGGGATGCAAGTCAAACAATAACAACCGTGAGACAATTTAGATTAAAGTTATCAGGCTAACTCTGTACTACAACAAACGTTTTCAAAATCACCAAAATAAAGCCACAAAAAACAATGTAACAGTGGTCGACATAGGCGAGGCCATAACCGATTCAGACAATCGTCACTGGTCTTTGCCGCGAGCGGGAAATCCAACTGGTTGGCCGACTTCGTGGCGAAGCGTGTTCATCACGACACTACCGCTTCCCACATTTACACACACGCAAAGACAAATATCCCGCAGCACCTTCCCCGAGCACCTTAACAGACTGTTGGGGCAGGTGCTGTTAGCGAGCACCTGTGCAGGCCAGCACGGCTTGGTGAATGAGCTATTGTGTGTGTGAGAACTTGAGAGGGTGGGTAGGTGGTTTTGTGAGCGATTGATTGGTATAAATAAATGTTCTGATGAATTTGCAACTTGGTATCTGAATTCAATATTTGGACAGCAGAACATGTATTTACATTCGTATTAATGCGTGTCATGTATGAAGTGTATTTGTTAGGGTGTGTGTGTGTGCACCTTTTACCAACAGTCTGTTCAGAAGGGTGCGCGAGGCGCGTGCTAGTGGTTCGTGTGCTGGGCTCCTCTCTGATTAGTGCGCCACCGAGCACGTGACGTGCCGTGGCGTTAGCCAAATAGCCGCGTTCTTGCGACGCTCAAGATTCCCGAAGAATGACCTCGTACGAGAAGATTGCACAGAAAGACACTGACATGGCGAGTGGAGCGAGTGTCGCTGTGTGTGTAGATTCCCGTGTGGGGAGCCGGCAGGGCTGTTGTGTCGAGGATTAGCGCGAATTTATATTCCAGTTGTTGAGTTCTTTTTTTTTAAATCATGGGCCTCCTCTACATCCACTCAGACTCAAAACGATTGCAGCATCTGATTCAACGTGTTAAAACATCACCAATGTGGAGACCTCCCCTTGAAGGCATCAGCATAGGGGAGACAAAGGTGGCTAGGCGCGGTGTGCCGTGCTGGTCTTCAGCACGGCTCCGGCCCAAGGCTACCAGGGGGGGATCTTCGTCTCTGCAGCTGTACGTGAGGAGCGTGCTTAGTGGCACGCTTCACAATTTTTTTTTCCTCCGCCCCCGGTTCCCTCCCTTGCGAGGTCCTCATCTACAGCCACTTGGGCCGAAGCCGTCGCGGTCTACGAGGCGAACCAAGGGTACTGAACATCTGTGAGACCGAGCTTTATAGTTCATCGTATTCCTCCAGTGTGAATATTGGTCGAGATTCTGATTCTGACCAAAGGCAAGGACAGAAACCCCCCTCCCCCCCCGTGTAGCCGTAACAGACTTGGGGCAGGTGCTCATCGCGAGTAACCAATCAACACCCACCACTCACTTGCTTCAGTGGGAAACAACTTTGACGTGCCCGCCCTTGCTCGACACTAAACAATGATTTAATAGCGACGACGAGTACATTCATACGTAGAGTGACGCACCTTGAATGACGACATTCAAGGTGCGTCACTCTTCGGCCTGTGGCCGCACCTCCCAGCAATTTGCCTCTTTGGTTTTTCCTCTTAAACACCTGGCGAGTTGCTATCTCTTAAACAAGTAATTTGGCAAGGATAGTCTCAGTAACAATAAGTAAGTAAATCAATGGTAAACGAGCGCTAATTTAACGGTGGCTTTCAGACAGCATGCATTAATTTTTCGTCTCCCCCTTCTTTTCCGAACATACATGGACTCGTCCATCTAAACCAGGGGTGTCCAAACTACGGCCCGCGGGCCAACTGCGGCCCGCGGCCCAGTTTTTATTGGCCTGCAGCAAATTCTGAAAATATAATAGAATATGGCCCGCACAAGAAGCTTGAGCTCAACTCTGTTGCACTTCTCAGTTTCAACACTAGATGGAGCCAGCCACGGAAAACCGTGCTTCACTAAACAAAATTAAGCAAAGAAAAACTTTTACCGCGAGTCACCAGAAATGGCAGCACCGAAGAAACGCAAAATAGCACGTGAGAGTAGAAGATTTCAAACACGATGGGAAAATTAATATTTTTTCAAAGAAATCAACGGAAAGTGTGTCTGTTTGATTTGCAATGAAGATGTTGCTATGATGAAAGAGCATAATGTCCGTCGGCACTATGAGACCAAACATCAGAGCTACACATCGTACACCGGTGCCGAACGAACACAGAAAGTCAAGCAAATGGCGGCTAGCCTGCAAGCTCAACAACAATTTTTTTCGTGCTAACAAAATACAGGAAAACGCCACAACATCAAGCTATGAAGTCACTAAACTTATTGCCCAGCACCGCAAACCGTTCTCAGACGGTGATTTCACAGCAGTACCTCATCAAAGTCACAGAAATAATGTGCCCGGAAAAAGTGCAGGATTTCAACAGCGTGAGCTTATCCAGAAATACAGTGGTGCGGAGAATCGAGGACTTGTCAGCTAACTTGAAACTTCAGCTGAGAGACAAAGCTTGTGCTTTTGATTTTTACTCGATAGCATGCGACGAGAGCACAGATGCCACAGACACCGCGCAGTTGTTAATTTTTTTGCGGGGAGTAGATGATTTTTGCTGTACGGAGGAACTGCTTGATATGATGAGCCTAAAAGGCACAACGACGGGTAGAGATATTTTTGAAGCTGTGTCAGAGGCAGTTGAAAAGATGGGGCTTAAATGGGACAAGCTCTGTGGAGTAACAACGGATGGAGCTCCGGCCATGACGGGCGAGCGCAAAGGAATGGCATCGATGGTGTGCGCCAAGGTAAAACAGAGCGTAGGTGAGGCTTTTAGGATGCACTGTATAATCCACCAAGAAGCACTGTGTGCCAAGACTGTCCAGCTGGGCGATGTGATGAACACTGTTGTAAAAACTGTCAACATAATTCGAGCTAGAGGACTGTACCACAGAGAATTTCAAGCTTTCCTATCTGATGTGGATGCTGAATACGGGGATGTACTCTACCACTCTGATGTGCGCTGGCTCAGCCGCGGCTCTGTGCTGCAGCGGTTTTATTCGCCGAGATCAGAAATCGACCAATTTTTGAAAGAGAAGGGCCGACCTCTTCATGAACTGAGTGACCCTCTGTGGCTGGCAGACCTGGCATTTTTAGCTGATCTTACTCATCATCTGAATACACTGAACAAGAACCTACAAGGCAAAGAACAGCTGGTGCCACACCTGTATGCGCACATGAAAGCCTTCTGTGTAAAGCTCCGCCTGTTTGAGACACAACTACGAAGCTTTAATGCTGCACACTTCCCTGCGCTGTCTGAAATCAAGTCTGCTTTTCCAAAGGCCGACCTTTCTGCTAAAAAGGAGAAATGTGTGTCTGTGATTGTATCTCTCGTGACAGAATTCAACCAGCGTTTCCAAGATTTTTCTGTCATTGAAAAACAAATCAAGCTGTTCTCGACCCCCCTTCCTGGTGGATGCAGAAGAAATGGAAGAGAGTCTGCAGTTAGAACTGATTGAAATGCAATGTGATGATTCTCTGAAGAGTCAACATCAGCTTCTCTCCCTCCCTGACTTCTATCAGAGTTTGGATAATGCCAAGTTTCCTCTGATGAGACGCCACGCAAAAAGAATGAGCCTGTTCGGCTCAACATACATATGTGAACAAACATTTTCTCTGTTAAATCAGAACAAAAGCAGACTGAGAACCAGAATGACTGATAGCCATCTCTGTGAAGTCCTTCGTGTCTCAACCACCAAACTTTCTCCTGACATGTCAGCCATCCTTCAATCCAAAGGACAGCATCACTGCTCCCACTGAGTGCAATGTTCTTCACATTATAGGTGAGTTAGAAATACACACAGTATTCATGTGTCAATATGTCACCTCTAGTGTGTGGCCCGGCCTTTTGTTTATTTTTCTGTATTTGGCCCTCACTAAAAAAACTTTGGACACCCCTGGTGTAGTGTATAGTAGTGTAGTGTATAGCGTAGTGTATAGTGTAGTGTATAGTGTAGTGTATAGTGGAGTGTATAGCGTAGTGTATAGTGTAGTGTATACTATAGTGTATAGTGTAGTGTATAGTATAAGTGTATAGTAGTGTATAGTGTGGTGTATAGTGTAGTGTATAGTGTAGTGTATAGTGTAGTGTATAGTGTAGTGTATAGTAGTGTAGTGTATAGTGTAGTGTATAGTTTAGTATACTAGTTATCACGTGACTAGTGTAGCTAGCCAGGTGGTGACCACCAGGCTAGATACACTAGTTTCCACGTGACTAGTGTAGCTAGCCAGGTGGTGACCACACTCGTGTGTGCATCTCTACTCATCCGTGCTTGCAAGTAAGCGCTCGTGTGTGTATGTGCACCCGCGTGTTTGTTCGTGTCTGTATGTACGCACACTGTTGCACATGGTTCGCTCGTGTGGGTGTGTAGTGGAACGCACTGCTCATGAAAACATTGCCTCGTTACGCGGTAAATGATGCGGCACGACAGGAGGGAACTGCAGGGATGAGGCTCTCCACTCTTGGTGCTGTGAATTAAAACAGCGCCAGGGCAGAGAGTCCTGATTCCTACAGCTCGTAGCTGTGACGGAGTGAAAGTGATCAGCGGACAGCCACCATTGTTGCCAGGTAAGGGGAGACTTCACCTGGAACTCGCCTCCACACGTGTTCCCCTTGAACATTGTCGCAATAAACGTACGATCAGGAATCTTTGTTCCGCAAGAATGTTAACGCTCAAACTCGTATCGAACTCTTCATGAATTCACTTGGTCAAACAGTTCAGGTACTCGGCAAAGCATTTCACCACCCGGTATGCAACAGTTAAATAATCTACTCCAAATCAACACCGAAATGTCAAATTATCATCCACCATTGACTTCCACAGCGAAGGAAGCCATTTGCCATGACGTCCAAGCTATTAAACACCAGAACAACGAACGTGGCATTCAAGTACATCTTGAAACCAATTATCAGAAGTAGTTTGTATTAAACAATAACTAAATAATAGAAACACGTTTACAATATTGAGCGAAGTTATAGTCACGGACTTTTTCCAACTTTAGCTCAACAGGACCACAAAAGCTCGGATATGTGGTGCATAATAAATGAATAAATCTGATTGAAATCATCAACTGGCTAAACACTTTCCGATTTCAACATCACCTTATAAAAGAATAACATTTTAAATATAAGCGCACAACTTTATCTATCTGCGATGAGCGCTGCACTTTCCGTTGTTTTCATGCAGGGGGCGCAGCAAACCTACGCACCCCCTGCATGGACGACGGAGGCGCAGGAACAGACTTTCGATTACGTTGGAATCGATCTACAGACAGCGGTCTTCTCGCACGGCCAGCAGCTCCGTGTCGCCTTATCTCGATCCCGCAATCCCAAACAGGTGAAAGTCCGCATCGAACCGAACCCCCGGCAAGGCCATCTACTTGACGAGAGAAAATTCACACGAAATGTCCTTTTCAATGAAGTCTTCCACATGTAAATTGAGACAAGCTTTTAATGAAGAAATAAAATTATCTAATTTAAAACACAACACAATTCAAAGATGTTTCATTTTAAAACTTCAAAATGGAGCATGGGGTACTTGCGTGAATGCGTCCTTCGTGTGCAAATGTTGTGACTTTCCTGGCCTGAAGGCCATCAATGTGTTGGACTATTATTGGTGCACAGCGTCTCAACAACAACAGTGGGGTTTGCTTCAACCGATAGGTAACGAACATCCAGATGTCAATCAGCAAGGTGCATTTATAGTCCTAGTTAGACAAAATCTACGTCAACACGTAAGACAAAACTACAATTCGTGTTGTAGAGAATGTACCTCCTCCTATACGTGTAACTTTTAAGTGGTATGCCTTGTAACTGATTAATGATCCGAGTGTGCTCCCTATTTCAAAGACAATGAGTTGCTCCAGATGCTTCGTGGAACACAAAAATACCGTTTGACCTGTATCACAAGAACAACGGGTCTCACCTGAGTTCTCTGTACAGGTTACTTTCAAACACACACACACTTTGTCCTAACATCACTTATTCAATGTTTGACCCTTACAGATCAAATGTTACAAGTATGCACACAACCAGACAAGTATACATTCTAAATTATTGCCAGCCATATTAACAAAATTGGATTACTGCAGTGAAATATACTGCATCACGTTACATCGTATTAACAAGAAGCTTTTATAAAAAAGTTGCAGTCTGCTTCACAGTGTAAAACATACTATTGTGTCATTCAAAACGAGTAGGCCATTGCATGCTGGCGTCTGAGTGAAAATGTAGCAAATTCTAAACATTACCTACAAACTACACAACTGAGATGACACATCAATCATCGCCCCCTACTGACAGGCTCTTGTCCACATGCAGACTGTTGCAGGGCCACCTCCTTGTGCCACACAGGGGCAGCTGCTACTTGGGGATGCTCTTCGAGTGTTTCAGACGAGGTACGACACAAAACTTCGAATTGCTGAGGCGATTAAGCAAGCACGATGTAAAAGCAATCATTATAACATAGTGAATGCTTGGGAGCTTATTGGCTCTTGCTCCTGGTTAGAGATCTCCCCAACCCACGGGCCCACAAAGACTGGCCGCCTTTACTCTGCAGGATGAACCTAGGAATTGAGTGTTCAACTTCACATTCTTGTCATTAAAGGCCTGTGACGAAGGTGCATCTATTGTAGCGACATCGCCTCTGGCTTACACATCTACCGGGTCTCCACTTGACTTTGTATTGTCTAGGAGCAAGTCCACCCACACCTCCCCTTCCACAAACTGCTGGGAGTTGCCTCGCTCTGCCTCAGTCAGAATTCTCCTCCTGCTTTACGATGTGAAGGTCCCATTTTGGAGTTGAATCTTCATCTTCACATTTTACCTTCAATTCTTCGCTCATCACTTCTTCACATTTCACCTTCACCTCTTCATATTTCACCTCGATACCTTTAAAAGTGTCCAAGCTGGGATTTTCGTCCGGTTCTTGTTTCATGAGGGATGGGCTCATTGCAGCACTTTGACTTTCACAAGCTGTTCTCTGGTGTCTTCGAAGATTTGATGAATCTGCAAACGGCTTCCCGCACAGAGCACACTTGAAGGGTTTCTCTCCTGTGTGTGTTCTCTGGTGTTTTACAAGATTAGATGACTGTGTAAATGCCTTCACGCACACACTGCACTTGAAGGGTTTCTCTCCCGTGTGTGTTCTCTGGTGTTTTACAAGATATGAATTTGAAAACGCCTTGCCGCACAGAGTACACTTGATGGGTTTCTCTCCCGTGTGTGTTCTCTGGTGTTTTACAAGAGCAGATGACTGTGCAAATGCCTTCACGCACACACTGCACTTGAAGGGTTTCTCTCCCGTGTGTGTTCTCTGGTGTATTTTAAGATGTGGTGACTGTGCAAACGCCATCCGGCACACAGTGCACTTGAAGGGTTTCTCTCCCGTGTGTGTTCTCTGGTGTGTTACAAGATGCCATGAATCTGAAAACGCCTTGCCGCACAGAGTACACTTGAAGGGTTTCTCTCCTGTGTGTGTTCTCTGGTGTTTTTTAAGAGCAGATGACCATGAAAATGCCTTCCCACAAACACTGCACTTGAAGGGTTTCTCTCCCGTGTGTGTTCTCTGGTGTGTTTTAAGAACAAATGAACCTGAAAATGTCTTCCCACAAACACTGCACTTGAAGGGTTTCTCTCCCGTATGTGTTCTCTGGTGTATTACAAGATTATATGACTGTGTAAACGCCATCCCGCACATTGTGCACCTGAAGGGTTTCGCTCCCGTGTGTGTTCTCTGGTGGGTCTGAAGAACTGATGGCCATGCAAATGCCTTCCCACACACAGTACATTTGAAGGGTTTCTCTCCTGTGTGTGTTCTCTGGTGCTGTGTCAGATTTCCAGTCCGGTCCATGTTGTATGCACGCTGGTCGCATTGTTGACTTGTCGTACCGAGCTGCGCTGAGTGCCTTTGCTCCATCAGACCAATTCTGCAGAGGAAGCGTCAGCTGCAGACATAAAAAATAATATCCACACCATCTACACGTCAGGCACAGAGGAATGCACACGTGACTTACACGTCCATACTTATTAATATATTCATGATGTAGTGAAAAAGTTTCCCAAATGCATCAGATCTGATGAATCTGCAAACGCCTTCACGCGCAGAGTGCACCTGAAGGGTTTCTCTCCACGGGCTGTTATGGCACACAATGAGAGGGAAAATGTCATTAATATGCCTGGAAGCCTTCATATCTTCCAGATGAATGTTAACTCAAAACTCTAAGCGCACAATTTCGGCTGTCTGACTACAAAAGGAATATTTATGAAAGCTAAATTCAGCTGACATAGCAAAGGGTGTTGAAAACAATACTATTTGTGTTTTGCAGAAATGCATTAATTAATGTTCAATCGCAACTTAGAGGTGTGAATCCAGGCTCAGGTGTCCTTGAATGCTGGGGATGAACAGATCCGACTTCAGCTGAATTTGTGTGCTGTGTTCACCTCCTGTTTCCATTCTTATGAAGAGTTCCAGAGGAAAACAAAAACAAACTATTGTTTTGATATAACCTCCGTGTTCAACAGAATTAATAGATATTCTTAGTTTTTTCGGTAAAGTCACGTTGAAGAGAAACAACAAAATAACAAAATATATATAAAACAATAAAAAATTCTCACGACGTTTCGACCATAACTCAAACGGTCATCATCAGGTGTGTCGGTTTGCATAAATTTATTTTGAAAACGGCACTCACACCCCCATCACACTCACACCCCCATCACACTCACACCCCCATCACACTCACACCCCCATCACACTCACACCCCCATCACACTCACACCCACATCACACTCACACCCACATCACACTCACACTCACACCCCCATCACACTCACACCCCCATCACACTCACACCCCCATCACACTCACACCCCCATCACACTCACACCCCCATCACACTCACACCCCCATCACACTCACACTCCCATCACACTCACACCCCATCACACTCACACCCCCATCACACTCACACCTCCATCACACTCACACCCCCATCACACTCACACCCCCATCACACTCACACCCCCATCACACTCACACCCCCATCACACTCACACCCCCATCACACTCACACCCCCATCACACTCACACCCCCATCACACTCACACTCCCATCACACTCACATCCCATCACACTCACACCCCCATCACACTCACACCTCCATCACACTCACACCCCCATCACACTCACACCCCCATCACACTCACACCCCCATCACACTCACACCCCCATCACACTCACACCCACATCACACTCACACCCCCATCACACTCACACCCCCATCACACTCACACCCCCATCACACTCACACCCCCATCACACTCACACTCACACCCCCATCACACTCACACTCCCATCACACTCACACCCCCATCACACTCACACCCCCATCACACTCACACCCCCATCACACTCACCCCCACATCACACTCACACCCCCATCACACTCACACCCACATCACACTCACACCCCCATCACACTCACACCCCCCTCACACTCACACCCCCATCACACTCACACTCCTATCACACTCACACCCACATCACACTCACACCCCCATCACACTCACACCCCCATCACACTCACACCCCCATCACACTCACACCCCCATCACACTCACACCCCCATCACACTCACACTCACACCCCCATCACACTCACACCCCCATCACACTCACACCCCCATCACACTCACACTCCCATCACACTCACACCCCATCACACTCACACCCCCATCACACTCACACCTCCATCACACTCACACCCCCATCACACTCATACCCCCATCACACTCACACCCCCATCACACTCACATCCCCATCACACTCACACCCACATCACACTCACACCCCCATCACACTCACACCCCCATCACACTCACACCCCGATCACACTCACGCCCCCATCACACTCACACCCCCATCACACTCACACTGCAACACAAGCAATCATCATCATCGGGTGTGAAAACCAAGAATATTAATCCCTGCAGCCACGAAAGCTTTAAATCGAAAAATAAAATGCGTTAAGATGTTCAAACACCAAAAATAGAAACCGAATATAATCTGCATTAACCACACGCACAGACACAGAGAGAGTGTTTGTGTTGAACATGTTAACAAAACACGCTCCGATCACATTTGCATTGTCTTTGAAACTGATTGGCCCACACCCTACACTCAGAGTCGTACCCCCAGAGCACATCAAGAGGACAAAAGTACAAAGACAAAGGGTCGCTATCGGAGCATTTACAGCTGGTAGTGAGCAACTACAACATGGGACCAATAGGTACCACGTGCTCTTTGCTTCCGTCGGTAAAGTCCACGCGGGAATAAAATAAATTAAATCCGCGACATCTTCTTTGGTTCTTTCGGTAAAGTCACGTAGAATGAGAATAAAATAATAAAATAAGCTAACACAATAAAATTCTCACGACGTTTCGGCCACAACACAAGTGGCCTTCTTCGAAACGTCGTGAGAATTTTATCGTGTTATTTTATTTATATTATTTTATTCTCATTCTACGTGGTGACTTTACCGAAAGAACCAAAGGAGATGAATCCTTGCAGTCACGAAAGCTTTCAATCAAAATTTTAATCCGCGACGTTTATGGGCGCAACATGAAGCTGTACGTCACCAGATAGGGAACAACCACAGCAAGGAGACAGTTGCTGAGGTGGGCAGAAGGGCTGCCGTGACAAGAGGCCATGTAGGTAAGAGAGGGGGGGAGGAGGAGCAAGGGGGGAGAGATAGAGGGAGGGGGGGTGTAGGGTAAAGTGACGTAGTTAGATATAAAATAAGTAACAAAAATTTAAAATAAATCAAAATTATTTTTATTTTCTTTCTTCCCACGCGAGTTTACCGAAAGAACGAAAGAGTGTGAAGTGGGCAGGAGAGGGAAATATTCACGCTCTGCGCGCGTGTCTTATTTGATCTGTGCCAGGGGGTTTATCTCCTGTCGCTGTGGTGGTAGATTCACTCCAGGCACACACTGGTGAGTGGCCGCACCTCGCAAGGCATTGTGGGTTGGGGTTTACACGGCATTCCCGCTTAGAGAGGCGTCCCTGCAACGCACGCTGATGTGAACAAGCCATCTGTGCCGGCAGCAAAACGTCCGTCCCGTGTGGGCAAACGTCGCGTGCGGATCGCTCTCCCGCAAGAAGCACCCGGCGGTGCTGTCGAAGCCGTAATATGGCGACGCTTGCAGTTCGCCACGTGACGGCCGTTTTCATCGGCCGCGTCGGGTGGAGGAGGGTGTGCGGCACGACATTTTACTTACGCGGTGACCCAACTGGCCCCACCACCAAAGAAATCCCTCGTGAACCATCCATGCCGCCGGACCTCTTGCCCCCAAATTTCGATTTAAAGCTTTCGTGACTGCAAGGATTCATCTTCTTTGGTTCTTTCGGTAAGGTCACGTAGAATGATAATAAAATAATAAAATAACAATAAAATTCTCACGACGTTTCGTCGTGAGACGTTTCGTCGTGACGTTTCGTTGTGAGAATTTTATTCTGTTATTTTATTATTTTATTCTCATTCTACGTGATCTTACCGAAAGAACCAAAGAAGATGAACTCTTGCCCCCACTTAGGGCCTTCCTCTGCTCCCCTGGCCACGGCTCACTTGCCGCCCTTCTCTCTGCGGAGGGCGGCTCCGAGATGATGTAAACTCCTGCGCCTGGTATGCAGGTCGGGTGTTAGATCCCGACCCTGACGCGGTCGTGTGAAATTCTTCCTCCAGCTCCTCCGGTTTTATCCCTCCACATGAAGAAACATGCGTTGAGACTTTGGGAGATTAATTTGGTGCTCCCGAATGTGCAAACGATGGGCCGCTTTGTCGCGCTGTCATTCGTGGCCAGTGTCACTTGTGACAAAAAAAATAAGTGAATACATCAGTGGGCTTTGCCTGGTGAGATGGGGATGGTTTAGTTTCATTTGCATGTGATTGGGTCATTTGTTTTACTGTTTGTTACTGTAACGTTTTTATCCGCCCCTACTGGACATCTGTGAAAATTCATTCAACAGCTCATCGGATTCCTCCAGTATAAATAATTATTCTGATTCTGATTTCATCTATTTCAACGATCAACTTTTTGTTTTTATTTTATTTTACCAGGTAAGGCTCACTGAGCCGTATCGTAAGCTGCCTGGCGATCACAAATGACGATAGCCCAAGCGGAAGTGGCTCATTATTATCACCGCGTGGATGTTTCGCGGTAGGCCGAGTACTCTCCGAACGTGCGACGTCGATTACAAAATGCGGAGGGTGAAAAACCCGGAGGAACCCGGGGGGGAAATCGACGTTGAGAGAGACGCACGCCAACTCCCAAATAGGCAGCAGCAGCAGGTGCTGGGGTCGGGATGGAACCCCACGACCTCCTGCGTAGCGGGCAAGGGCACGCAGGAAGTCCGCTCCTTCACGGCGGGGTAGGGGGGATGGGGTCACGTGACCCCATCCGCCGCCGCGCCGACATCGGCGTGAGAACACATTCCTGCCGGAGGGAGCCGGTAGGGAACGTTGGGTTGAGTTTTATAAGGGCACCAGCCCCTCACCAACCAGGCCCACCCCTCCCACCCCCACCCAGCCCTACCCAGCCCCTCCCCTCTCCACCCTCCCCACCCAGCCCCTCCCCACCCTCCCCTCCCCTCCCCACCCAGCCCCACCCCTCCCATTTGTGGATGCACGACGGACGGACACAACAACAACCCCCTGTGTGCCGCTGCTGCTGCTGCTGGTGTAGTAACCACCAGGAGGAGGGAAGCGCTGGCGGGCCGTGCAGCGACAACTCCCCAGCGGGGGCAGCCCCTGGCCGAGGCGGAGCCGCGAGGTGCCGGAGCGGCCGGTGGAGCGGCAGCGGCGTGACGAGCGCAGCAGTGACCAGCCGGGTGTGCCGGGACAGCTGGCACTGTGGTGCCCCACCACACCCCCCACTCTATCCCCCACTCTACCCCCCACTCTACCCCACACTCTACCCCCCACTCTACCCCCCACCCCACCCCCCACTCTACCCCCCACTCCACCCCCCACTCTACCCCACACTCCACCCCACACTCTACCCCCCACTCTACCCCCTACCCCACCCCCCACTCTACCCCCCACTCCACCCCCCACTCTACCCCCCACTCTACCCCACACTCCACCCCCCACTCTACCCCCCACTCTACCCCCCACTCTACCCCCCACTCCACCCCCTACCCCACCCCCCACTCTACCCCCCACTCTACCCCCCACTCCACCCCCCACTCTACCCCCCACCCCACCCCCTACCCCACCCCCCACTCTACCCCCCACTCTACCCCCCACTCCACCCACCACTCCACCCCCCACTCTACCCCCCACCCCACCCCCCACTCTACCCCCCACTCTACCCCACACTCCACCCCCCACTCTACCCCCCACTCTACCCCCCACTCTACCCCCCACTCTACCCCTCACTCCACCCCCCACTCTACCCCCCACTCCACCCCCCACTCTACCCCCCACTCTACCCCCCACCCCACCCCCCCACCCCCCACTCCACCCCCCACCCCACCCCCCCACCCCACCCCACCCCCCACCCTCCCACTCCACCCCGCACTCCACCCCCCCACTCCACCCCCCCACCCCACCCCCCACTCCACCCACACAGTCTTAGAGGTCTACGCTCGAAGTGATAACGAGGAGACGCTCGTGGCCCGAAAGGAATTCTGTTCGGCGTGGATTATTGGTACAACCCTGGTGGTGGCCCGTGTCACTTATCGCTTGCGCGCTGTTCACGAAAACTCTTTGTCCATTGTTTAACTATTCATTATTTGACAGCGCATTGAACTCGGTTGAACTAAAAAGACAGAAATACCCCGTCTAGCCTTTATCCGACCGTTGGAGCAAGCGGCGTTAGCCAGCGGCACCTCGTGTTGTGAAGGCTGGCATCGGGCACGAGGCGGTAGGTAGCCAGCAAACCACGCACGTCCGCCTTTGTTTCCCCAGTGTCAATGTTTTTGCACAACGCGCCAGGTACCCATTTGAACCCGAGTCAACCTGTGGGGGAGGCCCAGGGATGACCGGTTCAGACAATCGTCACGGCCGTTTGCCAGCGAGCGGGGATCTAGTTTAGAAAGTCACGGTTGTTTTTTGCCCAGCCGTCGTGGGATTGTTGATTGTGTTTCGGATTCTCACGCAGTGCGCCGCTGAAGATTCACTCTCATCTCTTCAGCTCGAAACGCAATCTAAGCGAAGAGGATGCGCATTGAGCCAACACTTTGAGCCGTGCGTTTGTAACTTCCGACGAATAAAAAAAACTAATTTAATCGTGGACAACGCCTCTTTTTTAGTTTGTTTAATGGATGCCCCTGTAGATTGCGAGGTGTCTGCAGATTCAGGATGGTTCAGCATTAACCGTGCCCCGATGGCAGATTTTGGCATCGCTTATTGCTCGACTTCTTTCCAGCACAGAAGCAGGGAAGCGACAACCCAAGGGGCACCCGCGAGGGAAAATATCGTGGGGCGAGCCGTTTGTGCGACACGCGCCTCATTGTCAAGTGAAGCTTCAGTTCAATATTCACTGTGTAATAGATGTAAAACACGTGATGGAGCATTAGCACGTGATACCATCAACAATATCAACTGCTCTCTCTATATATGTAGTGCCTTGGATTCACTCGGACGACAATCGCCTTTCTTCCACCGTCACTTTTATTTCCATCGTTCCGCACACACACACACACTATAATTTCACACACACTATATAATTTCTCCTCTCCGCGCTCCGCCAACTCGAACACTCGAATTCCCCTCAGCACTGTCCGCTCATGCTCGTCTCCCCACACAGTCTCTTCTTCTCTCCCCGCACACACAGTGGTTCTATCTCTATCTCCTCACACACAGTGACTCGTCTATCTCCTCACCGCACACACAGTAGTTCTATCTCTATCTCTTCACACGCAGTGACTCTATCTCTTCACACACAGTGACCTGTTTATCACCTCACACACAGTGACTTGTCTATCTCTTCACACACAGTGACTTGTCTATCACTAACTCTCCCTGTACCTACCTATACCGTAATCTCCACTCTGCTAACGCTAACTCTCGCTATCGCTATTTATTGTCCCCTGGGTTCGGCTCTCAATCTATTTCCCACTAACACTTGCCGGCTTCGCCTCTTTGCATCTCTCTCTACCCGCTGCTGTCTCCACTTCTCGCCAACTCCCCTGCCGTCCAAATCACCTAGCGTTTTTATCCTCTTTCCAATCAGCATTAATTAATTGCCACGTGCCTCGCTGGCATTTTCCCGCCAGCTCCGCACCTGTCCAACGGCCCAGACTCTGTGACGCTGCCACTTAACGCTAACAGCCTCTCGACCAATCACAGCCCTCGTCCCTTGACTCCCTTAATTACTTTGGCTTGTTTACGCCACCCGTGACTTCATCACCTGCTCGAACTTACATGACCCACACTGTATGTACTGTATATGGCCAATTTACCCATGTGTATTTTCTACTCCACTACATATATATTCTAATGCAAGGATGAGAACTTAAAAGATGTGAATCGCTTCCGACATGTATTCATTTAAAACGTTTTAATTGGAATAGAACGATCAAACGTAGAACAGTTAAGTGAAATAAAGTTATAATAACAAAACAATGCCATTAAGAGAGTAATAAGACTTGTCAAATCGCAACAAAAATCGCAACCTTTGCGATTTTGCTAATCGCATTGTTTCAAATTGCGATTGTTCGATTTTAAATCGATTTAATCGTTCAGGCCTAGTGCCTACCCGGGGGACACTATACCCCCCCCCCCCCCCACGTGTGACCACCCCACGTGCGTGTATACAATAGAGTCGTGCCTTTCTCTTGCTATAGGGAATTATTAAAAAGACGTTAACAAAACTGTGCTCGTGTATGTATGCATGCTGAACTTCCCAGTGCAAGAAGGAGTTGCTGCTGCTGCTATTGTAACCTAAGGGCAGTGGTTCTTGAACCTTTTCTGTAGCCTTGCACCCACCCCCTTTGGCTCTGAAATCGTTAGACATGTGACGATGTTAATAACGACGTAGGGGGAGGGGGCTTGACCAAACAAAGTTCTTACTTACGTTGCCCCGTGGCTTCGTTTGAGTTTGACGATTTCACTTTTAAAAATCATCCGGCCATGTCTCGCACCCCCCAGGGGGTGCATGACCCACAGGTTAAGAACCACTGGTGTAGTGTATAGCGTAGTGGATAGTGTAGAGGACCATGGTAGTGTAGTGTACAGTAGTCTAGTGTACGTATTCTTGGGTCTTTCAGGTCACGTTGATAGGTTCAAAGAAAATAAAAGAACTCATCTACGTGACTTTATGACGTCTTGCTTGTGATACATCTTGCATGAGATACGTCTTGCTTGTGATACGACTTGCTTGTGATACAACGTCTTGTGATACGTCTTGTGATACGTCTTGCTTGTGATACGACGTCTTGTGATACATCTTGCTTGTGATACGTCTTGTGATACGACGTCTTGTGATACGTCTTGTGATACGTCTTGCTTGTGATACGACGTCTTGTGATACGTCGTCTTGCTTGTGATACGGCGTCTTGCTTGAGGTACGATGCGCTTGCTAGAACTTGTCTCGGTCGGGATGAGTCACCGATTTCTCCCCTTCCTCACCACCATCCTCGTAGGCTATCAACTCCTCTCAGCAAGGCAAAGTGACATTAAATTTTATTTTTTTCTATTTATTTATGCATTTATTTTAATTTATGTATGCATTTTAGTAATAAGTAGTGTCTAAATTATCGTATACAACCCCATTAATGTATAATATGCCATATAAAATATCATTTCTTTTACTCTGGAACGGATTAGTTCCATTCCCTTTATTTCTTATGGGAAAAATGCGTTTGGTATTCATCATTTTGGGTATGAGTCCTCCTACCTTCTGAAACAAATTAACGACGTGTACCGAGGTGCCACTGTACTTCATATATTGAAACAATAGATATTAAAACATAAAGATATAAACAAGTAATATTAAAAGAAACATGGTTAATGGATGCATTCATACATTTTTACTGTACCTTCAACAGCCTATCGTTAACAGGGGAATGGACGGTAAGCTAATACATTGGGCTCTATGGAGGCACTACACTACCCTAATATACACTACACTACAATATACAGTACACTATACACTACAATATACACTACACTACTCTATACACTTCAATATACACTACACTATACTATACACTACACTTTACACTACACTATACATGACACTATACACTACACTACTCTATACACTACAATATACACCTCACCCAATCAGCCAAACAGCCACCTAAACAGCAACAACCGCCATTCGCCACTAAGTGGTGGTGATGTCACCACGACGCTTGTGCCAGGCCATGTGCACCTTGAGGCCACGTGAAGTGTCGAAGGCCCGCTGACAGGAGGTCACGGGGCAGACCCAGGTGCCACGGGTCGACTGACTAAGATGACTGGCTGATGCACCACCTGTGCCCCCTACTGTGCCAACCTGCTGTGCTTTAGCCACCCGGGGCTCCGCTCGTTGTTGTGAGCATCGCTCCTCCGCCCTCCATTGTTGTTGGAGGGTGACTGCCTCCAACTGCCCAGTAGCGTCCTTCACGAGCCTCCTCCACAAAGGCTTGACACCGCTGGTACCAGTCATCGGCAAGTCCACTCAGCTCCACGTCCTCCTGTACCACATCACTCCATCTCTTCTCTAGTCTGTCCCGCGCCCGTTTAGCCTCCTCGATCCGGTCGAACAAAAGGTGTATCGGCATGCGGTGGCTGTGCATGCGGTCTACATGACCAAGCCAACGCAGCCTTGCCTGCCGGAGAAGCTCACCGATGGGACCTTGCCCAGATCTTTCAAAGATTTGTGAGCTCCTTACACAATCCAGCCTGGTTAAATCCAGGATGGATCGTAAGCAGGATAGCCTAAATGTTTCTAACCGGCGAAGATGTTCCATTAGGGGGGTCCACGTTTCGCAAGCGTAGAGAAGGAAGGGAATGACCGTGGCCGAGAAGACCTGAAGCTTCGTGCGGAACGACAGACCAGGTAGCTTCCACACAGCATTACGCAACCGATGTAAATATATTGCCGC
The DNA here is from genome assembly GCF_048934315.1 of Petromyzon marinus. Taxonomy (NCBI): domain Eukaryota; kingdom Metazoa; phylum Chordata; class Hyperoartia; order Petromyzontiformes; family Petromyzontidae; genus Petromyzon; species Petromyzon marinus. The sequence continues at coordinate 1,244,625 of NW_027423016.1, forward strand.
TCAACTTATTTGGAGTGAGACCTCTGCTGTCAAACCGGAGCCGGTCGTAAGCTCACTGCCCAGGTATGGGAAACACAACTGCCCCATCACCGATTGGGAGTTGTGGGGTTGGAGTGTCCGATGGTACAAAATACCCAGGCAGGTGCTTAGTTTTGGTGGGGCTGATAGTAAGGCCCCATCTCTTAGTGCCACGCTCCAGTCCCAGCAGCAGCGTCTCCAACTCCTCCTCTGAATGAGCAGCTATTACCAAATCATTGGCATACATAACGTGGTTGAGCAATAGGTAGCCATCCCTTGATCGCACCCGGACATCGATCAGCCTCCGATTATATCTGTACCAAATGGAGATTCCCCCGGTACAACTATTGAAGGCTTCACGAACTACGTGGTCAAAATAGATGTTAAATAATGTGGGAGCCAGAGGACATCCCTGTCGCACCCCAAGGTGTACAGGGAATGGCGCTGACTCCCGGCCATGTAGTTTTACCCGGGCCCACTCACCATCATGAAGGTCCTTAATGATCGTGAGCAGAGGGTCAGGGACTCCAAAAGCACGAAGAACAACCCAGAGCCCAGGCCTACTGATGGTATCATAGGCCTTGACCAGGTCAATAAAGCAGAGATGTAGGTCTTATTGGAATTTCCTACACCTCTGCTGTAGCAGACGGACAGAAAATATGGCATCTGTGCAGGACCGCCTTTTCTTGAAACCGCATTGGGGCTCCGCAAGCCTCTCCTCAACGTGCCTGGCAAGTCGATGTTGAATAATCCTTGCCAGGACCTTTCCCGGCACCCTGAGGAGTGAGATGCCCCTGTAGTTGTTACAGTCTGTGTGGTCCCCCTTCTTAAAGAGGGGGACCACCAGGGCATCCTTCCAATCTTGCGGAACCTGTCCAGAGGTCCAGACTGTTGTTATGATGTCATATAGGGCAGTCTGTGCACAAACGCCACCCTCCCTCAGCATTTCGCTTGGGAGATCATCTCTGCCCAGTGCCTTTCCTGGTCTCAGACTCCGGATCGCCCTCAGTACTTCCTCAACTGATGGCACCTCAGCCAGCCACTCACACGGGGTAACGTCTTCCAATATTTGAGGCACTGCAGCTTCAGCAGGGTCATCCCGACTTTGTGCCACGATGTTTTCCTGGCTGAGGGATTTCCCCTCCCCCAGGACCTCACAGAAATGCTCAGCACATCTACAAACCTTTTCCTGGGGGCCGGAGATTGGACCACCGTTTTTTCCCCTAATGATGGTAATAGGTGTGGCACTGCAGGTTATTTTTTTGATGGAGTTAAATAGAGATTTTTGATCACGGGCCACTGAGGCAGACTCCATCTCCTCTGCAACCCGCGACCACAACCCATCCTTGCAGCGCCTCATGGCTCTCCGAACCTCCGAGCGAAGGCTGCGGTAAGCCTCCTCAGTCTCTGACATGGGATTCTGTAGCCGATGACAGTGGGCCTGTCGCTTTTTCTCAACCATCCTGAACACCTCTGTCAGCCAGGGTCTCTGGGCAGGACTGCACCGCGTACCCAAAGCAGCCATTGCAGCAGCATGAGTCACAGTCCTAAACCTCGCCCATTTACCCTCGACATGATGAAATTCTCGCTTGCAACTTTCATCAGATAACTGAGACCAGGCCACTTAAAATTGGAATGGGGTCCTGGATGTACATCCACCACCGGAGTGAAAGAATGACAGCCGCATCTTACAGATGACTAGTCTATGGTTATAGGGCAGATCAGCTCCACGGTAGGTCCTGGTGTCAAGGACATGGGCTCGCATCCGCTGGTCCGTCACTATGTAGTCCAGCAGATGTTCTTGCTTGGACTCGGCATGCATCCATGATGTTGTGTGGATGCGCCAATGCCGGAACAGCGTGTTGGTAATTACAAGCCCATGGGCTGCACAAAAATCTAGCAGCCTCCTACCGTTGTTATTGAGCTGATCTGGCCCATGCCCTCCAATCACTCCAGACCAGGTGCCAGCATCATGACCAACTCGGGCATTGAAGTCACCCAACAAGATGACTCTATCCCGAGGGGCCACTTTAGCCAGCACCTGTGACAGGAGGTCATAGAAGGCATCTGACTCATCAGCTTTGCCTGCATCCCTCCACGGATGTTCGTCTTCGGTGGGGGCATAAGTAACCACCCATCCCTCATGGACTGTCCACCCCTCATGGTGGCAGGAGCCAGAACCGGTCCACCGGACCTCCTGAATGCCACAGAGATCCAGGCGGTACCGGTCCAGCTCCCGACAGAGGAGTGGCAGCCTCTCCTCCCCAGTGAGCATTCGAACCTTCCACGTGGCCACACGAAGTGGCTTTTCGTTGTTTCTGGAGGAGCCCCGAGGGTAGAGATTCAATCTCCTGGCTCCGCCAATTGGGGTTTGGCCAGGAGACGTCATAGACGCCTGTCCCCCCGGGGCCCCCGTTTAGCCACTGTGGTGGTCACAGACGCCATGAGGGGAGGGGCCAATCGGAATTGGCCCTCTCCTCACAGCACTGTCCACGACAGAGTTGCCCGTCCGGCACCGCGAGGAGGTAGGGGGTTTATATATATTTTGTTATTTTGTTGTTTCTCTTCAACGTGACTTTACCGAAAAAACTAAGAATATGAATTACTGCAGTCACGAAAGCTTTAAATCAAAATTTAGGTAGGGGGTTGTTTTGCCGGACACCTACTCACTCACCCACTCACTCACCCACCCACCCACTCACCCACCCACTGACCCACCCACTCACCCAATCAGCCAATCACCCACCCACTCACCCACCCACTGACCCACCCACTCACCCAATCAGCCACCCACTCACTCACCCACCCACTCACCCAATTAGCCCATCAGCCACCTACTCACTCACCCACTCACTTACCCACCTACTCACTCACCCACCCACTCACCCAATCAGCCCATCAGCCACCTACTCACTCACCCACCAACTCACCCATTCAGCCACCCACTCACCCACCCACTCACCCACCCACTCACACAAGCAGCCACCCACTCACCCACCCAATGACCCACCCACTCACCCAATCAGTTACCCGCTCACTCACCCACCCACTCACCCACCCAATCAGCCAAACAGCCACCCACTCACCCACCCACCCACTCACACAAGCAGCCACCCACTCACCCACCCACTGACCCACCCACTCACCCAATCAGCCACCCGCTCACTCACCCACCCACCCACTCACCCAAACAGCCAAACAGCCACCCACTCACTCACCCACTCGCTTTGCCCCTCCCCCCTAGCGCTGCCCCTCCCCCCAGCGCTGCCCCTCCCCCCTAGCGCTGCCCCTCCCCCTAGCGCTGCCCCTCCCCCCAGCGCTGCCCCTCCCCCCTAGCGCTGCCCCTCCCCCCAGCGCTGCCCCTCCCCCTCAGTGTGCCGCTGCCTCCGTCCCGTGCTGGTGCAGCTGCGCATTTCCACGTGGCGCCGTTCACTCTCACAAGCCTGCAGGCGAGTGGCAATGTTACTACAATGTTACTACTAACTACCACTATGTTGCCACTAACTACCACTAACTACCACCACGACTACCACATCTATTACTATCACTACTAACATCACTATTATCACCACAACCACCACCACGACTACCACCACTAACTACCACCACTACCACTAACTACCACCACTACTACCACTGCTACTACCACGACTACCACTATTATTACTATCACTACTATTACTATCACTACTACCACAACTACTACCACCACTAACTACCACCACCACGACTGCCACCACTACTACCACCACCACGACTACCACCACTACTACCACTGCTACTACCACGACTACCACTACTATCACTACTATTACTATCACCACTACTACCACTACCACCACCACGACTACCACCACCACTGCTACCACCACTACTACCACGACTACTACCACTACTATTACTATCACTACTATTACTATCACTACTATCACCACTACTATCACCACTACTATCACCACTACTACCACCACCACCACGACTACCACCACCACTACTACCACCACTACTACCACGACTACTACCACTACTATTACTATCACTAGTATTACTATCACTACTATCACCACTACTATCACCACCACCACTACTACCACCACTACTACCACTGCTACTACCACGACTACCACTACTATTACTACTATTACTACCACTACTACCACCACTACTACCACCACCACGACTACCACCACCACTACTACCACTGCACTTGACGCTGTAAGTGTGGTCTCGATATATTAATGACTCAAAGTTGTCCCCGTTCACGGAAATCGATAGTTTAGTCCTAGTCGTAATATTAAACAGCTGAGTGCCGCTGGTGATTCTGAGCCTAGAGGGTTGCGTGAGGACAGACACCAAGCTCCAGACAACACGCTACTGGCTCTTATTGCAGACGCGGCGAGATAAAATATGTTCACAAACCCCCCCCCCCCAAGTAGACTAAAAACCCCTCCACATCTTCTTTGGTTCTTTCGGTAAAGTCACGTAGAATGAGAATAAAATAATAAAATAATAAATTGCTAAAATTACACAATAATATTCTCACGACGTTTCGGCCACAACACAAGCGGCCTTCATCAGGTGAAGGGGACGAGACTGTCTGGAGGACAGCGCAGTCTCGTCCCCTTCACCTGATGAAGGCCACTTGTGTTGTGGCCGAAATGTCGTGAGAATTTTATCGTGTTATTTTATCAATTTATTATTTTATTCTCATTCTACGTGGTGGTGACTTTACCGAAAGAACCAAAGAAGATGAATCCTTACAGTCACGAAAGCTTTAAATCGAAATTTAACCCCTCCACAAATTGCGTGACAATGAAATGGCTCCCTAGGCCTCGTAAGTACGGGGCCTGCTCTTATAAAACACTAACGGAATCCAACAAGATATTTGTCTGATTTTCAATGCCGCTCTGAAGGCTGTTATATCGGTTCACGAGTCCCAGGAAGTTGGGTGATATCCGCGAAAGAGCGAAAACTTTGAGAGGTGGCGCGTGCCATGTCAAGTATTGCAACTCGGGAGAAGAAGGCCAAGTGGCTTAATGGGCCAGGAGCGAGGCGTACGCCACCTGAACTCTCGCACGCTGCTCACAGCTGTCGAGGTGGAGCACGCCGCGTGGAGCACGCCGCGTGGAGCACGCCACGTGGAGCACGCCACGTGGTAGGGGTTCAGCCTTGCAGACCAATATACAAAAAGTCTTATTTTTATACGTTTGACATTGTGTACAATATGGGAGCCATACTCTTTGGTTCTATTCGGTAAAGTCACATAGGTAAAAAAATAAAATTCACGACGTTTCGGCCACAGCACAAGTGGCCTTCATCAGGTGTTGTGGCCGAAACGTCGTGATTTATGTTATTTTATTTTTTTACCTACGTGACTTTACCGAATAGAACCAAAGAGTATGGATCCTTGCAGTCACGAAAGCTTCAAATCTAGAATGTGGGAGCTACCCACGTGCCAAATTTTATTTTTTTATAGCATGTTGGGAAGCATGCTAAACATCTCGAACAGACACACATCCACACATTTCCCTTTTATTATATATACAGACAACTAGCTGCTACTGCCTGGCTTCGCCCGGGACTTGGATTCACCACGCCCGGCCGCCTTTGTCTCCCCAGTGCTAGCGATGTTCACACACCACACAGCAGTTACTCGTTTGAGGCTGAGTCGACCTAGGGGAGGCCCAGGACCGGTTCAAATAATCTTCACCGGCGGTGGCCGTGAGCGGGAATGGAACTCGGGTCGCCGGGTTCGTAGCGCAGCGTAGCGCTACGCAGTCACTGCCACCCCCCCCCCAACACACAAAGGATAAAGACAAAGATCCCCCGTGTAGCCTGTGAGACTGTAGGGGCAAGTGCTGCTAGCGAGCAGCAGCAGCAGCTATGAAGGCCGCCGGCACTGTGGCACACAAGGGGGTGGGTGGCCAGCACCGCACCCGGCCGCCTTTTGTCTCCCCAGTGCTAGCGATGTTTACTACACACAGCACCGGGTAACACATTTGAGGCTGAGTCGACCTAGGGGAGGCCCAGGACCGGTTCAGATAATCGTCACCGGTGGTGGCCGTGGGCGGGAATCGAACCCGGGTCGCCGGCTGCTCGAACCACAACGCACATGTGACGTCACAGCTCACTTGCCATGCAAACTCTAAATGCATTATTGTGCCCCCACCCACCCCCCAAAGAAACAAAAGTGTATTTGTATAAAGTTTGCACGGTGTACAGTCTGGAAAGTACCCACGTGGCAAATTTAAAGTTTGTTGCATGTCGGGAAGTACGCTAAAATTTTGAACAGACACACAATCACAACTTTGCCTTTTATATATAGATGTAGTGTGTGGTCTTTTTTATGTGTAGTGTGTGGTCTCGAAATTATAAGAATGTGTAGTGTGTGGCAAGGCCGTAATTGTAATATATATTGGGGTGGGGGGACACATCCCTGTGTTGGCATAGATACCTACACACCCTACATACAGGTGGGTAGTATGTAGTGAATCTTTGTTTTTTTCGATAAAGTCACGTAGAAATAATAAAAAATAAAATTATATAATAGCATGCGACGTTTCGATCGCAACACAAGCAATCATCATCAGGTAGAGGAAACATAACCGCAGACAGACCTTAAGTAGGGAGAATTAACACAGATATACCAAGGGATACAGAGAGACGGAACATCACACTAAATCAAACAGGGTTTAGCAAAATTTGGAAACTATATAAAGCAACACAAACGGGCGGTTAATTAAATTGCGTTAATTGTGTTTTAACCGCCCGTTTGTGTTGCTTTATATAGTTTCCAAATTTTGCTAAACCCTGTTTGATTTAGTGTGATGTTCCGTCTCTCTGTATCCCTTGGTATATCTGTGTTAATTCTCCCTACTTAAGGTCTGTCTGCTGTTATGTTTCCTATACCTGATGATGATTGCTTGTGTTGCGATCGAAACGTCATATGCTATTATATAATTTTATTTATTATTATTTTTTATTATTTCTACGTGACTTTACTGAAAAAAACCAAAGAGTAATTCCTGCAGTCACGACAGCGCCTAATCAAGTTAGTACGTAGTGAGTCTACAGTAGTGTCTGGCTCTACAGTAGTGTAGAGGAGTATTGTGAGTAACCAATAAGGGGGCGAACAGAAGGAGGTAATGGGGCAGTTGTGTACCTGGGCAGTGTGCTCATGACCGGCTCCCGTTTGACAGCAGATGTCTCCGAATCAGTCGAGCGGCAATATCTTTTCATCGTTTGCGTAACGCTGTGTGGAAGCTACCTGGTCTGTCGCTCCTCACGAAGCTTCAGGTATTTTCGGCCACGGTCATTCCCTCCCTTCTTTACGCTTGCGAAACGTTAACTCCCTTAATGGAGCATCTTCACCGGTTGGAAAAATTTATGCTGGTTTAGCCAAGCTGAATTCTGTAAGGAGCTTACAAATCCTTGAAAGATTTGGACAAAGTCCCATCGGTGAGCTCCGGCAGGCAAGGCTGCGTTGGCTGGGTCATGTAGCCCACATGTCCAGTCACCGCATACCTAAACAGCTTTTGTTCAGCCTGATCGAGGGGGCTAAACGGGCGCGGCACAGGCTAGAGAAGAGATGGAGTGACGTGGTACAGAAGGATGTGGAGCTGAGTGGACATGCCGATGACTGGTACCAGCGGTGTCAAGATGGGCCTCTGTGGAGGAGGCTCGTGAAGGATGCTACTTGGCAGTTGGAGGCAGTCGCCCTCCAACAACAACGGAGGGCGGAGGAGCGACGCTCACAACAACGAGCGGAGCGCCGGGTGGCTAAAGCACAGCAGGTTGGCACAGTAGGGGGCACAGGTGGTGCATCATCCAGTCATCTCAGTCAGTCGACCCGTGGCACCTGGGTCTGCCCCGTGACCTCCTGCCCGCGGGCGTTCGCCACTTCACGTGGCCTCAACGTGCACATGGCCTGGCACAAGCGTCGTGGTGATGCCACCGCCACTTAGTGGCGAATGGCGGTGGTTGTAGAAACGTCCCTTTTGAGCATTTGTCTGCTGCTGTAATTGTAAATGTCCACGTGATGATGATGATGACGACGATGCTGATGAGCCACATTGTCGAGCTATCGTTTACGATGGCCAGGTCGCTTCTGAAAAAGCGCTACCCGGTAACTCAGCGGGGCGCCTTGCCTGGCAAAAAGAAAAATTGTTTGGTTTGTGTTTGGTCTCGATCTGACACGTTAGAGGAGGAGGAGGACCGACACCCCATCGGGAGCGCCCAACGAACCCGGAGACTTTGACGGCGCCCGCCTCTCCGACCGCGGCTCCGTGTCGTCGGCGGCTCTCAGGCGCAGGGCCCGACGCCCGACACGATGGCCTCGGCGCTCCTCCCGCTGCCGCTGCTCCTGCTGCTGCTGCCGCTGTGCGTGAGATGCCTCGCCGGGCAACCCGGCCCGCCAGGGTCGCCCCTGCGCTTCACCAGGCCGTCCTACCACGCCACCGTCTACGAGAACTCCGCGCCCGCCACGTACGTGGAGAGCCACGAGAAGATGGGGATCCACGTCGGCCGCTCGGCCCCCGGGGCCCGGTACGCCGTCGTGTCCGGGGACGAGGAGGCCGCGTTCGAGGCGGAGGGGCTCGTCGTGGGCGACTTTTGGTTCCTGCGCGTCCGCACGAGGGGCGTGCCATTGGACCGCGAGGAGCGCCACGGCTACACGCTGGGGGTCAAAGCGTTCTCCGAGAACGGCCGCGGGGCGGCGTCCGCCGAGGTCTTCATCCACGTGCTGGACCGCAACGACCTGAGTCCGCTGTTCTCGGCGTCGTCGTACTCCGCCGGCGTCGCCGACGACGCGCCGGCGGGCGCCGCGGTCCTACGCGTCGCCGCCACGGACGCCGACGAGGGCCCCAACGGGCGCTTCAGTTACGCCCTGGAGCAGCGCTCGGACGCCTTCGCCGTGCACCCGGCGAGCGGCGAGGTGACGCTCGCCAGGAGGCTGACGGAGCCCGGCGACGCGGGGCCGCACGAGTTCAAGGTGACGGCCGTCGACGGCGGTGGGCTGAGCGGCTCGGCGCGCGTCGTAGTGAACGTGAGCCGGGCGAACGCCCACGCCCCGCGCGTCGCCGTCGCCGCGACCCGCGCGCCCGCGTGCGGGCCGGCCCCCCTCCGCCTCCGCGTGCCCGAGGACGTCCCGGTGGGGGCCGTCCTCGGCTGGCTCGACGCTGGCGGCCCCGCCGGGGAGGCGCGCTACTCCCTGCGGGGCGAGGACGAGGACGGCGTCACGTTCGCGGTGCACGAGACGAGCGGGGCCCTGCGTCTGGCGCGGCCGCTCGACTTCGAGAGGCGACGCCGCTACGACCTGACGGTGGCCGCGCGCGACGGCGACCCCGGGGGGCCGCCGCCGGCGGTCTGCCGGGCGACGGTGGAGGTGGCGGACGTGGACGAGAACCGCCACGCCCCGCGGTTCACGGAGTTCGCGGCGGCCGCCGCCGTGCGGGAGGACGCCCCCGTGGGGGCCGTCGTCGTCACCGTCGCTGCCGCGGACGAAGACCGGGGGATCGACGGGGAGGTGCGGTACTCCCTCGTGGACGGGTCCGACCTGGGGGTCTTCAGCGTTCATCCGGAGACCGGTAGACCACACCCACTACTGCTATCACTACAACCACCACTACTACAGCTACCACCGCTACCTCCCTCCTCCCTCCCCCCCTCATCCTGCACAGTCACACATAGTCACTGTAAGATGTTTTTCTTGTTCGTGTTTTTGTTTGTTTGTTGTGGTTGCACCCGATTCAAGCGCCGAATGGCTCACAGGGCTATAACCAAAATAAATAAACTAAAAAAACTAAAAACCCTCGCGGCTAATGACGCCGTGTCCCGCGCCGGCAGGGGCGATCGTCACGGCGCGGCCGCTGGATCGCGAGACGGCGAGCAGCTACTGGCTCGCGGTGCGCGCTACGGATCGCGGACTCGTCCCTCGCTTCGCCACGCTGCACGTCTACGTGGAGGTGCAGGTACGGGAACCCGTGCGCACTCGCGCGCACGCACGCACGTGTGAGTGCGTGCGTTTGCACCGCTGTGTTTTAAAACGACACGATGCGAATGCCGTGCGTCTCTCCTGCCCCCGTCCCGCCGCCCCCCCCCAGGACGTGAACGACAACCCCCCACGGGCGTCGCGTCCGTGGTACCGGGCCGAGGTGGCGGAGAACTCCCCAGGGGGCGTCGCGGCAGCGCAAGTTGACGCCTGGGACCCGGACAACGCCGACGCCGCCGCCAACACCGCCGCCGACACCGCCGGGGAGGCGCGGGGCAGGGGCCTCACGTTCAACATCGTCTGCGGAGACCCGCAGGGATTCTTCAACATAAACACCAGCACAGGTGGGGGCGGTGGTGCTGGGGGTGGAGAGCAAATCCACAACATTTACAACGATAGTGTAGTGTGCAGTGTTGTGTGTAGCGTATAGCAGTTTGCAGCGTAGTGTATAGTGTAGTGTATAGTGTATAGCGTAGTGTATAGTGTAGTGTATAGTATAGTGTATAGTAGTGTAGTGTATAGTAATGTATAGTGTAGTGTACAGTGTTGTGTGTAGCGTATAGCAGTGTGTAGCGTAGTGTATAGTGTAGTGTATAGTGTAGTGTATAGTAGTGTATAGTGTAGTGTGTAGCAGTGTAGTATATAGTGTAGTGTATAGTGTAGTGTTGTGTGTAGTGTAGTGTGTTGTGTTGTGTGTAGCGTAGTGTGTTGTGTTGTGTGTAGCGTAGTGTATAGTAGTGTATAGCGTGTAGTGTATAGTGCAGTGTATAGTATATAGCGTAGTGTATAGCGTAGTGTATAGTGTATTGTAGTGTATTGTAGTTTAGTGTTGTAAGGACGAGCAGACTTCTTTAGGAGGCACACTCTGTTTATTGTATTATTTCCTTATACAACGCTTAACACACACAAAGGGATATTCGGTCCCCTCACCCGATACCCTAGGGAGGTACAGCCTCCGGACCTGGCGGGACTCACACGTCTACCGCTAACCTCCTTGATACCTAAGGAGGTACAACCTCCGGACTTGGCGGGACTCACACGTCTACCGCTATCCTAGTCCTCCGGCTAGGACCTAGGGGAGGCTATCTGACCCACCGCTGGCCCGGTGGGTCCTGACCACTGGGTTTGCCGAGCCTTAGCCCTTAGAAGGGCTGGAAGGCTGGTCCAGGGTCCTAGCTAGGCTTCAGCCCAGTCTTCTGTCTTCGTGCAGGGAGAGAACTCCCCAAGGTCCGTTGGGTCACCCGTCTTATACTCCTTCGTGGCCAGGTAGAACCAATCATACATTCCCACGTGGAACCGTCTGATTGGTTCGTACCAAACCCTGGCCACGATTTGTTTCACCTCGACTGACCCCAACCGTTGTACCCAGGGGTAATGCTGTACTGCCCTGGTGGCAATGCAGGTTACGCAACAGCGCGTAGTTATAAGTGTATAGTGTAGTGTATAGTAGTGTAGAGTGTATTGTATAGTGTATAATAGTGCTTAGCGTAGTGTATAGTGTAGTGTATATTGTAGTGTATAGTAGTGTATTGTAGTGTATAGTGTAATGTATAGTAGTGTATAGTGTAGTGTATAGTAGTGTATAGTGTAGTGTATAGCAGTGTGTAGCGTAGTGTATAGCGTGTATTGTAGTGTATTGTAGTGTATAGAGAGCAAATCCAACAACATTTACTATCGACGCATTTCCATTTGGCACGATGTGACCCAACATAGCCTGACATCACGTGGTGATGTCGTCTTTAAGTTGTCAACTGACGAGCTACCCCCCCCACCACGTCTCCACGTTGACGCCCCCCACCCCACCGTGTGCGTGTGCCGGCCGGCGTGGGAGGGTTGTGGTTCACCTCTGGTGAACGACTCGTCACAGGTGTCATCCACACCACCAGCAGGCCGCTGGACAGAGAGAGGCAGGCGGAGCACGAGCTGGAGGTAAGAGTCACCGTGAGGGTGGTGGTTGTGGTGGGGGTGGTAGTTGTGGTGGTGGTGGTGTTGGTGGTAGTGGTGGTGGTAGTGGTGGTTGTAGTAGTAGTGGTGGTGGTAGTGATAATGGTAGTGGTAGTAGTGGTGGTAGTTGTAGTAGTGGTGGTGTTAGTGGTAGTCGTGGTGGTGTTGGTAGCGGTGTTCGTGATGGTGGTGGTAGTGGTAGTAGTGGTGGTGGAAGTTGTGGTGGTAGTGGTGGAAATAGTGGCGGTGGTGGTAGTGATGCTGGTAGTAGTGGTGGTGGTAGTAGTGGTAGTGGTGGAGTGATGGTGGTGGTGGTAGTAGTGGTGATGGTGGTAGTAGTGCTGGTGCTATTGGTGGTGGTGATGATAATGGTAGTAGTAATGGTGGTGGTAGTCGTGTTGGTGGTGGCATTGGTAGTGGTGGTAGTGATGGTGGTGGTAGTGGTAGTAGTGGTGGTGGAAGTTGTGCTGGTAGTGGTGGAAGTTGTGGTGGTGGTAGTAGTAGTGGTGATGGTAGTGGTGGGTGGTGGTAGTGGTAGTAGTGGTGGTAGTAGTAGTGATGATGATGGTAGTGGTGGTGGTGGTAGTGGTAGTAGTGGTGGTAGGGATGGTGGTGGTGGTGGAGTGATGGTGGTGGTGGTGGTGGTAGTGGTAGTAGTGGCTGTGGTGGTGGTAGTTGTGGTGGTGGTAGTTGTAGTGGTAGTGATAATGGTGGTGGTAGTAGTGGTAGTGGTGGTGGTGGTAGTAGTGGTGGTAGTGGTGGTACAGTAGGGGACACAGTTGGTGCATCAGCCAGTCATCTCAGTCGACCCGTGGCACCTGGGTCTGCCCCGTGACCTCCGGCCAGCGGGCGTTCGATACTTCACGTGGCTTCAACGTGCACCTAGCCTGGCACAAGCGTCATGGTGACATCACTGCCACTTAGTGGCCGAATGGCGGTTGTTGTTGTGCGTGCGTGTCTGTATGTGCGTGTCTGTGCGTGCGTGTCTGTGCGTGTCTGTGTGTGTCTGTGCTTGCGTGTCTGTGCGTGTCTGTGTGTGTCTGTGCGTGTGTGTCTGTGCATGCGTGTCTGTGCATGTCTGTGCGTGTCTGTGCGTGTCAGTGTGTGTCTGTGCGTGTCTGTGTGTGTCTGTGTGTGTCTGTGTGTGTCTGTGTGTGTGTGTCTGTGCGTGCGTGTCTGTGTGTGTCTGTGCGTGTCTGTGTGTGTCTGTGTGTGTCTGTGCGTGTCTGTGTGTGTTTGTGCGTGTGTGTCTGTGCGTGCGTGTCTGTGCGTGTCTGTGCGTGTCTGTGCGTGTCAGTGTGTGTCTGTGCGTGTCTGTGTGTGTCTGTGTGTGTCTGTGTGTGTCTGTGTGTGTGTGTCTGTGCGTGCGTGTCTGTGTGTGTCTGTGCGTGTCTGTGTGTGTCTGTGTGTGTCTGTGCGTGTCTGTGTGTGTTTGTGCGTGTGTGTCTGTGCGTGCGTGTCTGTGCGTGTCTGTGCGTGTCTGTGTGTGCTTCCCGCCGGCCGGCGCCAGGTGTCCATCGTGGAAGGCGGCGTCCCCCCGCGTGAAGCGAGGGTGGCGGTGACGCTGAGCGTCTCCGACGAGAACGACAACGCCCCGCGCTTCCCCAGGAACCTCACGCGAGTCAAAGTCGTCGCGGCGGCGGCGGCGCCGACCCCGGGCCCGGCGGTGCCCGTCGCCCGTGTCTACGCCGCCGACGCCGACCGGGGCATCAACGCGGATCTGCGTTACGTCATCAGCGGGGGGCACGACGTTGGAGACTTTGCCATCGACCGCGCGCGAGGAATCGTCTACAGCCAGAGCAGGCGGCAGCCTGCGGGGACATCCAACTCAATCACGGTGCTGGGCACACTCCACATGCTACCTCCTCCTCTCCTGCTCTCCCTACTCCCCCTCTCCCTCCTCCTCTCCCTCCTCCTCTCCCTCCTCACGCAGACACGCATGACGAGGTAACCCCGACTCGACGCAAGGACCCCCCCCCCCCCGCCTCGCCTCTTATCGCCGCGACGATTCGACCGCTGAAACGGAACTCGCCGATGTCGGCGTCGCCGGCCCCGCAGGTCCACGCCACGGACGGGGGGCGACCGCCCAAGTCGTCGACGGCCACGCTCCACGTGGAGTGGATCGCCGCTCCACGGCCACCCAAGACGCCCGCGGCCTTCGCCCTGAGGCAGCACGCGGTCACCGTGGCGGAGACGGCCGCCGTGGGCATGGTGGTGATCGTGCTGCCCACGGAGAGCACGTGGGGGAGCCTCCTGTGGTTCAGCATCACAGGTCACGTGGTGCCACCACACACACCACACACACACACCACACACACACCACACACACCACACACTCACCACACACACACCACACACACACAACACACACACCACACACACACCACACACACGACACACACCACATACACACCACACACTCACCACACACTCCACACACACACATACACCACACACACCACACACACCACACACACACCACACACACCACACACACCACACACCACACACACCACACACACACCACACACACACCACACACTCACCACACACTCCACACACACACATACACCACACACACCACACACACCACACACACACCACACACTCACCACACACTCCACACACACACATACACCACACACACCACACACACCACACACACACCACACACACCACACACACACCACACACACCACACACCACACACCACACACACCACACACACACCACACACACCACACACACCACACACACACCACACACACACCACACACACCACATACACACCACACACACCACACACACACATACACCACACACACCACACACACCACACACACCACACACACACCACATACACCACACACACCACACACACACCACACACACACCACACACACCACACACACACCACACACACACACATACACCACACACACCACACACACCACACACACACCACACACACACACCACACACACCACACACACACACCACACACACACCACACACTCACCACACACACACACACATATACACCACACACACCACACACACCACACACACCACACACACCACACACACACCACACACACCACACACACCACACACACACTACACACACACACCACACGCCCCACACACACACACACCACACACACACACACCACACACACGCACCACACACACCACACACACACCACACACACCGCACACACCACACACACCACACACACACCACACACACCACACACACCATACACACACACCACACACCACACACACACCACACACACACACCACACACCCCACACACATACACCACACACACCACACACACCACACACCACACACACCACACAGACCACACACACCACACACACCACACACACCACACACCACACACACACCACACACAACACACACCACACACACACCACACATACACCACACACACCACACACACACACCACACGCACCACACACACACCACACACACACACCACACACACGCACCACACACACACCCACACACACACCACACACACCACACACACACCACACACACACACACCACACACACCACACACATACACGACACACACCACACACACACACACCACACACACTACACACACACCACACACACACACCACACACACACACCACACACACCACACACACCACACACCACACACACCACACACACCACACACCACACACACCACACACACCACACACACACCACACACACCACACACACACACCACACACACACCACACACACCACACACACAGTCACACACACAGTAACACACACATCACACACACCACACACACCACACCACACACACCATACGCACCACACACACACACCACACACACCACACACACACTACACACACACCACACACACACACACCACACACACAGAACACACACCACACACCACACACCACACACATCACACACACCACACACACCACACACACACACCACACACACACACCACACACATCATACACACACCACACACACCACACACAAACACCACACACACCACACACACACCACACACACACCACACACACACCACACACACACCACACACACAATACACGCCACACCCCAACCCACGTGTTGTGTTCATGGTGACATCATGTGGATGGTTTAACGGTGACATCTTGATGGTGGTGTGCTAACGGTGACGTGATGATGATGATGACGATGGTGACGGTGTTGGCAGGCGGTAACTGGGAGGGCAGCTTCCACGTGACGGAGCACAGCGGCTTTGTGGAGGTGGCCAAGCCGCTGGATGCCGAGCGGTGCTCCCTCTACCGGCTCACCGTGACGCTCACCGACGGGACCAACGCTGCAACCACCCTGGTGGGCAGGCACGCGTGTCTGTGTGTGTGTCTGTGTGTGCGTCTGTGTCTGTGTGTGTCGGTGTGTGTGTCTGTGTGTGTGTCTGTGTGTGTCTGTGTGTGTGTCTGTGTGTGTGTGTCTGTGTGTGTCTGTGTGTGTGTCTGTGTGTGTCTGTGTGTGTCTGTGTGTGTGTCTGTGTGGGGAGCGATAGTGTAGCGGTTAGCGCGCTGCGCTATGAACCTGGCGACCCGGGTTCGATTCCCGCTCACGGCCAACACCAGTGACGATTATCTGAACCGGTCCCGGGCCTCCCCTAGGTCGACTCAGCCTCAAATGAGTACCTGGTGCGGTGTGTAAACATTGCCACTAGGGAGACAAAGGCGGTCGGGCGTGGTGCTGGCCACCCACCCCCTCGTGTACCGTTCCGGCCTTCATAGGTGCTCGCTAACAGCACTTGCCCCTACAGTCTGTTAAGGCTATATGGGGGATCTTTGTCTTTGTGTGTGTGTCTGTGTGTGTGTCTGTGTGTGTGTCTGTGTGTGTCTGTGTGTCTGTGTGTGTGTCTGTGTGTGTCTGTGTGTCTGTGTGTGTGTCTGTGTGTCTGTGTGTCTGTGTGTGTGTCTGTGTGTCTGTGTGTGTGTTTGTGTGTCTGTGTGTGTGTCTGTGTCTGTGTGTGTGTCTGTGTGTGTGTCTGTGTGTGTCTGTGTCTGTGTGTGTGTGTGAATGTGTGTGTGTGTCTGTGTGTGTCTGTGTGTGTGTCTGTGTGTGTGTCTGTCCGGCAAAACAACCCCCTACCTCCTCGCGGTGCCGGACGGGCAACTCTGTCGTGGACAGTGCTGTGGGGGGAGATCCAATTTTGATTGGCTCCTCCCCTCATGGCATATGTGTCCACCACAGGGGCTAAACGGGGGCTCTGGACGGGTGCGAGGGGCTGGTAACCCCTCCACCTTCAATGAATTACCACGAAACCACGAATTAAACTGAAATATGTAACTAATAAGCTTGTGCCGGAGGCCCCGGGGGGCCAGGCGTCTATGACGTCTCCTGGCCAAACCCCAATTGGCGGAGCCAGGAGATTGAATACCTACCCTCGGGGCTACTCCAGAAACAACGAAAAGCCACTACGGGTGGCCACGTGGAATGTTCGAACGCTCACTGCAGAAGAGAGGCTGCCACTCCTCTGTCGGGAGCTGGACCGGTATCGCCTGGATCTATGCGGCATTCAGGAGGTCCGGTGGACCGGCTCTGGCTCCTGCCACCATGAGGGGTGGACAGTCCTCTACTCGGGGCAGCAGACTGCCAAACAACAGGGTGTGGGTCTTCTTTTGAACAAAAGAATGAAGGGGGCGTGGGAGCGTGGCGGTGAGGTGTGGGAAGCTGTAAGCCCCAGGCTACTTTGGGCTCGCCTTCCCATCAACCGGAGGCGAGGAATGGTGGTCGTGGTTACTTATGCCCCCAACGAAGATGAACATCCGTGGAGGGATGCAGACAAAGCCGATGAGTCAGATGCCTTCTATGACCTCCTGTCACAGGTGCTGGCTAAAGTGGCCTCTCGGGATAGAGTCATCATGTTGGGTGACTTCAATGCCCGAGTTGGTCATGATACTGGCACCTGGTCTGGAGTGATTGGAGGGCATGGGCCAGATCAGCTCAATAACAACGGTAGGAGGCTGCTAGATTTTTGTGCAGCCCATGGGCTTGTAATTACCAACACGCTGTTCTGGCATCGGCGCATCCACACAACATCATGGATGCATGCCGGGTCCAAGCAAGAACATCTGCTGGACTACATAGTGACGGACCAGCGAATGCGAGCACATGTCCTTGACACCAGGACCTACCGTGGAGCTGATCTGCCCTCTGACCATCGACTAGTCATCTGTAAGATGTGCCTGCCATTCTTCCACTCCGGTGGTGGGTGTACACCCAGGACCCCATTCCAACCTAAAGTGGCCTGGTCTCAGTTATCTGATGAAAGTTGCAAGCGAGAATTTCATCATCGCTTGCGGCTGGGATTGGCATCGTCCCCGACTCCTCCTGATGTCGAGGGTAAATGGGCGAGGTTTAGAACTGTGACTCATGCAGCTGCAATGGCTGCTTTGGGTACACGGTCCAGACCTCCCCAGAGACCCTGGCTGACAGAGGAGGTGTTCAGGATGGTTGAGAAAAAGCGACAGGCCCACTGTCATCGGCTACAGAATCCCACGTCAGAGAATGAGGAGGCTTACCGCAGCCTTCGCTCGGAGGTTCGGAGAGCCGTGAGGCGCTGCAAGGATGGGTGGTGGTCGCGGGTTGCAGAGGAGATGGAGTCTGCCTCAGTGGCCCGTGATCACAAATCTCTATTTAACTCCATCAAAAAAGTAACCTGCAGCGCCACACCTATTACCATCATTAGGGGAAAAAACGGTGATCCAATCTCCGACCCCCAGGAACAGGTTCGCAGATTTGCTGAGCATTTCTGTGAGGTCCTGGGGGAGGGAAAATCCCTCAGCCAGGAAAACATCGTGGCACAAAGTGAGGATGACCCTGCTGAGGCTGCGGTGCCTCGAATATTGGAAGAAGTCACCCCCTGTGAGTGGCTGGCTGAGGTGCCATCTGCTGAGGAAGTATTGCAGGTGATCCGGAGTCTGAGACCAGGAAAGGCAGCGGGCAGAGATGATCTCCCAAGCGAAATGCTGAGGGAGGGTGGCGTTTGTGCACAGACTGCCCTATATGACATCATAACAACAGTCTGGACCACTGGACGGGTTCCGCAGGATTGGAAGGATGCCCTGGTGGTCCCCCTTTTTAAGAAGGGGGACCGCACAGACTGTAACAACTACAGGGGCATCTCACTCCTCAGTGTGCCGGGAAAGGTCCTGGCAAGGATTATTCAGCATCGCCTTGCCAGGCACGCTGAGGAGAGGCTTGCGGAGCCCCAATGCGGTTTCAGGATAGGGCGGTCCTGCACAGATGCCATATTTTCTGTCCGTCTGCTACAGCAGAGGTGTAGGGAATTCCAACAAGACCTACATCTCTGCTTTATTGACCTGGTCAAGGCCTATGATACCATCAGTAGGCCTGGGCTCTGGGTCGTTCTTCGTGCTTTTGGAGTACCTGACCATCTGCTCACGATCATTAAGGACCTTCATGATGGTGAGCGGGCCCGGGTAAAACTACGTGGCCGGGAGTCAGAGCCATTCCCTGTACACCTTGGGGTGCGACAGGGATGTCCTCTGGCTCCAACATTATTTAACATCTATTTTGACCACGTAGTCCGTGAAGCCTTCAATAGCTGTACCAGGGGAATCTCCATATGGTACAGATATAATGGGAGGCTAATCGATGCCCGGGTGCGGTCAAGGGATGGCTCCCTATTGCTCAACCACGTTATGTATGCTGATGATTTGGTAATAGCTGCTCAGTCAGAGGAGGAGTTGGAGACGCTGCTGCTGAGACTGGAGCGTGCCACTAAGAGGTGGGGCCTTACCATCAGCCCCACCAAAACTAAGCACCTGCCTGGGTATTTTGTACCATCGGACACTCCACCCCCACAACTCCCAATCGGTGATGGGGCAGTTGTGGAGAGAGTGGAGAGTTTCCCATACCTGGGCAGTGTGCTTATGACTGGCTCCAGTTTAACAGCAGAGGTCTCACTCCGAATCAGTCAAGCGGCAATATCTTTTCATCGGTTGTGTAACGCTGTGTGGAAGCTACCTGGTCTGTCGCTCCGCACTAAGCTTCAGGTCTTCTCGGCCACGGTCATTCCCTCCCTTCTCTACGCTTGCGAAACGTGGACCCCCCTAATGGAACATCTTCGCCGGTTAGAAACATTTAGGCTGGCCTGCCTACGATCCATCCTGGGTTTAACCAGACTGGATTGTGTGAGGAGCTCACAAATCCTTGAAAGATCTGGGCAGGGTCCCATCGGTGAGCTCCTCCGGCAGGCAAGGCTGCGATGGCTGGGTCATGTAGCCCGCATGCCCAGCCACCGCATGCCGAAACAGCTTTTGTTTGGCCGGATTGAGGGGGCTAAGCGGGCGCGGCACGGGCTAGAGAAGAGATGGAGTGATGTGGTACAGGAGGACGTGGAGCTGAGTGGACTTGCCGATGACTGGTACCAGCGGTGTCAAGATCGGCCTCTGTGGAGGAGGCTCGTGAAGGATGCTACTGGGCAGTTGGAGGCAGTCGCCCTCCAACAACAACGGAGGGCGGAGGAGCGACGCTCAGAACAACGAGCGGAGCGCCGGGTGGCTAAAGCACAGCAGGTTGGCACAGTAGGGGGCACAGGTGGTGCATCAGCCAGTCATCTCAGTCAGTCGACCCGTGGCACCTGGGTCTGCCCCGTGACCTCCTGCCAGCGGGCGTTCGACACTTCACGTGGCCTCAGGGTGCACATAGCCTGGCACAAGCGTCGTGGTGACGTCACCGCCACTTAGTGGCGAATGGCGGTTGTTGTTGTGTGTCTGTGTGTGTCTGTGTGTGTGTCTGTGTGTGCACCGTCCACGACAGCGTTGCCCGTCCGGCACCACGAGGAGGTAGTGGGTTGTTTTACCACCCGCATCACCACATTACTCACCCCCACTACCCTCACCACCCACCCCCCCGCCAGGTGGAGGTGACGGTACTGGACGTGAACGACCACCGGCCCCGCTTCTCCCGTGACCTCTACGAGGCGACCGTGGCCGAGGAGACTCCTCCTGCCGCCGCCGGGATCCTGCGGCTGGAGGCGACGGACGCCGATGCCGGCGCCGTCGCCGCCCGGCTCTCCTTCTCCCTCGTCGGCTTAGGCGGCGGCGACGCCGCGGAGAGCCTGCGTCTGTTCCGCGTGGACCCCGTCACCGGCGAGGTCACCGCCGCCGAGAGGCTGGACCGAGAGGCCAAGCGGAGCCACCTGCTCACCGTCATGGTGAGAGGGCGCCACGCCAGGTGCACGTGTGTGTACGTGTGTACGTGTTTACATGTGTACGTGTGTGTGTACTTGTGTGAGAGTGAGGTGTGTACGTGTGTGTGTACGTGTGTGAGAGTGAGGTGTTAACATCACCACTAGGGAGACTAAGGCGGTCGGGCGTGGTGCTGGCCACCCACCCCCTCGTGTACCGTTCCGGCCTTCATAGGTGCTCGCTAACAGCACTTGCCCCTACAGTCTGTTAAGGCTATACAGGGGATCTTTATCTTTGTGTGAGTGAGTGTGTGTGAGTGAGTGTGTGTGTACGTGTGTGTGTGCGTGTGTGTACGTGTGTGTGTGCGTGTGTGTACGTGTGTGTACGTGTGTGTGTGTACGTGTGTGTGTGTATGTGTGTGTACGTGTGTGTGTGTGTACGTGTGTGTGTGTACGTGTGTGTGTGTACGTGTGTGTACGGGTGTGTGTGCGTGTGTACATGTGTTGTGTTGTACGTGTGTGTGTACGTGTGTGTGTGTGCGTGTGTGTGTGTACATATGTGTGTGTACGTGTGTGTGTACGTGTGTGTGTACGTGTGTGTGTGTACGTGTGTGTGTACATGTGTGTGTACGTGTGTGTGCCGACCGTGCAAATCGAAGGTGCTGATGACGACGATGATGACGACGATGACAACGATGCCGTGACCGCTGTCTTGCGTGGTGACCATAGTGTCCTGTATAGTAGTGTTTAGCGTACTGTGTAGTAGTATATAGTGTACCGTATAGTAATGTGTAGTGTAGTGTATAGTGTAGTGTATAGTAGTGTGTAGTGTATAGTAGTGTATAGTGTAGTCTATAGTGTAGTGTATAGTGTAGTGTATAGTAGTGTGTAGTGTAGTGTATAGTGTAGTGTATAGTAATGTGTAGTGTAGTCTATAGTGTAGTGTATAGTAGTGTATAGTGTAGTGTATAGTGTCCTGTATCGTAGTGTTTAGCGTACTGTATAGTAGTGTATAGTATAGTGTATAGTAGTGTATAGGCTAGTGCATAATGTAGTGTATAGTGTAGTGTATAGTAGTGTAGTGTATAGTGTACTGTATAGTGTACTGTATAGTGTAGTGTATAGTAGTCTATAGTGTAGTGTATAGTAGTGTATAGTGTAGTGTATAGTAGTGTATAGTGTATTGTATAGTAGTGTATAGTGTAGTGTATAGTAGTCTATAGTATAGTGTATTGTATAGTTGTGTAGTGTATAGTGTAGTGTATAGTAGTGTATAATGTACCGTATAGTAGTGTATAGTGTAGTGTACAGTGTAGTGTATAGTAGTGTATAGTAGTGTAATGTATAGTAGTGTATAGTGTACTGTATAGTAGTGTACAGTGTAGTGTATAGTAGTGTATAGTAGTGTAGTGTACAGTATTGTATAGTGTACTGTATAGTAGTGTAGTGTATAGTAGTGTGTAGTGTAGTGTATAGTAGTATAGTGTACAGTAGTGTATAGTGTACTGTATAGTAGTGTACAGTGTAGTGTATAGTAGTGTATAGTGCAGTGTATAGTGTAGTGTATATTAGTGTAGTGTATAGTAGTGTATAGTGTAGTGTATAGTGTTGTGTATAGTGTAGTGTATAGTTTAGTGTAGTGTATAGTAGTGTAGTGTATAGTAGTGTATAGTGTATAGTAGTGTATAGTAGTCTATAGTGTAGTGTGTAGTGTATAGTAGTGTATAGTGTGGTGTATAGTAGTATAGTGTAGTGTATAGTGTAGTGTATAGTAGTGTATAGTAGTCTATAGTGTAGTGTATAGTGTAGTGTATAGTAGTGTACAGTGTAGTGTATAGTGTAGTGTATAGTAGTGTACAGTGTAGTGTATAGTGTAGTGTATAGTAGTGTGTAGTGTATAGTAGTGTACAGTGTAGTGTATAGTAGTGTAGTGTATAGTAGTGTGTAGTGTAGTGTACAGTATAGTAGTGTACAGTGTAGTGTATAGTATTGTGTCGTGTAGTTTGTCACGTAAACAAACCGCGTAACCGATGGCCACGTTTTGTTTCGGTGACGACAAACCTTGGTGATTGGCCGTGTCAGGTGCCGGTGTCGCAGTTTGACGGCACCGCAGCGCCGGTCACGTCGCACGCGACCAGCACGACGTGACTCACCGCGGACGGTCTCCTCCTGTCAGGGGGCGTTCGTGGCGAGCGATCTCTCCGCTCGGACCTCTCTCTCACTCTCTCTCTCACTCTCTATCTCACTCTCTCTCACTTTCTCACTCTCTCTCACTCACTCTCTCTCTGTCTCACTTTCACACTCTCTCACTCTCTCTCTGTCTCACTTTCACTCTCTATCTCTATCTCACTCTCTCTCACTCACTCTCTCTCTGTCTCACTTTCACACTCTATCTCTCTCTCACTCTCTTCTCACTCTCTGTCTCACTTTCACTCTCTCTCACTCTCTCTCTGTCTCACTTTCACTCTCTCTCACTCTCTCTCTGTCTCACTTTCACTCTCTCTCTCTATCTCTCTCTCACTCTCTCTCTCTCTCTCACTCTCTCTCCCTCACCCTCTCACTCTCTCACTGTCTCTCTCACTCTCTCACTCTCTCGCACAAACAGGTGCAGGACGGCGGGATCCCCGTGAGGCGAGCGTACGCCACGCTGGCGGTGAGCGTCGACGATGCCAACGACCACGCGCCCCGCTTCACCGGCGGCCCCTACGAGGCCCGCGTGGCCGAGTCGGCGGCCATGGGCTCCGCCGTGGTGCGCGTCACGGCGCTGGACCGCGACGAAGGCCCCAACGCCGACGTCAGATACAGCATCAGCCACGGTGACCGCCTCACCACCACTCCCACCGCTCCCACCACCACTTCCACCACTCCCACCGCTCCCACCACTCCCACTACCACTCCCACCACTCTCACCACTCCCACCACTCCCACTACTCCCACCACCACTCCCACCACTCCCACCACTCCCACCGCTCCCACCACTCCCACCACCGCCACCACTCCCACTCCCACCACTCCCACCACTCCCACCGCTCCCACCGCCACCGCTCCCACCACCACTCCCACCACTCCCACCACTCCCACCACTCCCACTCCCACCACTCCCACCACTCCCACCGCTCCCACCACTCCCACCACTCCCACCACTCCCACCGCTCCCACCACTCCCACCACTCCCACTCCCACCACTCCCACCACTCCCACCGCTCCCACCACTCCCACCACTCCCACCACTCCCACCTCCACTCCCACCACTCCTACCACAACCACTCCCACCGCTCCCACCACTCCCACCACTCCCACCGCCACTCCCCCCCACGCGGAGGGAGTTTCTGCACTGGAGCACATTTCCCGTGTCGCGTTTTTTTCGTGGCGACGCTCCGTCGCGTGTCTCTCCCCCGTCCAGCTCGGATCGCCGGCGGCCGACGGGCGCCGGGGCTTCCCACCCGCGGCGTTCGCCCTCGGCGGTTCCCTTCGCTTTTGACGACGCGAACTCGCGAATTCCCCCGGCAGGAAACGTGGGGAATTCCTTCGCCGTCCACGGCGCGCTGGGCGTCGTCTCTGTGGCGAGGAAGCTGGACGGCTCCGCGGTAGAGGCCTACGAGCTGACGGTGAGGGCGGCCGACCGGGGGCGCCCGTGCCGCTCCACGAGTATCACCGTCCACGTCGTCGTCGTCGTCGCCGCCGCTACCGCAAACACCGCCTCGGACGGCGCTCCACCCACATTCGCCTCCAGAGGCGGAGTGGTCGATTTACACCCGTAGAATAACACAGAGACCCGTAGACTAACACAGAGACCCGTAGACTAACACAGAGACCCGTAGACTAACACAGAGACCCGTAGACTAACACAGAGACCCATAGATTCACACAGAAACCCATAGATTCACACAGAGACCCGTAGACTAACACAGAGACCCATAGATTCCCACAGAGATCCATAGATTCACACAGAGACCCGTAGGCTAACACAGAGCCCATAGATTCCCACAGAGACCCGTAGACTAACACAGAGACCCGTAGACTAACACAGAGACCCGTAGACTAACACAGAGACCCGTAGACTAACACAGAGACCCGTAGACTCACACAGAGACCCGTAGACTAACACAGAGACCCGTAGACTAACACAGAGACCCGTAGACTCACACAGAGACCCGTAGATTCACACAGAGACCCGTAGACTAACACAGAGACCCGTAGACTCACACAGAGACCTGTAGACTCACACAAAAACCAATAGACTAACACAGAGACCCGTAGACTAACACAGAGACCCGTAGACTCACACAGAGACCCGTAGACTCACACAAAAACCAATAGACTAACACAGAGACCCGTAGACTCACACAGAGACCCATAGATTCACACAGAGACCCGTAGACTAACACAGAGACCCATAGATTCACACAGAGATCCATAGATTCACACAGAGACCCGTAGACTAACACAGAGCCCATAGATTCCCACAGAGACCCGTAGACTAACACAGAGACCCGTAGACTAACACAGAGACCCGTAGACTAACACAGAGACCCGTAGACTAACACAGAGACCCGTAGACTAACACAGAGACCTATAGATTCACACAGAAACCCATAGATTCACACAGAGACCTGAAGACTAACACAGAGACCCAGAGATTAACACAGAGATCCATAGATTCACACAGAGACCCGTAGACTAACACAGAGACCCAGAGATTAACACAGAGACCCATAGATTCACACAGAGACCCGTAGACTAACACAGAGACCCGTAGACTCACACAGAGACCCATAGATTCACACAGAGACCCGTAGACTAACACAGAGACCCATAGATTCACACAGAGACCCATAGATTCACACAGAGACCCGTAGACTAACACAGAGCCCATAGATTCCCACAGAGACCCGTAGACTAACACAGAGACCCGTAGACTAACACATAGACCCATAGATTCACACAGAAACCCATAGATTCACACAGAGACCCGTAGACTAACACAGAGACCCATAGATTCACACAGATCCATAGATTCACACAGAGACCCGTAGACTAACACAGAGACCCATAGATTCACACAGAAACCCATAGATTCACACAGAGACCCATAGACTAACACAGAGACCCATAGATTCACACAGAAATCCATAGATTCACACAGAGACCCATAGACTAACACAGAGCCCATAGATTCCCACAGAGACCCGTAGACTAACACAGAGACCCATAGATTCACACAGAGACCCGTAGACTAACACAGAGACCCATAGATTCACACGGAGACCCATAGATTCACACAGAGACGCATATATTCACACAGAGACCCGTAGACTTAACACAAAGACCCATAGATTCACACAGAGACCTGCTGGACTATCCTACTCACTTCACCAGCCGTCCACCACCCAGCCTGCCTCTCTCTTTACCCCCCCTCGGAGCGGTGCTGGGCCTCCCCTATGTACGCTCTGCCTCAAACGAGCGTACCTGCTGCTGCAGCTCCTGCTGCTGCTGCGTAGTGAACATCACCGCGGGGGAGACAAAGGCGGTCGGTCAGGGGTGGTGCCACAGTGTTAGGTGTGCGAGTAGGAGCACTCGTTCCGACAGTCTGTTGGGGCTACACGGGGCGTGGGGAGTCATTGTCTATTGCGGTGACATTGTCAGTGAATGTTCTCGATTAAACAAAATTGCTAAACGTTGTTTTGGATTTTTGCACGTACAATGTTTTTGTTTTTTCCCTGCAACTCATTTCATCGTGAGAATGGGGAAATGCAGAGGGGGTGGGGAGAGGGGTGGGGTGTGCAGTAACATCCAGCCACGTGACAATTCAACGACGGTCGAGTTTCTCGGAGAGTCCCCGACGTGAAGTGAACCTCGTGGCCGGACCCCCCGGGGGTCCCCAATAAACGGAAGCCAAAATCACCGCCCAATTATTTACTTTTGGGCGACTCCGTCTCCCCACCCCCCCCTCCCCCCCCACTAGCGCACGCAATAAACGCAGCGAGCCACCGGGAATCAATCCTCCGGTGCTCCGCCGAGCACCCCGTCGTCGTCTAAGTCGTCGTCTAAGTCGTCGTCTAAGTCGTCGTCTAAGTCGTCGTCTAAGTCGTCGTCTAAGTCGTCGTCTAAGTCGCGGCCAGAACGGCCGTAGTCACAAAACTTTGATGAGCGCGCGTCGAGCGGAGCTCGTCGAGAGGAAGAGGTCGCCTCGTCGGTCGGCCCTTCAGCGGACATGAAACGACGTCGCAACGCAGTTCACGCGAGAGCCGGGGGGCGGGGGGGGGCTTATGGGACCCCGGGGTCACCGCCATGAGGGTCAAATGTGTGAAGGTCTCAAGCAGATGCAGAGGGCAGGGGGTGCACGCTGGAGCGTAGCGGACTGGAGAAGCACCAGGGCCCCAGGTGCACAGTGAGGCGAGAGAGAGAACCGCGCTGGGAGTTGTCACAGCAGCAGCAACAACAGCAACAACAACAGCAGCAGCAACAACAACAGTAACAACAACAGTAACAACAACAGCAACAACAGCAACAACAACAGCAGCAGCAACAACAACAGTAACAACAGCAACAACAGCAACAACAACAGTAACAACAACAGCAACAACAACAACAGCAGCAACAACAACAGTAACAACAGCAACAACAGCAACAACAGTAACAACAACAGCAACAACAGTAACAACAACAGCAACAACAGTAACAGCAGCATCAACAGTAACAACAACAGCAGCAGCAACAACAGTAACAACAACAGCAGCAGCAGCAACAACAGTAACAACACCAACAACAACAGTAGCAACAAAGGCAACAACAGTAACAACAACAGCAACAGCAGCAACAACAGTCTCAATAACAACAGCAACATCAACAACAGTAACACCAGCAACAACGGCAACAGCAGCAATAATAGGGGTTTTTCCCCTTTTTTCTGGCAACAAAACTGAAACCTTTTGACAAGGATTCATGTTTACTGCATTAACCACAATGCTTGTGGTCAAAATACAAACAAAACACATACTTCATCATCATTATTAAAACACACACTATGATAATATATATGTGGCATTGTCCTTTAAACTGATTGGTCCACACCAAGGGACGGCTTTCTTTTGAGCCTGATTGGTCCACACCAAGGGACGGCTTTCTTTTGAGCCTCAACCCGATGGGTGCTCGACCAGAGGACGCCAAAAGGCGTCACACAGCTCAATCAGTTTCAAGGACAATGCCACATATATTATCATAGTATGTTTTTTTGTGCATTTTGACCGCAAGTTTTGTGGTTAATGCAGTGACATGAATCCTTGTAAAAAAAGGTTTCAGTTTTGTTGCCAGAAAAAAGGGGAAAACCCTACTATTATTACATGTTGGTACTGGCAAAGGAGGTTTAATGAACAACAGCAGCAGTTAAGAGGCCGTACATAAATGATGTCACGCACCTGGGGGGGGGGGGGGTCAGACATTTGTGACGATGTGTGACGAGGGGGGGGGGGTTGAGAAATGTGACGTCACTTCAAAATGCTCAACTTTAAATAAATATAGAATTGTTATAACAACACTCCTACAACATTGGAGTGCAGCGCCACATGAACAACGCACTGCAATGACAACAATAGTTTAAAGCGATTTGAAGCATGTTTTATTTTCAAAATAGAAATATGGTTTTGGGGGGTGGGGGGGGGCAGAGCTTTGTGACGTCATATTTGACTTTTCATGACGCCGTGTGACGAGGGGCGGGGGAGGAGTCAGGATGAAAACATTTCGATTTTCCTGAAACAGAGTCCGGGAAATATCCCGTGATGTCATACGGAATTAAAACCAATCTTGCGTTAAAGTTTACACCAAACACTCGTGGTATATAACAACATAACAAAATGCAAAACTAAGTTGGCTCTACAGACTCTAACAAAAATCATTAAAGCTAAGTTATTCAGATGATTTTTAACCATGTGCTAAACAAGAACGTGCTATTAAAATGGAATGAAGGGCTTTCACTGTTAAACCGTGCCTCAGATTTCATCTGTGGCCGGTTCAGGGCAGCCAGGTAAAAGCCATGGCAGGTGAGGTTGCCTTTGGTGGTGGTGCTTCAAGCCAGTCTAGCAGCCACGTTTTAGGCCGTGGCTGCTACAGGCAGACAGCAGTCACCTCACAGCATGGCTGTGGCAATCTCTACTGTAGCTGGCGTGGCAGAGAGTCAGGTTAGCTTACAGCAGACCATACCTATTGAGGCATGGCGGGTCTTGTATATGTTGAGTAATGGCAAGTCGAGTCGCGCTTGGGCTGTGTCAATGGTTAGTGGCCCTTGGCAGTTGAATGGGTCGGTGCTTGTCCCCGACAAGTCCATGGGTTCAGTGGCAGACTGTGGGAGTGCTTGGTATTTGGAATGTGTCGCTCGAAGACCGTGGCAAGTGGAATGGCTTAGTAGCTGACTGGGACATTCCACGGCACGTGGAGAGAGTCAGTGGCTGGCGGCTGTGGCGGTCCGTGGTGGTCCGTGGCAGTTTCACGGAGATCCGGGGTGGAGTGGCGTCAGCTTGGCACGTTTAGAGAGGCCAAGACGCAAGGTCGGACCTGATGTGAAATATTTTGACGGCACGACAGGCGGGTCCAAGGGTGTTGTTGGGGTCAGGCTACGAGAGTAACAAATGCGAACTCACATTTTACTTTTTTAAGTAGTCGTTATTTTGGTGACTGCGGCGGCATGGAGAGGCCTTCGTCCGTGAGTGGACCACAAACTATCGGGGGGATTTTTAAACATTATTTTAAAGTTACTCCGAGCATTACACATATTTAGTTGCCATGCGACCATTGACTTCCTCCGAAGTAATTCGAAGAATGTCTTCATTTGGAGTCACAATTCAACTTAAAAAAACATTCTCTTTTTGCATCCCTTTTTGTGTTTTTCTGCCTCCTTCAAAGAGTTTTGTTTCTGCTCAATCGGCATTTCTGACGTGCTCTATCCACTGCTAGATGAAGGCCACCCCAAAGCTGTCGCCATCCCTCACGGTCACGCAACAATGAATTTAGCACACGCTTCCATATCCTCGCTCCGTCCCCGCAGTTGACGTCCACGTGTTGCCACTCCGTCGCGAGCCTCGCTTACGAGGCGATAACACTCAGCACTGCGAGGTCCACACCATCTCGCGGTCTCACAACCTACATCACTTGGAAAGCTCTGGTGGTCATCACTTATCAAGGTACTTAGCAGGCTTAAAAAAAACCCCTGATTAGCTTCCTAGACCCAGTGGAGATCAGGCACATTCATGGATGGTTTCATCGTGGGGGAAAACGTGAAAGTAAATGCCGAGTTAGAAACACGTGTGCTTTGTGCCGGTCGTGGTGCAATGCTTTATCCTTACCTGGAGGAACCCACTTGGGTTGACGCGATGTCGTGGCACGAGCAGTGACACTGCCTTTGTTGAGGACAGGCAGCGGGGGGGGGGGGGGGGGGGCGGGAGCTGTGTTTCGGTGATTGTCGAGGTGCAGGATCTGGCCCAACATTCGCCCTGGCTCCACGTGCCGCGCCCTTTGCACTGCTGGCCCTGACCACGGCTACTGCGGTCCCTCTCCTGGTGGCGGGAGTGGCGGTGGCCGTGGCGGTCCTGGGTGCCTTGAACCTCTTGACGTGTGAAGGTCGGCACGGCGTACATGGGGGTGGATGGCCAGCACCATGCCTGTAATTGCACCAGGTACTCATTTGAGGCTGAGTCGACCTCGGAGAGGCCCAGGACTGGTTCAGAAAGCCGCAAATCTGTAGAATCTCATACCGGGTGCATCGTCAGTGTTTACGGTGGCACTGCCGGGAAGACACCACAATTTCCGTCTGATCACCAGCGGGGGCAAGGACCTTCTTGAGGTCCCTCTCAAAGAGACGATCATCCGGGGATGGTCTGCGCAGAGTGGGGCAAAGTGCGATTGAAGAGTGTGCTCCTAATCTCAGCTCGTTACCTGTATAAAAGACACCTGGGAGCCAGAAATCTTTCTGATTGAGATGGGGTCAAATACTTATTTCCCTCAATAAAATGCAAATCAATTTATAACATTTTTGACATGCGTTTTTCTGGATTTTTTTGTTATTCTGTCTCTCACTTTTCAAATAAACCTACCATTAAAATTATAGACTGATCATTTCTTCGTCAGTGGGCAAACGTACAAAATCAGCAGGGGATCAAATACTTTTTTCCCTCACTGTAGAAAGTTTCACGGCAGTGCCTACCCATCTGCAAACAAAGGCGATTTTCAATCAGTGACATTGACGCTGCATTGAAACTCGTCATGATCGATTAACATGACACCGGTCCAAATCAATTAACGTAAAGTTACGCCAATTAAATGCCGGAACACGGAGCCCGACCAACACTGTCCCAACTGATCCGACGTACCAATGTCATCGATTGACGCGGTACTATGCCGATCAGTCAACGTGACGCAGCGTTTGGCCACCATCGGTCAATTAACATCGATGCGCCAAACCAATCGCATCTCTGATTAGCACGGTTGGCTACGTACGGCGCGAAAGACGTTCAACGTACACGCGTAATCAATTAAGGACGATCAATTAACATTACACCGTGACAATAATTTGGGCGAGCCCGTGTATAAATCGATTAAACGTTGCCAACGATTTACATTGTTCATTAACAGTGTCAAATAAGCAATTAACGTTTTAAATCAAATCAATCAACAGTAGCAATTAATTAAGTTGCAGTGGCAATGAAATAACAGTGGCAATCAATTAACAGTGCCAATCAATTAACACAAGCGTGGTCACCACATCTATGCCTCTAAGTGTAGTGATTGTAGCATCACCACTGTGCACACACGCACATGTGTGACGTCAATATGCGGGGGAGCGTCATTACCACGCGGGTCCACACACACACATGACGTCATCCCGGCTGGAGGCGGGAATGACGTCAGGGCCGGGTCTGGACTCGGGAGGTCATGAGGGTGGTGTGAGGTCGTGGCACTCTCTGTGACCCCGGCTGGACACGTGACTGGACCCCAGTGGGGGCCGGGGGCCTAGGGGGCACCTCGGGGGGCACGTGGACAGCAGGGGGGGGCTTCGAGAGGGTCCTCGAAAGGAGGCGTGGCCAGGCCGGGGCCCGCCGAGGCCCATATAAGCAGCCTCCTCACGAGGTTCGAGGCTGCCCATATCAAGAATGAAAATGCATCGTGAAGACGCCAAGAAGAGTCAAGCCTCCAGTCAGCGGACCTGCCAGTAGCCCACCTGGCTGGGTCACGCTAGAGTATCTGAGAAGTGTGTGTTAGCTAGAGTAGGTCGGTGGTCACCACCCTACAGACCTGCCAGTAGCCCACCTGGCTGGGTCACGCTAGAGTATCTGAGAAGTGTGTGTTAGCTAGAGTAGGTCGGTGGTCACCACCCTACAGACCTGCCAGTAGCCCACCTGGCTGGGTCACGCTAGAGTATCTGAGAAGTGTGTGTTAGCTAGAGTAAGTCGGTGGTCACCACCCTATGCGTAATGTAAGAGTTAACTGTTGCCCTCAAAGGCGTAGGACACATCCAAGCAGACGTTGCGAGAGCTGAAATAGCCACTATTCTTAAGAATGCTAAGAAACCCATTAGTAACATCAGCAAAAATGAACGCTCTGAATTCGGGAATTTAAAAAGCAGAAGTGATATAGTCATCCTCTCAGCCGATAAAGGCAACGCTACTGTTATTATGGATAAAGATTCATACAACAACAAAATCCAGAATCTGCTCAACGATGGAAGTTACTCAAAAATAAAAAAATGACCCTACTAATAGCCTAGCGATGAAAACCAACAAGATCATCACAAGTTCGACCTCCCTAATCGACCCAACTAAACGTTCCATCCCTAAAACCTTCTGCTGCAAGACCCCCTAGATGCTATGGTCTTCCCAAGATTCATAAAGAAGGCACCCCACTACGACCCTTCGTATCCACGACCAACTCCCCTACCTATAGACTAGCCCGCTTTCTGTCAGATACCTTGCTGCCTTTCACTGGCAAGACCGCCTCAGCAGTACTTAACTCAGCCCAATTGGTCTCTATGGTCAAAGACGTTGTACTGTCCCCTGACGATACCCTTGTCAGCTTCGATGTGGTCTCTTTGTTCACCAAGGTCCCAGTACCTGATACCATTGAAATAATTGAAAATTTGGTCCAACATGGACTAGACCCCGACACACCTGCACTGGTTAGGCACTGCCTCAACAATACCTACTTTACTTGGAATGGCTCCTTCTACAAACAAAATGAGGGTACCCCCATGGGATCCCCCTTGTCACCAGTGATAGCCAATATTTTCATGGAGAAATTTGAATCAGACGCCATCCAGACTTCCACCCTCAGACCTTCCCTGTGGAAGAGATATGTGGATGACACTTTCGTCATTTGGCCACATGGCCTCCCAGCTCTGAACCTTTTCCTACACCACATCAATTCCAGACATCCCGCCATCAAATTCACCATGAAAGTGGAGAAAGATGGCAAGCTACCATTCTTAGATGTTCTGTTTTAGAGGAGACCTGATGGCTCATTGGGGCATTCTGTCTACAGGAAACCCACCCACACAGATTCCTACTTGAAACCTGATTCCCACCACCACCCAGCCCAAAATAATTCTCGAATCAAAACTTTATACCATAGGGCTCATTGCATTTCGGACCAACACCACCTGACCAGTAAATTAAAACATGTACACCTGGCCCTCAAAAGGAATGGTTACTCTGACCGTACCATCCGCCAAGCTGTCTCTCCCTCCATACAGAAACAACCACTTGATACTCCGGTCAAAACCATCACACTTCCATATATAGCAGGCGTTACTAAAAAGATTTCCAAAATTTGAAACAAACACAAGATCCAGGTCCGGTTCAATACAGTACACAAAATTCGTGATCTGATCCCATCGGTGAAGGATGTCATTCCTGATTTACAGTACCCCGGGGTTTACAAATTGAGTTGTACATGCGGTGATTGCTATATCGGTGAGACAAAGCGACAAGTCTCTGACCGAATTCGCGAGCACAAATCAGATTTGAAACACGGCAAAACGAATTCTTCTGCCGTGGCTGATCACTGTTACAACGCTGTGAGGGATCACGATATAATTTTCTCCGATACCAAGGTTCTTTGCAAACCCACGGGCTTTCTTTTATCAGAGATTTGTTCATGAAGCAATTCAGATCTACAAACACAGACACAATTTCAACCGAGAGGATGGTTTCAAATTAAGCAACCATTGGAAAGATGTTCTAAATCGAACTAAACATTAAACTAATTTCAATGGTACAGTATATTTTTCAAGTAGTGGTACCCCAAACTTTCGCAGCTCTTATAAATTCCCTTTTCACACCATCAATAGGTAAACTCCCCCTCCCCCCCTTCCCCCTCGCGCTAAACGGCACGTACACCACCTCTTTCCTAAAATCCGCCGATCGAATGCTAATTTTTATGCTAATTTCTTCGTCAGAACACCTTGTTTGCTCGCACACAGTTTAAAGGTCCGCTGTCTGAGCGTGGTTGTGTTTCGCTAAATTCTCCTGTTTGATGAGTACTAGGTGCCTCGGTGAATGTATATGCTCTGACTAACATAGCTATTTCTGTGACCAGTTATAAGCTAATCACTCAGCTATTTCAATGCTAAATTCTATGCTAATTCCTTTTTCTTCTTTGGTTCTTTCGGTAAAGTCACGTAGAATGATAATAAAATAATAAATTGATAAAATAAAATAACACAATAATATTCTCACGACGTTTCGGCCACAACACAAGCGGCCTTCATCAGGTGAAGGGGGCGAGACTGTCTGGTAGGACAGCGCTGGAGTGAAAGAGCCACGTTCAGATACGGCCTTTAAGCTGTGTGAGAGGAACAAAGCGCCTTGACAAAGGAATTAGCATAGAATTTAGCATTGAAATGGCCGAATGATTAGCTTGTGACTGGTCACAGAAATAGCTATGTTAAAAGTTAAAGCATACACACCCGCAGAGGCACCCATAGTTAAAGGGATTAGCATAGAATTTAGCATTGAAATAGCTAAGTTAAGGCATACACATCTTGACAATGGAATTAGCATAGAATTTAGCATTGAGATAGCTGAGTGGTTAGCTTGTACCTGCTGCAGAAATAGCTACGTTAAAGTCAGAGCATACACATTCACCGAGGCCCTTAGTACAAATCAAACAGGAGAATTTAGCACTGAAATAACTAGGCGAATCCAGCATTGAAACAACTGAATGATTAGCTAGTGACTGGTCACAGAAATGACTACACATCTGAGCTATTCACAGTACTATATAGTGAACCAATAAAAACTAAAATATAAATTACCTTCATGTTATCAATAAACTCTATATTCTCCAATCAGCTAAGCTACCAACAATAAGTCGTTATATATCACAATGCTATATGGCGAAAAAATGGGTGGATTCTTACCCTCAAATTTCAGCCCCACGGATAGCTACGGGTCCCGTTCAGACGGACGAGTTCGTCCATGGTCGGAACAGAGGAGGGGGAGAGAGACAGCTGCGAGGCCCTAGTATGCTCCATATTGTAAAACTATACCATTAACCGTGGTGTGAGAGGTATTAAGAGGCAATGCTGGCGAAAGAGCTGCGGTCTGAAGGTCATCGTAAAAATTCAATTAATTAAGAACAGAAATGATTTAAAACATCTTTCCAGTGAAGTCACGTTGAAGAGAAACAACAAAATAACAAAATATATATAAAACAATAAAAAATTCTCACGACGTTTCGACCATAAATCAAACGGTCATCATCAGGTGTGTCGGTTTGCATAAATTTATTCTCTTCAACGTGACTTGTCTTAATTGTGTTTGTCTTAATTAAAAGAAGACATGATGGTTCAATGAGCCACTCTGTCTACAGGAAAGCTACCCATACAGATGCTTACTTGAAACCGGATTCCCACCACCATCCATCCCAGAAGAACTCCCTCATCAAGACTCTATACCATAGAGCCCAATGCATTTCCGACCAGGAACACATTACCAGTGAACTCAAGCACGTACACCAGGCTCTCAGGGCTAATGGCTACTCCGACTACACAATCCGCAAAGCCATCACTCCAGTCATGAAGAAGGATCCTCTTGTGGAGCCACTCAAAACCATCACCTTACCTTACATTGCAGGGGTCACTAAAAAGATCTCCAAAATCCTGAACAAACACAAGATCCAGGTCCGATTCAACACAGTACATAAAATCCGTGATTTAGTTCCATCTGTAAAAGATGCTGTTCCAGACATACAGTACCCGGGCGTTTACAAACTAAAGTGCCTCTGTGGTAGTAGCTACATTGGAGAAACCAAAAGACATATCTCGGACCGCATCCGCGAACACAAAGCAGACTTGAAACACGGTAGGACGAACTCCTCTGCCGTGGCAGATCACTGTTATAATTCAGTGGGCTCACATGACATTGACTTCTCCAAGACGGAGGTTCTTTGCAAACCAACCGGCTACCATGAGAGATTCGTTCATGAGGCCATTCACATATACAAGCACAGAGACAATTTCAACCGAGAAGATGGATTCAGGCTTAGTAACCACTGGAAAGATTTTGATTTAAAGCTTTCGTGACTGCAGTAATTCATATTCTTAGTTTTTTCGGTAAAGTCACGTTGAAGAGAATAAATTTATGCAAACCGACACACCTGATGATGACCGTTTGATTTATGGTCGAAACGTCGTGAGAATTTTTTATTGTTTTATATATATTTTGTTATTTTGTTGTTTCTCTTCAACGTGACTTCACTGGAAAGATGTTTTAAATCATTTCTGTTCTTAATTAATTGAATTTTTACGATGACCTTCAGACCGCAGCTCTTTCGCCAGCATTGCCTCTTAATACCTCTCACACCACGGTTAATGGTATAGTTTTACAATATGGAGCATACTAGGGCCTCGCAGCTGTCTCTCTCCCCCTCCTCTGTTCCGACCATGGACGAACTCGTCCGTCTGAACGGGACCCGTAGCTATCCGTGGGGCTGAAATTTGAGGGTAAGAATCCACCCATTTTTTCGCCATATAGCATTGTGATATATAACGACTTATTGTTGGTAGCTTAGCTGATTGGAGAATATAGAGTTTATTGATAACATGAAGGTAATTTATATTTTAGTTTTTATTGGTTCACTATATAGTACTGTGAATAGCTCAGATGTGTAGTCATTTCTGTGACCAGTCACTAGCTAATCATTCAGTTGTTTCAATGCTGGATTCGCCTAGTTATTTCAGTGCTAAATTCTCCTGTTTGATTTGTACTAAGGGCCTCGGTGAATGTGTATGCTCTGACTTTAACGTAGCTATTTCTGCAGCAGGTACAAGCTAACCACTCAGCTATCTCAATGCTAAATTCTATGCTAATTCCATTGTCAAGATGTGTATGCCTTAACTTAGCTATTTCAATGCTAAATTCTATGCTAATCCCTTTAACTATGGGTGCCTCTGCGGGTGTGTATGCTTTAACTTTTAACATAGCTATTTCTGTGACCAGTCACAAGCTAATCATTCAGCCATTTCAATGCTAAATTCTATGCTAATTCCTTTGTCAAGGCGCTTTGTTCCTCTCACACAGCTTAAAGGCCATATCTGAACGTGGCTCTTTTACTCCAGCGCTGTCCTACCAGACAGTCTCGCCCCCTTCACCTGATGAAGGCCGCTTGTGTTGTGGCCGAAACGTCGTGAGAATATTATTGTGTTATTTTATTTTATCAATTTATTATTTTATTATCATTCTACGTGACTTTACCGAAAGAACCAAAGAAGATGAATCATTGCAGTCACGAAAGCTTTAAATCGAAATTTAAAAAGCTAATTCCTTTGTCAAGGGGTACCTCTGCGGATGTGTATACTTTAACTTAGCTATTTCAATGAGCCATTTCAATGCTAAATTCTATGCTAATTCCTTTGTCAAGGCGCTTGGTGTTTCTTCTCACACAGCTTAAAGGTCGTGGCTTCTTCCACTCCAGCGCTGTCCTCCAGACAGTCTCGTCCCTTCACCTGATGAAGGCCGCTTGTGTTGTGGCCGAAACGTCGTGATTTTTTGTTATTTTATTTTCACCTACGTGACTTTACCCAATATAACCAAAGAGTATGGATCCTAGCAGTCACGAAAGCTTTAAACCTAGAAAGGAGCGTGTCTCATCCCCGGAAGTGACGTCATGCCACCTGCTGCCACGTGACGTCACGAGGTAACAGGAAGCTATCGCTTCCTGCACTGAAATCCGAGGTGAGAAATTCTCATTGCTGTTGTGGTTGTTGTGGTGGTTGTGGTGGTGGTTGTTGTTGTTTACCAAGGTAGAGCCTCGCTCTCTCTCGTAGGGATGTCAGTTGAGTAGCAGCGAGCATGGGAATCGATGTCCAGGTTGGAACTTTACAACGCGGGGCCTAGCCACGCGGGGCCTTGCCTCCTGCCTTCGCCTGATTGCGTTTATTTTAATTATCTTGCTTAAGTTTAATTTGTCTTCACCCGGCTCGCCACTTTGTAACTTTGTTTTATTGTAAATATTCACGCAGTTTTTATTTTTTTCACCAGGCCAAGCCCACTTTAGCTGCTATACCGCTCTTGTTATCAGAAGCGACCTGCCCACAACAACAATAACAACAAGGTGGGAATTGATAATTGTTTTTTTACCCTTTTATCTGGCAACAAAACTTACACCTTTTTTACAAGGAGTCATGTTTACATTGACCACAATACCTGCGGTCGGAAAGCAAACACTAAACAACAATTCTGATAATGTATTGGCACTGTCCTTGAAATTGATTGGTCCACACCCGAGACAGCTTTCTTTAGAGCCTCGTCTCACGTTGGTGTTGGACCAGAAGACAATGCACCACAGTGCCACATACATTATCAGAGTTGTTGTTTTGTGTTTGCGTTCCGACCGCAGGTATTGTGGTCAATGTAAACATGACTCCATGTAAAATAGGTGTCAGTTTTGTTGCCAGATGAAAGGGTAAAAAACCAATCATTTTGTTACTGGCAAATGAGGTTTCCAATGGTGTAAGGTGGGGCTTGTCAACAGCGTGGTGGTGTTCACTCTAGACGCGTTGGCGGTGTTCACTCTAGATGCGTAGTGGTGTTCACTCTAGATGTGTGGTGGTGTTCACTCTAGACACGTGGCGGTGTTCACTCTAGACACGTGGCAGTGTTCACTCTAGACGCTTGGTGGTGTTCACTCTAGACGCGTGGCGGTGTTCATTCTCTACATGTAGAGGGGAGACCGGGGGATCGTGAAGGAAATCCACACAACCACGGGGAGAGAGAGAGAAACGCAGCCTCGGCTGTGTTGATTGATCCTCAATTAACTACTTGGTGGAGTGAGGAAGCATTAATACTGAGCAGGTGAAGGTGGCCAGGCGTGGGTCTGGACACACCACCACCTGTGAACCATGCCAGTGTGTGACAGTGGTGGAGCCAGTGGGGGGTGGGGTGGCACGTGCCTCCCCAACGATCCGATTGAAATCCCTCATTTTGATAGAATCATTGGGGTTTATTAGTAACGAGCTTCACTACCCAGCTTCGCCCGGGACTTGGATTCTTGTCTTTGGTTATCTTCGCATTCCCTTCTATTTCACTGAAAAACCCTGGAAAAAATTGATGCTTGCAAGAAAGAAAAAAGCCGAAACAAATCAATTTTAGATTTAAAGCTTTCGTGACTGCTAGGATCCATACTCTTTGGTTCTATTGTGTAAAGTCACGTAGGTGAAAATAAAATAACAAAAAATCACGATGTTTCGGCCACAACACAAGCGGCCTTCATCAGGTGAAGGGACGAGACTGTCTGGGGGACAGCGCTGGAGTGGGAGAAGCCACGCTTAGATCACGACCATTAAGCTGTGTGAGAAGAAAAACACAAAACGCCTTGACAAAGGAATTAGCATTGAAATGGCTCATTGAAATAGCTAAGTTAAAGTATACACATCCGCAGAGGTACCCCTTGACAAAGGAATTAGCATAGAATTTAGCATTGAAATAGCTGAGTGATTAGCTTGTAACCTGTCACAGAAATAGCTATGTTAAAGTCAGAGCATATACATTCACCGAGGCACCTAGTACTCATCAAACAGGAGAATTTAGCGAAACACAACCACGCTCAGACAGCGGACCTTTAGACTGTGTGCGAGCAAGTAAGGTGTTCTGACAAAGAAATTAGCATAAAAATCAGCATTTGATTGGCGGATTTTAGGAAAGAGGTGGTGTACGTGCCGTTTGGCGCGGGGGGAAGGGTGGGAGGGGGAGTTTACCTATTGATGGTGTGAAAAGGGAATTTATAAGAGCTGCGAAAGTTTGGGGTACCACTACTTGAAAAATATACTGTACCATTGAAATTAGTTTAATGTTTAGTTCGATTTAGAACACCTTTCCAATGGTTGCTTTATTTGAAACCATCCTCTCGGTTCAAATTGTGTCTGTGTTTGTAGATCTGAATTGCT
The DNA here is from genome assembly GCF_048934315.1 of Petromyzon marinus. Taxonomy (NCBI): domain Eukaryota; kingdom Metazoa; phylum Chordata; class Hyperoartia; order Petromyzontiformes; family Petromyzontidae; genus Petromyzon; species Petromyzon marinus. Next base: position 1,285,233 of record NW_027423016.1, read on the forward strand.
TCATGAACAAATCTCTGATAAAAGCCCGTGGGTTTGCAAAGAACCTTGGCATCGGAGAAAATTATATCGTGATCCCCCACAGCGTTGTAAAAGTGATCATCCACGGCAGAAGAATTCGTTTTGCCGTGTTTCAAATCTGATTTGTGCTCGCGAATTCGGTCAGAGACATGTCGCTTTGTCTCACCGATATAGCAATCACCGCAGGTACAACTCAATTTGTAAACCCCGGGGTACTGTAAATCAGGAATGACATCCTTCACGGATGGGATCAGATCACGAATTTTGTGTACTGTATTGAACCGGACCTGGATCTTGTGTTTGTTTAGAATTTTGGAAATCTTTTTAGTAACGCCTGCTATATATGGAAGTGTGATGGTTTTGACCGGAGTATCAAGTGGTTGTTTCTGTATGGAGGGAGAGATAGCTTTGCGGATGGTACGGTCAGAGTAACCATTCCTTTTGAGGGCCAGGTGTACATGTTTTAATTCACTGGTCAGGTGGTGTTGGTCCGAAATGTAGTGAGCCCTATGGTATAAAGTTATGATGAGAAATTTTTTTTGGGCTGGGTGGTGGTGGGAATCAGGTTTCAAGTAGGAATCTGTGTGGGTGGGTTTCCTGTAGACAGAATGCCCCAATGAGCCATAAGGTCTACTCTCAAACAGAACATCTAAGAATGGTAGCTTGCCATCTTTCTCCACTTCCATTTTGAATTTGATGGCGGGATGTCTGGAATTGATGTGGTGTAGGAAAAGGTTCAGAGCTGGGAGGCCATGTGGCCAAATGACGAAAGTGTCATCCACATATCTCTTCCACAGGGAAGGTCTGAGGGTGGAAGTCTGGATGGCGTCTGATTCAAATTTCTCCATGGAAATATTGGCTATCACTGGTGATAAGGGGGATCCCATGGGGGTACCCTCATTTTGTTTGTAGAAGGAGCCATTCCAAGTAAAGTAGGTATTGTTGAGGCAGTGTCTAACTAGTGCAGGTGTGTCGGGGTCTAGTCCATGTTGGACCAAATTTTCAATTATTTCAATGGTATCAGGTACTGGGACCTTGGTGAACAAAGAGACCACATCGAAGCTGACAAGGATATCGTCAGGGGACAGTACAACGTCTTTGACCATAGAGACCAATTGGGCTGAGTTAAGTACTGCTGAGGCGGTCTTGCCAGTGAAAGGCAGCAAGGTATCTGACAGAAAACGGGCTAGTCTATAGGTAGGGGAGTTGATCGTGGATATGATGGGTCGAAGTGGGGTGCCTTCTTTATGAATCTTGGGAAGACCATAGAATCTAGGGGGTCTTGCAGCAGAAGGTTTTAGGGAGGGACGTTTAGTTGGGTCGATTAGGGAGGTCGAACTTGTGATGATCTTGTTGGTTTTTATCGCTAGGCTATTGGTAGGGTCATTTTTTTTATTTTTGAATAACTTCCATCGTTGAGCAGATTCTGGATTTTGTTGTTGTATGAATCTTTATCCATAATAACAGTAGCGTTGCCTTCATCGGCTGAGAGGATGACTATATCACTTCTGTTTTTTAAATTCGCGAGTTCAGAGCGTTCATTTTTGCTGATGTTACTAATGGGTTTCTTAGCATTCTTAAGAATAGTGGCTATTTCAGCTCTCGCAACGTCTGCTTGGATGTGTCCTATGCCTTTGAGGACTACATCGACCTGAGAGATGATATCATCTATTGGTATGTGTTTTGGGGTGACAGCAAAATTTAGTCCCCTAGCCAGTACTGTTTTCAGATTGTCCGAAATCGGGGTGCTACTCTGATTAATGATGATTTTGTTAACATCTAGTTTTGTTATATGTGGAACTGGGTTCTTCTTTGATAGGTGGTTGAATTTAGAAATCAGGTTAGCTTTACATTTGACTGACAGTGACTCAGCAGAAGAAGCAGTCATGTTGTCTACGTGATTCCAATCAGAAGGTGACATTTTTTGCGTTAACATTAAATGGGCTTGTAGGAGAGTCCTGTCTAAAGTATCGAGTTCAAATCGGAGTAGCCTTATCCTCTCTGAGATTAAAGATAGGCTGGCCTTAAGCAGAATCTGTTTAGAATTCGGAGAAGATACAGCAGCAGAAGTGAGTGTGAAAGCGATGGGTATTACTTTGTGATCGCGGCATCTTTTGAGGAAGGTCAGCGTCTCGATGAGTTGCGACTTCTTGTCCCGTTGTCTGTTAAAAGCTCTAACAGATCGGTGAAAGCCCTCCCCATAGAGGTTATCAATTCTAGATTTAAAGCTTTCGTGACTGCTAGGATCCATACTCTTTGGTTCTATTGGGTAAAGTCATGTAGGTGAAAATAAAATATCAAAAAATCACGACGTTTCGGCCACAACACAAGCGGCCTTCATCAGGTGAAGGGACGAGACTGTCTGGAGGACAGCGCTGGAGTGGGAGAAGCCACGCTTAGATCACGACCTTTAAGCTGTGTGAGAAGAAAAACACAAAGCGCCTTGACAAAGGAATTAGCATATAATTTAGCATTGAAATGGCTCTTTGAAAAAGTTAAGTTAAAGTATACACATCCGCAGAGGTACCCTTTGACAAAGGAATTAGCATAGAATTTAGCATTTAAATAGCTGAGTGATTAGCTTGTAACTGGTCACAGAAATAGCTATGTTAAAGTCAGAGCATATACATTCACCGAGGCACCTAGTACGCATCAAACCTGAGAATTTAGCGAAACACAACCACGCTCAGACAGCGGACCTTTAAACTGTGTGCGAGCAAACAAGGTGTTCTGACAAAGAAATTAGCATAAAAATTAGCATTTGATTGGCGGATTTTAGGAAAGAGGTGGTGTACGTGCCGTTTGGCGCGGGGGGTGGGGGGGGGAAGGGTGGGAGGGGGAGTTTACCTATTGATGGTGTGAAAAGGGAATTTATAAGAGCTGCGAAAGTTTGGGGTACCACTACTTGAAAAATATACTGTACCATTGAAATTAGTTTAATGTTTAGTTCGATTTAGAACACCTTTCCAATGGTTGCTTAATTTGAAACCATCCTCTCAGTTGAAATTGTGTCTGTGTTTGTAGATCTGAATTGCTTCATGAACAAATCTCTGATAAAAGCCCGTGGGTTTGCAAACAACCTTGGTATCGGAGAAAATTATATTGTGATCCCCCACAGCGTTGTAAAAGTGATCATCCACGGCAGAAGAATTCGTTTTGCCGTGTTTCAAATCTGATTTGTGCTCGCGAATTCGGTCAGAGACATGTCGCTTTGTCTCACCGATATAGCAATCACCGCAGGTACAACTCAATTTGTAAACCCCGGGGTACTGTAAATCAGGAATGACATCCTTCACGGATGGGATCAGATCACGAATTTTGTGTACTGTATTGAACCGGACCTGGATCTTGTGTTTGTTTAGAATTTTGGAAATCTTTTTAGTAACGCCTGCTATATATGGAAGTGTGATGGTTTTGACCGGAGTATCAAGTGGTTGTTTCTGTATGGAGGGAGAGACAGCTTGGCGGATGGTACGGTCAGAGTAACCATTCCTTTTGAGGGCCAGGTGTACATGTTTTAATTCACTGGTCAGGTGGTGTTGGTCCGAAATGTAATGAGCCCTATGGTATAAAGTTTTGATGAGAAAATTATTTTGGGCTGGGTGGTGGTGGGAATCAGGTTTCAAGTAGGAATCTGTGTGGGTGGGTTTCCTGTAGACAGAATGCCCCAATGAGCCATCAGGTCTACTCTCAAACAGAACATCTAAGAATGGTAGCTTGCCATCTTTCTCCACTTCCATTTTGAATTTGATGGTGGGATGTCTGGAATTGATGTGGTGTAGGAAAAGGTTCAGAGCTGGGAGGCCATGTGGCCAAATGACGAAAGTGTCATCCACATATCTCTTCCACAGGGAAGGTCTGAGGGTGGAAGTCTGGATGGCGTCTGATTCAAATTTCTCCATGGAAATATTGGCTATCACTGGTGATAAGGGGGATCCCATGGGGGTACCCTCATTTTGTTTGTAGAAGGAGCCATTCCAAGTAAAGTAGATATTGTTGAGGCAGTGCCTAACCAGTGCAGGTGTGTCGGGGTCTAGTCCATGTTGGACCAAATTTTCAATTATTTCAATGGTATCAGGTACTGGGACCTTGGTGAACAAAGAGACCACATCGAAGCTGACAAGGATATCGTCAGGGGACAGTACGTCTTTGACCATAGAGACTAATTGGGCTGAGTTAAGTACTGCTGAGGCGGTCTTGCCAGTGAAAGGCAGCAAGGTATCTGACAGAAAACGGGCTAGTCTATAGGTAGGGGAGTTGATCGTGGATACGATGGGTCGAAGTGGGGTGCCTTCTTTATGAATCTTGGGAAGACCATAGAATCTAGGGGGTCTTGCAGCAGAAGGTTTTAGGGAGGGACGTTTAGTTGGGTCGATTAGGGAGGTCGAACTTGTGATGATCTTGTTGGTTTTTATCGCTAGCTATTAGTAGGGTCATTTTTTATTTTTGAATAACTTCCATCGTTGAGCAGATTCTGGATTTTGTTGTTGTATGAATATTTATCCATAATAACAGTAGCGTTGCCTTTATCGGCTGAGAGGATGACTATATCACTTCTGTTTTTTAAATTCGCGAGTTCAGAGCGTTCATTTTTGCTGATGTTACTAATGGGTTTCTTAGCATTCTTAAAAATAGTGGCTATTTCAGCTCTCGCAACGTCTGCTTGGATGTGTCCTACGCCTTTGAGGGCTACATCGACCTGAGAGATGATATCATCTATTGGTATGTGTTTTGGGGTGACAGCAAAATTTAGTCCCCTAGCCAGTACTGTTTTCAGATTGTCCGAAATCGGGGTGCTACTCTGATTAATGACGATTTTGTTAACATCTAGTTTTGTTATATGTGGAACTGGGTTCTTCTTTGATAGGTGGTTGAATTTAGAAATCAGGTTAGCTTTACATTTGACTGACAGTGACTCAGCAGAAGAAGCAGTCATGTTGTCTACGTGATTCCAATCAGAAGGTGACATTTTTTGTGTTAACATTAAATGGGCTTGTAGGAGAGTCCTGTCTAAAGTATCGAGTTCAAATCGGAGTAGCCTTATCCTCTCTGAGATTAAAGATAGGCTGGCCTTAAGCAGAATCTGTTTAGAATTCGGAGAAGATACAGCAGCAGAAGTGAGTGTGAAAGCGATGAGTATTACTTTGTGATCACGGCATCTTTTGAGGAAGGTCAGCGTCTCGATGAGTTGCGACTTCTTGTCCCCTTGTCTTTTAAAAGTTCTAACAGATCGGTTGAAAGCCCTCCCCATAGAGGTTATCAATTCTAGATTTAAAGCTTTTGTGACTGCTAGGATCCATACTCTTTGGTTCTATTGGGTAAAGTCACGTAGGTGAAAATAAAATAACAAAAAATCACGACGTTTCGGCCACAACACAAGCGGCCTTCATCAGGTGAAGGGACGAGACTGTCTGGAGGACAGCGCTGGAGTGGGAGAAGCCACGCTTAGATCACGACCTTTAAGCTGTGTGAGAAGAAAAACACAAAGCGCCTTGACAAAGGAATTAGCATATAATTTAGCATTGAAATGGCTCCTTGAAATAGCTAAGTTAAAGTATACACATCCGCAGATGTACCCCTTGACAAAGGAATTAGCATAGAAGTTAGCATTGAAATAGCTGAGTGATTAGCTTATAACTGGTCACAGAAATAGCTATGTTAAAGTCAGAGCATATACATTCACCGAGGCACCTAGTACTCATCAAACAGTAGAATTTAGCGAAACACAACCATGCTCAGACAGCGGACCTTTAAACTGTGTGCGAGCAAACAAGGTGTTCTGACAAAGAAATTAGCATAAAAATTAGCATTTGATTGGCGGATTTTAGGAAAGAGGTGGTGTACGTGCCGTTTGGCGCGAGGGGGAAGGGGGGGAGGGGGAGTTTACCTATTGACGGTGTGAAAAGGGAATTTATAAGAGCTGCGAAAGTTTGGGGTACCACTACTTGAAAAATATACTGTACCATTGAAATTAGTTTAATGTTTAGTTCGATTTAGAACATCTTTCCAATGGTTGCTTAATTTGAAACCATCCTCTCGGTTGAAATTGTGTCTGTGTTTGTAGATCTGAATTGCTTCATGAACAAATCTCTGATAAAAGCCCGTGGGTTTGCAAAGAACCTTGGTATCGGAGAAAATTATATCGTGATCCCCCACAGCGTTGTAACAGTGATAAGCCACGGCAGAAGAATTCGTTTTGCCGTGTTTCAAATCTTATTTGTGGTCGCGAATTCGGTCAGAGACATGTCGCTTTGTTTCACCGATATAGCAATCACCGCAGGTACAACTCAATTTGTAAACCCCGGGTTACTGTAAATCAGGAATGACATCCTTCACGGATGGGATCAGATCACGAATTTTGTGTACTGTATTGAACCGGACCTGGATCTTGTGTTTGTTTAGAATTTTGGAAATCTTTTTAGTAACGCGTGCTATATATGGAAGTGTGATGGTTTTGACCGGAGTATCAAGTGGGTGGGTTTCCTGTAGGGGGTTTCTGTAGACAGAATGCCCCAATGAGCCATCAGGTCTCCTCTCAAACAGAACATCTAAGAATGGTAGCTTGCCATCTTTCTCCACTTCCATGGTGAATTTGATGGCGGGATGTCTGGAATTGATGTGGTGTAGGAAAAGGTTCAGAGCTGGGAGGCCATGTGGCCAAATGACGAAAGTGTCATCCACATATCTCTGTCTCTCCCTCCATACAGAAACAACCACTTGATACTCCGGTCAAAACCATCACACTTCCATATATAGCAGGCGTTACTAAAAAGATTTCCAAAATTCTAAACAAACACAAGATCCAGGTCCGGTTCAATACAGTACACAAAATTCGTGATCTGATCCCATCCGTGAAGGATGTCATTCCTGATTTACAGTACCCCGGGGTTTACAAATTGAGTTGTACCTACGGTGATTGCTATATTGGTGAGACAAAGCGACATGTCTCTGACTGAATTCGCGAGCACAAATCAGATTTGAAACACGGCAAAACGAATTATTCTGTCGTGGCTGATCACTGTTACAACGCTGTGGGGGATCACGATATCATTTTCTCCGATACCAAGGTTCTTTGCAAACCCACGGGCTTTTATCAGAGATTTGTTCACGAAGCAATTCAGATCTACAAACACAGACACAATTTCAACCGAGAGGATGGTTTCAAATTAAGCAACCATTGGAAAGATGTTCTAAATCGAACTAAACATTAAACTAATTTCAATGGTACAGTATATTTTTCAAGTAGTGGTACCCCAAACTTTCGCAGCCCTTATAAATTCCCTTTTCACACCATCAATAGGTAAACTCCCCCTCCCCCCCCTTCCCCCCCCTCCCCGCGCCAAACGGCACGTACACCACCTCTTTCCTAAAATCCGCCAATCAAATGCTAATTTTTATGCTAATTTCTTTGTCAGAACACCTTGTTTGCTCGCACACAGTTTAAAGGTCCGCTGTCTGAGCGTGGTTGTGTTTCGCTAAATTCTCCTGTTTGATGAGTACTAGGTGCCTCGGTGAATGTATATGCTCTGACTTTAACATAGCTATTTCTGTGACCAGTTACAAGCTAATCACTCAGCTATTTCAATGCTAAATTCTATGCTAATTCCTTTGTCAAGGGGTACCTCTGCGGATGTGTATACTTTAACTTAGCTATTTCAATGAGCCATTTCAATGCTAAATTATATGCTAATTCCTTTGTCAAGGCGCTTTGTGTTTTTCTTCTCACACAGCTTAAAGGTCGTGATCTAAGCGTGGCTTCTCCCACTCCAGCGCTGTCCTCCAGACAGTCTCGTCCCTTCACCTGATGAAGGCCGCTTGAGTTGTGGCTGAAACGTCGTAATTTTTTGTTATTTTATTTTCACCTACGTGACTTTACCCAATGGAACCAAAGAGTACAAATCAATTTACCTAAATCGGATGTTTTCACTCAAGGAAATTCAACCTTACCCCACTTCTACGTAAGGTCGATTTTGCCACTCGGGAAGGGAATAATGACGTGGCGAGCGGAAAATAGTCACGTTCACTTAGAAATTCCAGACAGCGTCAGCTGTGCAAATTTTCATGACTCCAGAGCTCAGCGTTGGAGAGGTTTTTGCTGCTTCGCACAAACAGATGGAATGTTCTGCTTCATATTTTAGATAGCAGTTCTACCCGTTCTTCGCACGGAGGATATGTATTGAACTCTGAGAAGCCAATGGCTTCATCGGCCAGGAGCGAAGCGCCACCTAAAATCTCCCGGCACGCTGTTAACAGCTCTAAGCATTGCAGAGCGCTTAACTCAGAGGTGTTGCGGGTTGACGCCAGACACTTCATGGTCATTTCCCCCCCCCCCAAAAAAAAATACATGTATGTGTACGCAACACATGCATGGGTATATGACATTGCTTACTTAGGCCCATATAATTATATTCGTATGTATAGCACATTGTCCTGTACAGGGTGTGTTGTCCTTGAATGTACCCATAATTAAATAATCGTAATTATACATCTAATTGAACTGTGCGGTTCAAGTTTCAAGTTTGCTATGTTCATGCAGATGAGAACCCAAGAGACCAGGATGGTCTCATGTGAAGACTGACCTGGGCCATTCGGATGGGCAGTAGGGAGAGTGATGAACACCATGTATCCAATTGAGATAATTTGCGGTGTAATTTTCGCCAAACGTGGACCCTGACGCCAGCGCACAGTGGTCCCACTCTTGCGAACTACGCCAAGGGATCTTTAACGTGTCCCCCTGGCTGAAATATTGGCAGCAAAAATAATCCTTACCGTGCTTGCATTTAACGATTGCGAAAACCTCGAGCGAATCCGTGTCGGCAGCACGCACAGAGGCGCGTGCCGAGTGCACAAAAATGTCTCCGCCTTGGTCATTGTGCAAAATCACCAATTCCTAAATAACTGCATCCGTTGGTCATCCATCTTTCTAGAGTGGTCGCCGATAGCAGCACACGAGAAAAGCACGTGATGTTGGCAAACACCTGGGACTTTTAAATCTCGATATGATGCGTGTCAACGCGATGGTCGACATGTGGCGGTCGAGAGGAGGGCATGAGACACAGATGATGAAATCTTCACATTACCAAGTGTGTATGGGTTATGTGATTTCATAAACATAGCTAGGACTGCAGTCTACTGTAATCCATTTTCTTCAGTGATTGGTGGACACCCATGTAACAGGTACATTCACAATCTTATACAGTAAACGTGTACATTGAGACATTAAATGCATGCTGTTAGAATTATGATGTATATGTATTACTATTAGGGATGTTCCAGATTTTCAGATTAATCTGAAAAATATCGCAATCCAGGCTGAGACGTAAAATTTGGGACAAAATAAATAAATATTCTTTATATTGATCTGAAAAAGTGATGTCACAAACAGGTGGCATCACCTTCACGCCAAGAGTGGTGTCACTTGACAGGAGGTAATTGCCACATGACATCACTTGTTAAAACCCCAAAACGCATAAAAATTAGGACATCGTGTAAGTGGTCAAAAATCCATAAGAAGATCCATAATTGTTACAAATGCAAGCAAGTATTTTTTTTTAAATCAGAAAATCACCCATAGTATTTTACATGCATAAGCGTATCTGTACACACAAGTATGGGTGTGCATACACAAATACTAGGCGTGTAGCGATGCATAGACCGTAAACAAACGATTCCTACACCCACAAACGTTTGCATCTAATCGTGCATTTGGGAATTTGTTATTTACAAGTGATGCAAACGACGTCCGAGCGACACCGTACGCATCGCAGTCGGGCCAAGTTGAGTGAACGAAAACCGTAGAGACGAGAACGAAAAAAAGTGTGAAACAATACAAATGCGAGTTTCATCATCGATGGTGACCCACTGCAGGACCGGTGTTTTTATCGGTCGTAGTAACGACGCAGCGGATCAGAATCCTCGATTCCGTATGCTCGCAACACGTGTGGCAAATAGTGAACGTTAGAATCGCCCAGTAAACCGTTTGGCCAACGTTGGCCGAACGTTCACCCCTTGCGCTGGTCCAGATGTTCCACTTTTACTGGGAAACCACTTGCATTCCATCCGTGCAATCCACCTAATTGATCCGGTCACCTAATCCACCGCAGGTACTCGAGGTGCCGCGTTCACCACATTTGGTAATTAAAACCAAATTGTTTAATCTTGAATCTATCGCAGCGCCCGAGTGATGCTGGGTGGTGGGGGGGGGGGGGTAGTCTTATTCGTACATGCCTAATATTTACCTACATGCATAACCTGCGCGCACAGGATAGTACTGGCGTAACGCATGTAGCCAGTTTTCCGCCTTCAAAAGTGCCTTTATTTTTTAACAAAACAGGAGAGACGCGAGCAGCCCAGCTGCGGAGAGCTATCCTCCGGAAACGATGCTTGCGTTCCTCTGCACGGCTACCTCCTGGGGCGACAACCTGTGGTTAATCCCAACATTGCTCCCTGCCATAGCTGCTCGTGCGTTAGGAACGTATTGTTGCTGCATCCAGCGCTGTTGACAAAACGGCGTTCACAGTTCACATGTAGTTCACATGTAGTTCACGCAGAGTTTCAGTGCAGCGTGCAACGTGTGCCTAGCTTTGAACTATTGTGTCGTGTTGTTTTAGTTTCCTGCCCCCCCCCCCCGCCCCCCTCCCCGAATATATTTCACGTTAAGTGTATTTTTTTTTCGGCGCAGGTGAGAAGCAAAATAAAAATTGGCGCAAAAACAACTTTCGGCACGTAAAATATAAAAATCGAAAAAATAAAAATATAAATGAATGTTAAAGAAGATATTCCCTATGGCGCTTGTCGATGTGATTTCCAATTATGCTGTCAATGTCGCGCGTATCCATTTGAAAATCCTGCATAGCAGCGCACCACCCTGTGTGCCACGCACTAACAAAAATAAATCCCCCGAAAATTCAGTTATTGAAAAACGCGACATGTTTCGAATGCCAACCCCCTTCAAAGCACCGTCTATACGTACACACGCAAACCTGAACAGGCTTAGGCTGAAATTAAGCAACAATGCGGATGCCGAATTTTTTTAATTCTGTCATGTTTGGATTTGACATCCTTCAACACTTCCAGACAATACTTTCGCAGGACCCAAGCTTGCAAACGACAAACACACACACACAAGTTTTAGCCCACGGAATTTTTAAGAGGGCAAATCGCAGTTTTCGGATTTTAAAATCTGATGTCATGTTTGGAATGTGTCACCCTTCAGCATCTCCAGATGCAAACTTGATTAAGTCTGAGTTTGTGAAAAAATAAGACGCCCAAGTCTAAAATGTTTTGGTCTTACATTTGAGGGGCCTGTCATTAAAATGGCGGTTTTTCAATTTTTCCAACTCGTAAATGTCGAGACTCCGCTCTCGTTCTTTAAATTTTAAGCTCTCCAAACGCTTTAGAACATCATTATAATTGACATCGCTCGCTCGGTGAACTTACTCGCCACTGTAATTAGATTGGGGAGGCAGGAATGGTTATGTTAAGTCGCTTATTATTACTGGAATCTTTAGATGTTAATAATGATTTAGTTGCGGTTGATGATCAAATGTGACGGTGCTGTCGTAGGGTCTCTAGCAATTGCACCACAATCGAGGGGTGTCCCAGAATAACCTGGTAACCCACACTTATTATTGTTCTCTCTAACCCCACGTGTGACTTCTTTGAAGCGCTTGACAATACAACTTTCCCCGTACAGATGTTCCGCACAGTGGCCTTAAAACATTCGCTCTCATCATCTCTTCCATCCCCTTACTCTCTTTTACAAAGCCCTACCTCTCACGAAGGTGTCCTGCTTGTGTGGGTTATCAAGTTTTCCTAACACGCCCGCCAGTTGCAGTAGAATCTGGATATAAGCACACCCTTTACAGAGCAAGGCCACCAGTGTAACGTAAGAATGTGTTGCCATATAAGAACTGTGCTTATAGCAGGTGTGCTTATATCCAGCTACTTATCTGTTTTATTTGCCAATGATTATTGCCCAGGGTCCACAGCATGGCGACTAGTCGCTCGTGACGCCGACGTGCAGTGTTGTCAACGCAAACCACAATGACATGCGATTTGTGTTCTAGAAGTGTCTGCATGCGACCCCTAATGGCCTGCGGCCTAACCGCGCACCAATCTCGTCTGAGCAAGTTTTGAGCCTGGATACTGCTCGGATGGGCGACCACCTTGCACAAAATACAGGTGCAGTAGTCGTGGGCATTCCGGGCAGTGCAGCTAAATCCATTTTGTGTCTGTACTCCCCCTGACCTTTATCAAGACACACTGACGTGTGGTCAGATAACCCCTCACTACCGACTGCTGGGTGGCGTGAGCCCTTATCCAGCAGTGGATTGACAAACGGGGGATGTATACACGCACACGTATGGCTGTGTAGCCAAGACGAAAGATAATCCGGTTGATCTCTTCGAAACAATGGCATTGTATCGAACAAATTGTTCAGTCATTTTCACAAGTGAGGGGGAGAGAAAGAAGGGGGGGGGGTGGACCTTTTCCAACTCTGACCTCTTTTTAGCTCGCTGGTTGCCCCCAGTGGTCCGGCAGAGGCCGTGGTTTTATACCGGGGGTTTGTGCAGTGCACGGAATTTATAGCGGTCCGCATCCAGTTGGGCGAACCACCACACCCCCCGTACATTCCACGTACAACCAGAGGACCAGAGCCCCCCGCAGTCCATTCAGTCTTCACGCGTGGCGCGCCCGCACACGAGGAGGCCTTAAATTTCTCATGGAATATTTTCTGGGTCGCTGGTAGACCGGAGGAGGCACACGTGATTTTTTTTGTTTGTTTAGCCACGGCCGTAGTGTGAGAAGTGCGTACTGGACGTGGTGTGCCGTGTGTGGGATGTGGTTGAAATTAAAGCCCCGCTCCTCACATGCGCACCCGTGGGTGATAATAATAATACTGTCAGAATCTTTTTTTTCCCGTTCATTTACTCAGGAAATCCTGACTGTTTCTGAGATTTTGTATTCATGAAGTTCCAGCGTTCAGATGTTCGACCAATTCTTTTGTAACTTGTTTGGCTCGTGAGAGGAAACCGGAGTAACTCGGAGATTACCTGTGCATACGACATCTGTTGGCCAACTTGCAGCGCAAGGCCTAAAACTTCTGCTTTTCCCAGACAGTCTTCAAATTAAGCACTAAACCCAGGCTCTTCCCCGGTTGAGCTTCAAAGATCTGACGAGATTTGGTGCATTCTGGGTTAATTTTGTTATTTTGTGAGTTGCGGTTGCATTCAGATATTTTTTTAATCTAAACTACAGTTGACCTTAGAACCCTCAGACACGGGCGTGGGGAGTCCTGGCCTCGTGAAAGATCAGTGGACTTTCTTGCGTTGCCATGACCTTCCACTCGGCGGACTTTGGGAACGGTAGTGTGGTGGGGGTGGTGGGTGTTTGATGATTTTGCTGTAAAGGTTTCCTCTACAAAAGTGGGACACTCCTGGGTTTTGCCACCAAGTACTAAGTCATGTTATGCAGAGGGGTCAAATACTTATTTCCCTCATTAAAATGCAAATCAATTTATAAAATTTTTGACATGCGTTTTTCTGGATTTTTGTTGTTGTTATTCTGTCTCTCACTGTTCAAATAAACCTACCATGAAAATTATAGACTGATCATTTCTTTGTCAGTTGGCAAACGTACAAAATCAGCAGAGGATCAAATACTTTTTTCCCTCACTGTAAGTTCGATTACAGGGAATGACTATAACATGAATTGGAAGTGATATCTGGACCCCTTCAAACAAACCGCATTGGCCAGTGTGGTGCAGTATGGTCAAGCAACCCATATAATATGGGGAAAGGCATCATCCAGCAGTGGATTAATCTGAGGCTGTGAAAATTGGCTAAGCCTCGAACGCAGATGCACCACGTATACACTGCCGCCTCCTGTCTTATGCCATTGCCGACGAGAATGTTGCGCTCTCATACAAAATTAAAACTTTTTTATTTTACCAGGGCCCACTGAGCTGTAAAGCTCTTTTTTTTAGAAGCGACCTGGCCACAAATGATAGCTCAACGAAGTGGCTTATCGCGTGAAAATTTCTAGCAGCCAGATACTCCAAACGCATGCTTCTGAATGGGGAGGGAAAAACCGGAGGACTCGGAGAAAAAGCCACACGATCAAGGGGAGAACATCCAAATATACAGCAGCAGGCGTCAGGGTCGAGATTGAACCAACGACCTCCTGTATACCAGGCGAGGTAGTTAACATCTAGCCTCTGTGCTTGCAGCCCATCTTACCCGAGTGAATGTGAGCTTGCATTTGTTAGGGTCGCCGGCCCCCGGGATCTCCCCTGCCTGCGACCCTGTCCGCGAAGTACCGACGCTCCCAGACTCTCCACTAGTGTGGGAGCTGCCGCCGCCGCACTCCTCCCCCGGCGGGGAAAGGTCGTCGCGCTCCTGTTCCCCCCCCTGTGCCGTCCCCCCCCGAGTCCGGGTCTCCTGCCGGTGGGGCATCCCACTCGACCCCCCTGGGACCCGCTAGCGCTTCGCCGGCACCCAAACGCGACGCTCCCCGCCCGCGCAGTCCCACGCACCAATCACACGCGGGTAACAGGGGGTCAAAGGTCGGAGGGTAAGCGACGTCGTTCGTGCTCACTCCGACGCTTGGGGGGATTGGTTTAAACGGGTTTAAAGGGCTATGCGATGGGCATGCGTGCGAGACGGGTATCCGCTCGCAACGCAGGAGTCCGCAGCCGACGGTTCGTAGCGCACACAATCCACGCGGCGCCGCTCCACACACGCGGCGACCACCGAGAACAGCAAGCGAACCCACGCTTCCACTCTCTTTCCACACCCTCGCAAAAACCACCACACCAGTCTGTTATGTAACGACCACCGCGACAGCAAGCGCACCCACGCTTCCGCAATAACCACACCAGTCTGTTATGTAACGACCACCGCGACAGCAAGCGCACCCACGCTTCCACAAAAACCACACCAGTCCGTTATGTAACCGCCGACGATTTATTCCACCGCGTCGGCGAGCCCTTATTTAACCGAGTCAGTCGGGATCAGCGGGGCAGGACCGATCTATCTCTCGATAGTCGGCACTACACTCTACCTGTCCTTCTCCCCTTTACCCTCTCCGGTTTTGCTCTTAAGCTAAGTCCCAACTCCCTCTCTCTCCCTCTTACTCACGGTTCGTCGTCACTGCTGTCTGGTCCTCGCGGCGCGTCGATACGTCCCACGGACGTTCGCGCGGCTGGACTCGGGAGTTGACGGGCCTGGGGTTGACTCGAGTAGCCAGAGAACCTTTTTCCTTCGCCCTGACCCGCTTTATTCTTTCTACATCAAAGGGGCTACCTGGTGCCGACTCGCGGGCCAATCAGCTCGCTGGGATCACCCGCCAATCGGTAGGCCCATCTGTATCCCAGCATCCCCCGGGCCGTTGCTTTCAGCGACGTCCGCATCTAAATTTACCTGCTCAGCGACCCTCCAGCCAGAGGGCGACCCTGCTTTCCCGCCGCTCGTGGCTCTGCCCTCCTACCTGCCTGCTGACCCGTGTGTGTTGTGTGTGCTGTCTACCCGCGGTGGCTCGGCAGCCCCGTCGTGACCATGTAATTACAACCAAAGTCACGGCGCCGCGGTGGGTGTTAGCGTCGGGGGAGACCGTCCAATTCCCTGGCTGCAGGAAACCGTGAAGATTATCCCTTTACGAGGGCTTCTGGGTGAAAACCTGTCGGCCAGGGTGTCTCCCCACGCGCTCTAATGGTGGGGGAGTGCGTGCGTGTGTGTTCCGGTGGGGGGGGGGGGTGGGGAGGTGGTGGGGTGGAGCAATGTCGGCCTCGTCGCTCGGAGCGGCGA
Source organism: Petromyzon marinus (assembly GCF_048934315.1). Taxonomy (NCBI): domain Eukaryota; kingdom Metazoa; phylum Chordata; class Hyperoartia; order Petromyzontiformes; family Petromyzontidae; genus Petromyzon; species Petromyzon marinus. The sequence continues at coordinate 1,301,057 of NW_027423016.1, forward strand.
GATCGCAGGTGGGCCGCCCGCCGATCGGCTCCGTGGCGGCGGCATCACATAGCCCCCCGAGGTGCCAGTCCCCGTCCCGGGTTGACTGGAGCACCTCGCCTGGGCCGCGCTCACGAGGTAGCGCTGCGGGGTCCGGGGGATCCGCCCGGATCTTGTGGCTGGCCTCGGGGGAGGTGGCTCCGTCCTCGGGGTTTCCTGCAGCGGTCTCCTTCTCCACTCCAGTGGCTCCTCCGATCCCTCGGCACCTGGGGGCTGGGGGACAAACTCCGCGGCAGCGGGGTTTAAGGGGCGGCGTCCCCGCGTCCTCTGGCGGGGCCGGGACGCCTCGGGGCTGGGGGCACGGCGGGGCCCATGTAGTGCGCGAGGCCCCCGAGCACGGGTGGCGCAGGGGCACCGGGGTTTCGCGGTACTCGGGCAGCGAGGTTCTCCCCCGCCGGGGCTGCCCTCCATGGTTTTAAGCGGCGGACGTTAACCACCGTTTCTCGGCCCCTCTCTCCACCCTGGATTAATACCGTCCAGGGAGAGATCTGCCGTACCACGGTCCAGGGGCCCCGCCAGTAGGTGGTCAGCTTCCCCACCTGTCCGGCCCCGACGCGAGGGGTGTGTAGCCACACCTTGGTACCTGTCAAGAAAAGGGGGGGCTCCACGCGGGGTCGGGTGCTCTGTTCCTGTCGCCGATGCGCGGCCTCCCCTTGCGGGTAGGCCCGGTCCCGGACCCCTCGTAGGGTCTCCATCAGATGTTCCACGGGGCGACTCCCTTCCTCCGTTTGGGGTGGAGGAATGCCGAACAGCAAGTCTGCGGGTAGACGAGACTCACGACCAAACATCATTAGGAACGGGGTTTGTCCCGTCGATGTGTGCACCGTGGTGGCGTAGGCGAACAGGGCGTAGGGGAGGTGTTCGTCCCAATCCCGTTGGTTTGCGGCCGCCATACGCTTGAGCTTTCCGGCCAGAGTCTGATTCATACGTTCAACCATACCGTTCGCCTGGGGGTGGTACGCCGTGGTTCGGTCTTTCTGGATCCCGAACTCCCGGCACAGCGCCTGAAACAACTCGGCCTCGAACTCGCTACCCTGGTCGGTAAGGACTCGCTCCGGGATCCCGTGCTTAAGTACATAGTGCTCCACGAACGCCCGGGCTACTACCAGGGCCGTTTTATCGGGGATGGCCACCGCCACGGGGTAGCGGGTGAAGTATTCCACCGCTACGAGGATATAGCGGTTGCCCCGGTGGGATCGTGGGAATGGCCCCTGGAGATCGATGCCGACCAGCTGGTTAGTCCGACTGACGCGGAACGGCCTTAGGGGTACTTGGTATCGTGCCGGTTTCGGCCCGCACTGCTGACAAGCGCGGCAGCCCTGTACCCAGGCGGCCACATCTTGCGTCAATTTGGGCCAGAGATACTGGCGACGCAGAGTTTCCCGAGTGCGCCGTTCCCCGTCATGGCCCCCGAGCGGGTGGTCGTGTACCAGCCGTAGCAGCTGGGGTCGCACCTGGGCGGGAACACAGATGCACCCCGGCTGGCCGGCCTCGGTTAACTCCCGTACCACCCCGTTCTGCACACACAACCGGGCATACAAACCGCTCCAGGGCCCTGGTAGGGTGCTTTTCCCCTCCCGCAGGGCCGCTTCCACTGCCGCCAGATCCGGATCCCGCTGCTGGGTCTGCCTCAGCTGCTCGTCGCTCAGGCCCGGGAAGGCGCAGCCGACGTCCTCCTGGATCCGTCCGATCGGGGCGGGGTGGTCCACGTGGTCCCGAGTCGTGGGCCCTGCGCTCGCCGGGCGGCCGACTGGGTCCGCGCCTCCACCTGTGGGGGTCTCTGTGGCGCATACCGCACTCTCTCTCGCCGGGGGGGGGTTAGGTTCAGCGGGTTCCCGGGGGTCCGTTGCCTGTCGGCAACGTCCCCCCGTGAAGCACGGGCAGGCCTCCTCCGCCCTCGTCTCGGCACACACCGCGGGTCGCCGTGATAATGCGTCCGCGTTTGCATGCGTCCGCCCCGCCCGGTATTCGATCTGCAGGTTGTACTCCTGCAGCTGCGCCAGCCATCGGGCCATCTGTCCCCGCGGTTCCTTGAAGGTGAGGAGGAACTGCAGAGCATAATGGTCCGTGCGCACTCGACATTTCCTGCCGTATAAATACGGCCGAAACTGTTTACACGCGAAGATCACAGCGTACAATTCCTGACGGGTCACACAGTAGTTCAGCTCGGCCCCGCTCAGGGTCCGGCTGGCGTACGCAATCACCCGTTCCACCCCTTCCTGCACCTGCGACAACACCGCACCCAGCCCGCTGCTGCAGGCGTCGGTGTCCAAAATAAAGTCGGAGGTAAAATCGGGGAAAGCCAGTGTGGGGGTGTGTGTGAGGTGGTCTTTGAGGGTGGTGAAGGCCGTCTGGCAGGCCTCCGTCCACTGATAGGGGTGCTTGGGGGAAGTGAGTTGGGTGAGGGGGCGTGCAATCTCGCTGAATCCCTTTACAAATCGACGGTAATAGGTGGCGAGCCCCAAGAATGACCTTATCTCCGACAGGTTTCTTGGCTGTGGCCAATCCACTACGGCGCGTACCTTGTCCGGATCGGTGCGCACCCCCGCCTCGCTGACGCGATGTCCGAGGTACCCCACCTCGCGCTGTGCGATGTAACACTTACGCGGCTTGAGCTTGAGATGAGCCGCTCGCAGTCGCTGGAACACCTCCCGTAACCTGGACCAGTGCTCAGACAGAGATCTACTGAACACGATCACATCATCCAGGTAAATCAGGCATTGCTCCCACTGCAAGCCCCGCATCACCAACTCCATCAGCCGCTGGAACGTCGCGGGCGCGTTGGTGAGCCCGAACGGGAGTACTCGAAACTCGAATAGCCCCATCGGGGTGGTGAATGCGGTTTTTGGCCGATCCTCCTCCGTCATCTCCACCTGCCAGTACCCGGACGCGAGATCGAGGGTGGAAAAATACCGCGCTCCGGCGAGGCTGTCAAAGGTGTCGTCGATGCGCGGTATGGGGAAGGCGTCGCCGAGGGTGACTGCGTTTAGTTTGCGGTAATCGACGCAAAACCGGGTTGACCCGTCCTTTTTTGTTACTAGCACCACCGGGGCAGACCAGGGGCTCGCCGAGGGCTGAATTATGTTATCGCGGAGCATGTCCCTGACCGCCTCTTTGATCTGGGCGCGTTCGGGTGCGCCCACGCGGTACGCGGGGAGTTTTATGGGTCGGGCGGCCCCGGTGTCGATTTGGTGCTTAACGAGATCTGTGCGACCCACGTCTGAATCGTGTTCGCTGAACACGTCGGCGTACTCCCGCAGTAACCCGCGTAGCTGATCGGCCTCTCCCTTGGGTAAATCTGCCCAAGGTACGTGTACCGCGTCAAGAAGGGGGACGACCTCGGCGTGGGGAGTCGGGCCGACTCGCCAGGCCAGGTCTTGTTGGTCCTCGGGGCGACCGGGGTCCTCCGCCCAGAGTGCGAATACCGAGTCGCTGGAGTGGCGCGCGTGTAGGGGGTGCACGGTGGCTACTGTGGTGCGCCGTCGTAGTATTGCTGGGGTGCCGTGGGGGTTAAACACACGCATGAACAATCGGCCCCCATCGGCGTTTACCAATGTGGCTGACCCCACAACCCCGTATCGTTTTGCCAACTCCGGGTGAGGAGTTAGCATTACCTCCCCCGATGGTCGGTGCGCGGGGTCGGTGGAGGGTGTCGCCACAGGTACCAGCATCTCGGCGAGCGGCCCGATGGTGACGGCCGTCGTCAGGGTAGCGGCCACAGGTGTGAAGCGGGGGCGATTCGGCTCCCGTCCCAGGAATGGAATCCGTTCCCCGCTGCCTTCCACGGTGGCGCACCGCTGTCGGGGCTGCACGTTGAGCCCCAGCTTTTCCAGGAGGTCGGTACCTGCGATACACTCGTGGCACAGCACACTCGAGACGTAGAACTCCTGAGTGCACACCTGGTTTCCGAGACGGACCTCGAGGGAGATCCTTCCCAGCAACCCCATCCCGGCTCCGCTCGCTGTGTGCAGCGCGCAATCCGGGGCCGGCAGGCGGCTCACGTCAACCCCGAGCACGCTGCAGTGCGCGGCGCTCACGAGTGAGGCTACGGCCCCCGTGTCCAGTAGGATCCGGGTGCGCTGCCCGTTCACCTGTCCTTCCACCAGTGACGTGGCCCCCGTGATTCCTGCCACCAGCTCCCGTAGCCAGTCGCCCGTCCTCACCGCGTCCTTGGGTGTTGTGGCCGTGACCTGTGTGGGTGTCACTTGCTTACCATTATTATTATCGTCGTTTTGTTTCGGGACCTCGGTGATTGCACCCCTAGGTGGTCCACTCTCTAGGGGGCGTTGGCGTTTAACCCTTCGGTATATCTAGCGCGGGCGATCTGTGGGCAGTCTCTCATGAGATGCCCCTGACGGCCGCACATATAACACGCCCGGGGGGGGGTGGCGGCTCCATAGTGGGCACCCTGCCCGCTCCCTCTCCCCCCCGTGCGCCGCTGCCCAGACTCTGCTTCTAGTCGGGCTACCCTCCCAGCTAGCCCTCCCAACTCGGTCTGAATCGTCTCTACCGTAGTCTGCAGCGTAGTCACATGTGCCCGTACTTGGGTTACGTTGTTGTCCACTTGGGTTACTTTGTTGTCAATCCCCCCGATGCCCGCCTGTATCCCCGCTACCCATCCCGGGGTGGTCTCGCGGGATACCGGAGGCCCCCTTTCCCGACCCCCTACCATCCTGGTGAGCTCCTGTTCCTCCTCTTCCTCCTCGGTGGACAGACTTGCGATGGTGCGCTCCCGTCCCAGTCCTCGGAGCTGTGCGCGTTCGCTAGAAATTCTTTCACATTTGCGCGCGCGCTCGACAAGGGCATCAAAGGAGAGGCGCGTACAGTTCACGTCTGGCTGCCACCACGCCGTGCGCATTAAGTATCGCTGGATTTTCTCTGTGGCCAGCTCCTCAATCGCTTCCGTGGTGTGCCTCGGGCGTGCGATCTTTGTTAGCTCACGCACATCCTCGGCATAATCGCGCAGGTCCTCGCCGGGTTGGCGACGGCGTGCCTCTAAGGCCGCTTTTGCCTCCTCCTCATCGCGCGTACCGAAGCGCAGATCAAGTCGGCGCATCAGCTCCTCTAGCTGTGTCTGCGCGCTTGCGGGTAGGGCTTCCACAAAATCGGCTGCCCGCCCATCCAGATTCATATTAAGTTGACGTAGCGTCTGCGCGTCCGTCCACCCATTAATTTCCTTAGCCCCTAGGACGTTGCGGGCAAATGCTCTCCACGAAGGTGTACCCCGGCCAGTGAATATATGCCTTATTTTCGCGTGGGGTAACGCGGGGGTTCATCCCACTTCTGACACCATATTGTTAGGGTCGCCGGCCCCCGGGATCTCCCCTGCCTGCGACCCTGTCCGCGAAGTACCGACGCTCCCAGACTCTCCACTAGTGTGGGAGCTGCCGCCGCCGCACTCCTCCCCCGGCGGGGAAAGGTCGTCGCGCTCCTGTTCCCCCCCCTGTGCCGTCCCCCCCCGAGTCCGGGTCTCCTGCCGGTGGGGCATCCCACTCGACCCCCCTGGGACCCGCTAGCGCTTCGCCGGCACCCAAACGCGACGCTCCCCGCCCGCGCAGTCCCACGCACCAATCACACGCGGGTAACAGGGGGTCAAAGGTCGGAGGGTAAGCGACGTCGTTCGTGCTCACTCCGACGCTTGGGGGGATTGGTTTAAACGGGTTTAAAGGGCTATGCGATGGGCATGCGTGCGAGACGGGTATCCGCTCGCAACGCAGGAGTCCGCAGCCGACGGTTCGTAGCGCACACAATCCACGCGGCGCCGCTCCACACACGCGGCGACCACCGAGAACAGCAAGCGAACCCACGCTTCCACTCTCTTTCCACACCCTCGCAAAAACCACCACACCAGTCTGTTATGTAACGACCACCGCGACAGCAAGCGCACCCACGCTTCCGCAATAACCACACCAGTCTGTTATGTAACGACCACCGCGACAGCAAGCGCACCCACGCTTCCACAAAAACCACACCAGTCCGTTATGTAACCGCCGACGATTTATTCCACCGCGTCGGCGAGCCCTTATTTAACCGAGTCAGTCGGGATCAGCGGGGCAGGACCGATCTATCTCTCGATAGTCGGCACTACACTCTACCTGTCCTTCTCCCCTTTACCCTCTCCGGTTTTGCTCTTAAGCTAAGTCCCAACTCCCTCTCTCTCCCTCTTACTCACGGTTCGTCGTCACTGCTGTCTGGTCCTCGCGGCGCGTCGATACGTCCCACGGACGTTCGCGCGGCTGGACTCGGGAGTTGACGGGCCTGGGGTTGACTCGAGTAGCCAGAGAACCTTTTTCCTTCGCCCTGACCCGCTTTATTCTTTCTACATCAAAGGGGCTACCTGGTGCCGACTCGCGGGCCAATCAGCTCGCTGGGATCACCCGCCAATCGGTAGGCCCATCTGTATCCCAGCATCCCCCGGGCCGTTGCTTTCAGCGACGTCCGCATCTAAATTTACCTGCTCAGCGACCCTCCAGCCAGAGGGCGACCCTGCTTTCCCGCCGCTCGTGGCTCTGCCCTTCTACCTGCCTGCTGACCCGTGTGTGTTGTGTGTGCTGTCTACCCGCGGTGGCTCGGCAGCCCCGTCGTGACCATGTAATTACAACCAAAGTCACGGCGCCGCGGTGGGTGTTAGCGTCGGGGGAGACCGTCCAATTCCCTGGCTGCAGGAAACCGTGAAGATTATCCCTTTACGAGGGCTTCTGGGTGAAAACCTGTCGGCCAGGGTGTCTCCCCACGCGCTCTAATGGTGGGGGAGTGCGTGCGTGTGTGTTCCGGTGGGGGGGGGGGGGTGGGGAGGTGGTGGGGTGGAGCAATGTCGGCCTCGTCGCTCGGAGCGGCGAGATCGCAGGTGGGCCGCCCGCCGATCGGCTCCGTGGCGGCGGCATCACACATTCTGTGCTCTGGTAACCCGTAATTGTACACAAGCGAGAGTGAGAAAGTACACCACCAGCTTTTCAGGTCGCCCTATCCGATGAGAGCGATCAAACACGATGTGCGATTCTCAGAGACAGCAATAATATAATCCCATTCCTCTAGAATTACTGTCAGCTGTGCCCCTATGATAGGAAAGGTTATGCCACTCTTCAGAGGTGTAGAGGAGTAGAATGGGGAAGTGGCATCACTTGTGCTGTCCAGGGCGATGACGTGACGTCATGCGCTCGGGGCAGCAGAGTGACGTCACGGCTCCTGAAGGATAAAAAGGGGACCCCGGGACATAAGAGGGGTCGTAGCTGGAGAGTAGGGTCTGAGAAGGGTGAAACGGGGAGCCAGGGGCAAGAGGGTAGGGATAGGGGAGAGCACAGTGCCAGGCTAGACGTGGCTGTGCTCTTCGCTCGGCCGTGTTGGTTGATCCCACGGCCGGGGCAGAGGAGACAGCACAGGGCAGCCGGCTGTGTCGGGACCTAGCCCGGGACCCCTAACCCCTGGGGAGTTGTTCACCCCTGTGTATTGTTAAAGATTTGTAATAAAACCTTGGCAGAAGCCCCTACCTTACCTTAGCCTCCGAGTGAGTTGTCGGGAACTCCTTTACAACTGGTGTCAGGAGTGGTTACGCTGCCGTCGCTATGCCTAAATCGGGCGGGCGGCGTAAGAATCCACCAGCGAGATGCCGGGAGAGTGCTGACGATGTCGGGGAGGCTCCGGCTGCGACCCGGGGGCAGTCCGTCGCCATGGAGATGGACTCGGCGGGGCAGGTGGTGTCGGCGGTTGGGGGTCCCAGCGCACCACCGCCGGTGGCGGGGGGCGATGCCGAGGAGCAGTCGCAGCTGCTCCTGCGGGCGATCGAGCAGCTCACCGCCGCCCTTACAGAGGTGGGAGCGCGGACGCACCCACCCGGCCAACACTCCGCGTGGCACCGGCGGATTCCCGCCGCTTTGCCGCCCGCCAATTTGGAAGTTGGCGCCATTTTTCATGCGCCGCCGGAAGTGGCGGCCATGTTGGTGGGGGAGCCGCAAGCGGACGTCATTTCCGCTGCGACGCCGGAAGCGGCTGCCATTGTTGCGGCTGTGGCGGCCGCGGATGCGGCTGCGGATGCCGCCGCGGCTCCGCGCCTCGCCGTGTCTGCGAGCTTGCCCTCGGAGGCCGCAGCGCCGCCGGCCCTCTTCGCGGGCGGGGCCGCTGGGCTGGCTGTTGGCGATGCCGCGGGCCCACACCTCGTCGCGCCTTCAAGGTGGGTCACGGGCGCTAGTGCGCCTCCGCATTCCGCCGCGCCGGCGGGGTTGGCGGCGGCCGCTGCTGCACCTCCGCACCTCGCTGCGTCTACGGCGTGGCCCGGGGGGGCCGCAATGCGGCCGCTGCTCGCCACGTCTCCGGCGTGGCCCACGGGGGCCGCAACGCTGCCGCACCACGCCGCGTCGCGGGAGGATGCCGCGGATGCGGAGGCCGCCGCAGGCACGCACGCCGGCACCGCGGCTCCGTACGGCGCCGCGGACAGGTGGGTCGCGGGTGCTGTGGCGCCTCCACACCTCGCCGCGTCTACGGCGTGGCCCGGGGAGGCCGCAACGCCGCCGCCCCTCGCCGCATCGCGGGAGGTTGCTGTGGCTGCGGCTGCAGATCGATCCGTCGCCGCGCCTGCGGGGTGGCCCACAGGGGCCACCGCGGGGCCGTGTTATACCACCGCGTCTCCGGCGTGGCCTACGGGGGCCGCAGCGCCACCGCACCTTGATGGATGAGATGGATGAGAAGGAGATGCAGGTCTTCAAGTCTATTCCCCCGGCCGATAAGGCTACGCTTCCGACAGTGTACCTCCGGATGGCCGATGTACTCGAGCCGCCGTCCAGGACACGCCAGAAGTTTTCACTACGGCGACAGGAGGAGGGGGAATCTCCATTGGTTTTCCGCTGCACGCTCCTGGCCTTGGCACAGGCCACATACCCTGATATACAGGGCAGGGCGCTGGACTCGATGGTCCTGGAATGGCTACTCGACCTGGCACGTGAGCTGGGGATCGCTTTATCTATAAATAGCGATCACCAGATCACGTCGTTGGCGGTGGCCGAAAACATCCAGGTGCACCTCTCCCTCCGCCAACAGCCCCGGATGGCGGTGTGCGCGGGGATCCCGGCACCAGAAGAGGAGGCCGCCTCTCAGGGGGTGGACACCCTCGCGGCCCTGGCGATGCCCGGTCGTCGCGGGAGGGGGGCGGGTGGTCGCCGTCCGGAGCAGCGGGGGCAACCGGGACCTTCCCGCCCGCAGGACGCTGCCACGGTGACCTGCTTCCGCTGTGGTCAGCAGGGCCACATTGAGCGGGGGTGTAGGAATGCCCCGGGGGCCTTCAGCAAAGGGGCTCCAACTCCTCCCGGACCTTCATCGGCATCGAGCCCAGGGCCCCAGGCGAGTCGCGACGCATCACCCGCGCGGCCGCCCCCCTCACCTCATGCATCTAGCGGGGCTAGGGTTCATCGTCAGGTGGGTGTCCTCAAGGGGTCGGGTGCACCACCATTGTCACCCACTGGATGGCCCAGGATGACCCGCCACTGGAACACGCTGGCACATCGGATGGTGGCGGCAGCTGCTGGCTCCTCAGCGTTGGCGGGTTGCATGCAGGGGGTGCGAGTTCGCCTCTTGGTGGATACGGGGGCGTCTGCCACCATTATTTCAGAGGCCATTTTCAAGCTCCTACCCCACAGCGTCGGTCCGTTAGGGCCGGTTCGTGGGGCTTGTGTCGCCGCGAACGGCAGCAGTTTGGGCATATTGGGCCAAGTTATAGCATACCCCTTAGGTTGTGCAGACCGCTCAAAGGGGGCTCCACGGAGACAGGTATCCTCCTGTCTCCGTCGAGTTACTTTTCAAGGACGATGGAATTGGTGGGCGCCTTAACGGCCGTGTCGGGGGGCCAGGACCTTTTTCTACAGGTCCTCAATTCGGAGCCCACGCCGATCATAATCCCGGCCAGTGCCGTCCTGGCGCACGCGACCCCGGCTCCCCCACCCGAGAGCGCTGCCCCGGATGGAGGAGTCGTGGCAGGCGTGATGCGTGCGGGGGACTCTGACGCATCGTGGATCGCCACGTTGTGCGACGAGAATGCCTCGTTGTCCACCGGGGAGCGTCAGCAACTCCGCGAACTCATCGAGAGGTTCACCGATGTGTTTAGCCAAAGTAAGTTTGATCTGGGTCGCACTACTCTTTTGGAACACCACATAGATACGGGCGACTCAGCCCCTATTCGGCTTAATTCCCACCGCTTTAGCCCTGCGGAAAAGGAGCATGTCCGCTCGGCTGTCGACGAAATGTTGGCGGCGGACATCGTCTCCCCTTCCACTAGCCCTTGGGGTGTCCCCATTGTGCTAGTCAAGAAACGGGACGGGAGTCTCCGGTTCTGTGTTGATTTCCGTAAATTGAACAAGATCTCGGTGGCTGACGCATATCCATTGCCTCGCATGGATGATTCCCTGGACGCCCTCTCGGGCGCGCGGTTCTTTTCGACTCTAGATTTGCTCTCCGGCTTCTGGCAATTGCCGCTGGACGAAGCCTCTAGACCCAAGACAGCGTTCCGCACGCCCCAGGGGCTGTTCGAGTTCAATCAGCTTCCTATGGGTTTTCATTCGGCCCCAGCCACCTTCCAGCGTCTCATGGAGATGGTTTTGGCGGGGCTGCAGTGGGAGTCTTGTTTAATCTACTTGGACGACGTTATTGTTTTTGGGCGTCCGTTTGACGAGCACTTGCAACGCCTCGAGGCTGTGTTCGCCAAAGTGTGCGCTGCGGGCTTGAAATTTAAACCCCAGAAATGCCATTTGCTACAACCATCGGTGAAATATTTGGGACACTATGTTAGTGCGTCAGGTGTCGCCACGGACCCGGAGAAAACGGCTTGTGTCCGGACGTGGCCGACTCCCACATCTGTCGCGGAGGTGCGTAGCTTCGTCGGCTTCGCATCGTACTATCGCCGGTTTGTCCGCGATTTTGCGACGATTGCGAAGCCGCTGCACGCCCTCTCTGCCAAAGGCCAAAGGTTTTACTGGGGCGCGGAGGAGGAGGCTGCTTTTGCGACGCTTCGCACGGCCTTGGCGAATGCGCCGCCCTTGGGGTACCCTGATTTCTCGAAGCCCTTTCTGCTTGACACCGATGCCAGCGACATGGGCATTGCGGCAGTCCTGGCCCAGGTGGTCGACGGGGTGGAGAGGGTGGTAGCCTACGGCAGTCGGGTTCTGTCTCCGACGGAACAGCGATAATGCGTGACTCGGAGGGAGCTTTTGGCCATAGCTTTTTTTGTTCAATTGTATAGGCCCTACTTGTACGGTAGGCGGTTTACAGTCCGAACCGACCACGCGGCCCTGAAATATTCGCTGAGGATTGGTCAGCCCTCGGGTCAGCTGTCCCGCTGGCTCGAGGTGCTCCAGGATTACCCCTTTGACGTAATCCACAGAAAGGGGGCACTGCATGGAAATGCGGACGGTTTGTCCAGATTGCCGGCAGGCGGCGGGTGTGCTTGCGCCCTGGGCTCTAGCCATTGCAAGGCCCCAGGGGACGTCGCGGCCCAGTTGGTCGCGTCGGAATTTCTCATCTAAGCTGCCCAAGGAGGTGTGTGACCTCCTTGGCACCAAGAAAATCCGCACCTCGCCCTACCACCCCCAATCGGACGGGATGGTAGAGCGCTTGAACCGCACCCTCACTTCCATGCTGTGCCACCATGTGAACACGTCTCAATCGGACTGGGACCTGTTCGTCCCGGGGGTCTTGGCAGCGTATCGGTTGGCTCCTAATGCCTCAACGGGATTTTCGCCTTCTTATTTAATGTACGGGAGGGAGCCGGAGCCCCCGGTGCACGTCCGACTGGACGTGGGATCCTTCAGGAAGGGGTCGGCTGTGCCGGTCCCTTTGAAAGTTGCGCTTGACCGGCTGCGCGAGGCACGGCAGGCCGCTGTCGAGAATTCCGCCGGCCGGCAGGCGGCTAATGAGCGGCTGCCCAAACACCAGGCAGCGGGCCTCCCGTGGGTAGCGGGCCAGAAAGCGTGGCTGCATTGTCCCCAGGTCCCGGTTGGCACATCTGCCAAATTGCACCGCCCTTGGCAGGGTCCCGTTGAGGTCGTGGAAGTCCCCCGGCCGCAGTGTGTCCGGATTCGGTTCGGACGCCGGCGGTGGATAGTGCACCCGTCCCAGCTCAAACGCTATATTCCATCTACCCTGGGGGATCCACTTCCAACTCCGGGGCGGCCGGCGGGTGATGCGTCCGTCGTGCCTGTCCGGCCGGGTCCTGTTGACAGGGGCGGCGTTCGCCCTGTTTGTGTGCCCCCAGGGCCCTTCCAAGTAGCGGCGGCGGGGACCCCCCGGCCACCGGAGGCTACGGCGGTGGGCCTGTTGCCTGCGAACAGCCCACCTGCACCGGCGGCGGACGCCACACGGGGAAGCGGGCCAGCAGCGCATACCCGTTCAAGGGGGATGCGGTTCCAGTGATGGCCTGGGCGGCCATTCGTCGGACCCAGCCCCGGCGCCCGCTCGGCACTGCCGGCCGGAAGAAGCTGTCTTACTTTTTTTTTCCCGTTCATTTGGTTGTTGTTATTGTGATGCCTGGGATGCTGTGCTGTCCTAAGGTTGGGGTTTTCTTGCAGCCGGGTCGGCTGTTTTTTTCACAGGGGGGGGGTAATGTAGAGGAGTAGAATGGGGAAGTGGCATCACTTGTGCTGTCCAGGGCGATGACGTGACGTCATGCGCTCGGGGCAGCAGAGTGACGTCACGGCTCCTGAAGGATAAAAAGGGGACCCCGGGACGTAAGAGGGGTCATAGCTGGAGAGTAGGGTCTGAGAAGGTTGAAACGGGGAGCCAGGGGCAAAAGGGTAGGGATAGGGGAGAGCACAGTGCCAGGCTAGACGTGGCTGTGTTCCTCGCTCGGCCGTGTTGGTTGATCCCACGGCCGGGGCAGAGGAGACAGCACAGGGCAGCCGGCTGTGTCAGGACCTAGCCCGGGACCCCTAACCCCTGGGGAGTTGTTCACCCCTGTGTATTGTTAAAGATTTGTAATAAAACCTTGGCAGAAGCCCCTACCTTACCTTAGCCTCCGAGTGAGTCGTCGGGAACTCCTTTACAGAGGTATGGGGTGCTCTCCTTTCCTTCTCACCTCATCTATGCCAACCGTGTCACGATGTATTTATTTCAATTGTGCCTCTCGTTCGCCAGTCTGATTCTTCAGCTTGTGTACGTCTTGTATCGAGTAATTATCGAATCAAGAAGGCGTCCTGTTCTTACGCGGTGCTAAATGGATCGCTACATCCCAGGACCATGAGAGATGCCAACGGTTTTGGGAGTGGATTATGGCTGATGAAAATGATGAACATACACATGAACCCAGAAATCTGAGTTGAATTCGCAGCCGTGACTCACATCAGTGGAGAGTTACATATTTATTCATCGTCGCTGGGACTTCCCCCATTTACCATCCCACACTGACCAGCGTGGTGAAGTATGGTCAAATAACCTTAATGACCGACATGCATGGGGATGCCTTCATCCAGCACTGGATTGACAAAGGGATTCAAATGATCATTGTTATTATATATATAAAAAAACATGTTTCAAATTCTGTTTTTTGTTTTGTGTGTAGCCCTCTGCTATCCACCGTGCTACAATGGAGGTACCCGCTTGAACAGTAACCGGTGTGCTTGTTCCAAGGGATACATGGGTGCGCGATGCACCATCGGTATGTATTTCCTTTATCTTACCATTCAGCGACACGTGTGCGCATTTCATAATTTTTTTGGGGAGTTTGTGCCATCTGCATTTCATAAAAAACCCATCAATGTTTAGTTTTACATACTGCGTCGTTCATGCAAATTACGCCTCACAATCGCCGTGGAACTACAGACGAGCTGGAAGAGACAGCAGCCTGCGCGAGGTGAGCGGGCGCATTCATAAATTGCCCAAGCTCTGCTGATCTCAATATATTAAGATTTTTCAACCAAATAATGAGCGATTATATGTGGCAGATTAAGAGGTCTGCAGGTGTGTGTGTGTGTTTAGCAATGGAAAGTGATAACAAGGTCAATAAGGCAAGATCCTTTGCATGTGACAACCACCTATGGCTCATTGCTGGAAACCCTTATTCTTAAAAAGTGTGTTCACGCTGTGTTCACGTGAAAGTGTTTCTACTCCATTGTCGATCAACACTGCAGTGTGTGCTGCACATCCTTTAACATGGTTCCACGTGTAATGACGTTTAACACTTAGTATGTAATTTGTTCATGGTCTGCCAAATGAGGAAAAACGGGATTGCAGTAAACAAAATATATAACTCTGACCGTCAGTACATCAATTCCATTTGTCGTGTCTTCACATGAAGAAGGTAAGCCTACCGTCAACGTATTTGAATCACAAGGGGATATTTCAGACTGGTGGCTAGAAACCCACCATCATTAACAGCGGTCTCTCATACAGCGTTGTTGGGATAAGCACTGTTAGCAATAACATTGCCCATTAAGGTTGGCATGGCTACATGAGTAGGTGGTGTGGCCAACACCACGCCAAAGGGGCCGTCCATAAATGACGTCACGCACCTGGGGGGGGGGTCAGACATTTGTGACGATGCGTGACGAGGGGGGGGGTGAGAAATGTGACGTCACATCAAAATGCGCAACATTAAATAAATATAGACAACACGTTCCACTTAATTAAATAGACTTGTTAATAAATGTTTTCTCCTACAACATCAGAGTGCAGCGGCACAATAAATACGCACTACAATGACAATAGTTTTAAGCGATTTGAAGCATGTTTTATCTTTTTTTTTGGGGGGGGTCAGACATTTGTGACAATGACGAGGGGGGGTGTCAAAAATCGTCCAAAATCACGTGACGTCATTTATGGACGGCCCCAAAGCCGCTTTTGTCGCCCCAATGCTGACGTTGTATCCACAGCACACCAGGTACTCATTTAAATCTGCACCGACATGATTGAGGCCCAGGAAGTCACCGTTGTGACCACATACACACGCACGAACATTCGCCAATGCGTCATCATCGCCACTCCGATCACTTGGCGGCCGACGACAACGACGACGACGATGTCTGGGGCCGCTCTACCCGATGCAAGGATTCTGCCGACGGCTAAAGGCTCCTCCTCCCGTGCGCCTCTGGCGATGCCCCCCGAACAGCGCTGTGCCGAGATGGCTGCGTCAACGGCGGGCGCTGCGCGGCTCCCTGGCGTGTGCACCTGCAGGGACGGCTACTCGGGGCTTCGCTGCCACAAGCGTACGGCCACCATCTGCTGCTGCTGCTGCCGCCTCTCAAATCCCCGCCGTCAACTCTTCGTAGAGAGAGATTGGGGGGGTATCCGATTGGGATTCCTTGGCATTTTTCCCTCTAGTCCTCTGCATTCTCAAACTGAAGTTTGTGGGCCAGTCTTCCACGGTCCATTCGCATCTCCCATTAGTCGCCATTGAAGTGTAAATTGGACCGTATCGCTGCATTGTATTGCAGGCTGCTGATTTTGTGGGAGTTGAAAAGTGGGCCGCAGAAAGGTGTATCTACTGGCTTTACGAAACACCTGTTGTAGCCTATAGTTACCTGTGTACTAGAGGACATCGAAAGAACTGGTTAACTCCTTGGCAGGTCGGTAAGCTGTACAATGTGGTTATTTATATAAGCATCGTGTCTATCTGTTGATTTGAGAGCTGGAATCGAGACATTCTTCCATATAAGCTGGTATGCTTGATTTGTCACATCGTGTTCCCTGAGATATCACAAATAGTGGCATCATATGACTGCATCTCACAGAGAAATCCATTTTGATTTAAAGCTTTCGTGACTGGAGTAATTCATATTCTTAGTTCTTTCGGTAAAGTCACGTTGAAGAGAAACAATAAAATAATAAAATATATATAAAACAATAAAAATTCTCACGACGTTTCGACCATAACACAAACGGTCGTCATCAGGTGTGTCGGTTTGCATAAATTTATTTATTTTTAAACAGTGTATTTATTTATTTATAAAAACGTTAGCGCCGCGCGCAGCGATTTGGCAGTTTATTTAGAAGGACTAGTCCATCTATGTTCTGAAAAGAGGAGGGGGGAGACGAAAAATTTTAATGTATGCTGTTTGAAAGCCACTGTAAGCGTGAACAATCAATTAAGACCTGAAATGGTTTATCAAATCTTTCCAATGATTGCTAAGCCAGAATCCATCTTCTCGGTTGAAATTGTCTCTGTGCTTGTATATGTGGATAGCCTCATGAACGAATCTCTCATGGTAGTCAGATGGCTTACAAAGAACCTCTGTCTTGGAAAAGTCAATGTCATGTGAGCCTACTGAATTATAACAATGATCTGCCACGGCCGAGGTGTTGGTCCTACCGTGTTAAAGGTCTGCTTTGTGTTCACGAATGCGGTCCGAGACATGGCGTTTGGTTTCTCCAATGTAACTACTACCACAGAGGCAACTTAGTTTGTAGACACCAGGGTATTGTATGTCCGGAATCACATCTTTTACAGACGGAACCAGATCACGGATTTTATATGTGTTGAAACGGACCTGGATCTTGTGTTTATTCAAGATTTTTGACATCTTTTTTGTGATACCCGCAATGTAGGGTAAAGTGATGGTTTTGAAAGGCTCCTCAAGAGGGTCCTTCTTCATGGTTTGAGTGATAGCTTTGCGGATTGTATAGTCGGAGTAACCATTAGCGTTAAGAGCTTGGTGTACGTGCTTGAGTTCACTGCCTATGTGTTCCTGGTCGGATATGCATTGGGCTCTATGATACAGAGTCTTGATGAGATAATTCTTCTGTGATGGATGGTGGTGGGAATCCGGTTTCAGATAAGCATCCGTATGGGTAGCTTTCCTGTAGACAGAGTGGCTCATTGAACCATCAGGTCTCTTTTTAATTAGGACATCCAAAAAAGGTAGCTTGCCATCTTTTTCGACTTCCATGGTAAATCTGATGGCTGGGTGTATGGAATTAATGTGGTCGAAGAATTGGTCTAGAGCAGGCCGGCCATGTGGCCAGATGACAAAAGTGTCATCCCCGTACCTCTTCCATAAGGTTGGGCGCAGAGTGGCAGTCTGGATGGCGTCTCAAATTTCTCCATGAAAATGTTAGCTATAACCGGAGATAGGGGGGAGCCCATTGGGGTGCCCTCAGTTTGCTTGTAGAAAGTTCCATTCCAAGTGAAGTATGTATTGGTTAAACAGTGTCTCACCAGGGGGGGTACCTCAGTGTTTAGTCCTTGATGAACCAAGTCTTCAATGATTGCGATGGTGTCAGGTACAGGAACCTTGGTGAATAAGGAAACTACATCAAAACTGACAAGCAGGTCGTCTGGGGACAGGGAAATACCCTTGATTGTCGATACCAGGTGAGTAGAATTTTGTACCGCAGAGGTGGTTTTTCCAGTGAAAGGATGCAGGATTTCAGACAAAAAAAGATCTGAAATCGCTGCAACCTTCAAAAACGCTAAGATGACAGCTAGCAACCTCAGCAAAGATGAGCGTTTTGAATTATATAAATTAAAAAAGAGGGATGATATTGTAGTCCTCTCAGCTGACAAGGGCAATGCTACTGTCATCATGGATAAAATAGAATACAACAACAAAATTAAAGAATTACTCGACGATGGTAGTTATACAAAAATAAAAAGAGATCCCACCAACAGCCTCGTCACACAAACCAACAAAATAATTTCTGATTCAACTGCATTAATTGATCAATCTAAACAGTTTTCGTTGAAACCTTCTGCTGCCAGGCCACTAAGATTATACGGCTTACCAAAAATACATAAAGTAGATACACCCCTTCGTCCCATCGTCTCTACTATCAACTCCCCCACCTACAAACTGGCTCGTTTTTGTCTGAAATCCTGCATCCTTTCACTGGAAAAACCACCTCTGCGGTACAAAATTCTACTCACCTGGTATCGACAATCAAGGATATTTCCCTGTCCCCAGACGACCTGCTTGTCAGTTTTGATGTAGTTTCCTTATTCACCAAGGTTTCTGTACCTGACACCATCGCAATAATTGAAGACTTGGTTCATCAAGGACTAAACACTGAGGTACCCCCCCTGGTGAGACACTGTTTAACCAATACATACTTCACTTGGAATGGAACTTTCTACAAACAAACTGAGGGCACCCCAATGGACTCCCCCCTATCTCCGGTTATAGCTAACATTTTCATGGAGAAATTTGAGACTGACGCCATCCAGACTGCCACTCTGCGCCCAACCTTATGGAAGAGGTACGTGGATGACACTTTTGTCATCTGGCCACATGGCCGGGCTGCTCTAGACCAATTCTTCGACCACATCAATTGCATACACCCAGCCATCAGATTTACCATGGAAGTCGAAAAAGATGGCAAGCTACCTTTTTTGGATGTCCTAATTAAAAAGAGACCTGATGGTTCAATGAGCCACTCTGTCTACAGGAAAGCTACCCATACGGATGCTTATCTGAAACCGGATTCCCACCACCATCCATCACAGAAGAATTCTCTCATCAAGACTCTGTATCATAGAGCCCAATGCATATCCGACCAGGAACACATAGACAGTGAACTCAAGCACGTACACCAAGCTCTTAAGGCTAATGGTTACTCCGACTATACAATCCGCATAGCTATCACTCAAACCATGAAGAAGGACCCTCTTGAGGAGCCTTTCAAAACCATCACTTTACCCTACATTGCGGGTATCACAAAAAAGATGTCAAAAATCTTGAATAAACACAAGATCCAGGTCCATTTCAACACATTACATAAAATCCGTGATCTGGTTCCGTCTGTAAAAGATGTGATTCCGGACATACAATACCCTGGTGTCTACAAACTAAGTTGCCTCTGTGGTAGTAGTTACATTGGAGAAACCAAACGCCATGTCTCGGACCGCATTCGTGAACACAAAGCAGACCTTAAACACGGTAGGACCAACACCTCGGCCGTGGCAGATCATTGTTATAATTCAGTAGGCTCACATGACATTGACTTTTCCAAGACAGAGGTTCTTTGTAAGCCATCTGGCTACCATGAGAGATTCGTTCATGAGGCTATCCACATATACAAGCACAGAGACAATTTCAACCGAGAAGATGGATTCTGGCTTAGCAATCATTGGAAAGATTTGATAAACCATTTCAGGTCTTAATTGATTGTTCACGCTTACAGTGGCTTTCAGACAGCATACATTAACATTTTTCGTCTCCCCCCTCCTCTTTTCAGAACATAGATGGACTAGTCCTTCTAAATAAACTGCCAAATCACTGCGCGTGGTGCTAATGTTTTTATAAATAATTAAATACACCGTTTAAAAATAAATAAGTGTATGCAAACCGACACACCTGATGACGACCGTTTGTGTTATGGTCGAAACGTCGTGAGAATTTTTATTGTTTTATATATTTGATTATTTTATTGTTTCCCTTCAACGTGACTTTACCGAAAGAACTAAGAAAAGAGAAATCCATGTTTAGAAGTCTGTCTCCTTCCTGTTTTATTTCCTCGTAATGATGAATATTTCATATTTTCAGATTCTGGTTAATGTATCAAGATGCGTTAAAATTGTGGGAAAGATATGTGACCGTTAGTCATTATACCCTGGTCAATGCAGGTTGGTGAGAAAACTCACCCGACGTGGATAACCACACACCACTTGCACTCAGATGACCCCAACCACTCAGGACTCAAGCAGGTACACGGATAGCACCGGGAGGTCTTCATCCAGCTGTGGATTGATCGTGGTCAATGATGACATTCAATGTTTAAGGTGTAGTAGCGGTGCAATTGTTAGCGCAATGCACTATGAACCCAGCAGCGACTCAAGTTTGATTACTGATCACGGATGACATCACTAGCGAGTGATATCTGAACTAATTCTGGGCACCTACCTGTCCACCAATCCACACTGACCAATGTGGTGAATGATGGTCAAACAACCCTCATGGCAGAAACATCGTGGTAGAGGAATTTATCCAGCAGTGGATCGACAAAGGTCTTCACATTTAAATAAAATGTTTAGTGCCAAGTGATTGGACTACACATTTTAATTCTAGATTTAAAGCTTTCGTGACTGCTAGGATCCATACTCTTTGGTTCTATTGGGTAAAGTCAGCGCTGTCCTCCAGACAGTCTCGTCCCTTCACCTGATGAAGGCCGCTTGTGTTGTGGCCGAAACGTCGTGATTTTTTGTTATGTTATTTTCACCTACGTGACTTTACCCAATAGAACCAAAGAGTACTACACATTTTACCCAGCAGAATGGCGGTGATTGTCGCACGCGCAAAACGAAATCGTCTCGCAAGTTCACAGTGTCATATTGTGCGTCTTCATTCTTTGTGCCGTCTGCCTTTTGCTCAGGCCAAGCGCGACATCCCGTGTAGTCACGGTGCTGTCACTGATCACCAATCGATTATATAATTACTGCACCTGATGAGTTAAATGAAGACGTCACCCTACTGCTGCTCTATTTAAGACCGGGAGCAAGTGAGGGCTTTACCATTCTGGCGAATTGCCCGATGATGCTGGATGTAATTACCAGCGAAACGTCGTATTCAAACTGTAAATGTTGTGGATTCACCCTTCAACACAGCGGTGTGTAGTTTTTGTCAACGTGACACTTTTTTGCTGATTGGCCGTGTCGGGTGGTGGAGGGTTACGACACATTTATAACTAACGTGATCTAACCCAAAAACCTTTATTATGAATCACAACACTAATTACACCATAACTAGCTACGTGTCCACCAGGCTAACTACACTAATTACAACGTAACTAGCTACATAACCACCAGGCTAACTACACTAATTACACCGTACCTAGCTACGTAACCACCAAGCTAACTACAATAATTACACCGTAACTAGCTACGTGACCACCAGGCTAACTACACTAATTACACCGTAACTAGCTACATAACCACCAGGCTAACTACACTAATTACACCGTAACTAGCTACGTGACCACCAGGCTAACGACACTAATTACACCGTAACTAGCTACATAACCACCAGGCTAACTACACTAATTACACCGTAACTAGCTACGTGACCACCAGGCTAACTACACTAATTACACCGTAACTACACTGGGAGTAGCTACAACGGACAGGACCCCAGCTTGGGTCCAGGTCCACGTGTTGGTGACTCTTCACGGACGTCGAATGTAGATCTTCAGGATGACAACAGCAATTCTGGGGACCCAGCTTATATCCTCCGTGGTCGTGGCTGGCCGCACCCTTGGCCACGACCACCTTCTAGAATCCTCGAGCAGGATCTCGCCCCGACACGTGACCACCCCTAGCCCCCCACTCGGGGACCCTGTGTAGACTTTACCAGTCACGTGTTCTCCAGGGTCAACCAGAGTGCCATGGCCTAAAGTAACCCGATTCCATGGCTGACACTCTCACACCCCATCCTGTAGGGGTCGGCAATGCACACCTGAGCGTGGTGTCACTCAGCGCTATGACTCAGCGCTCACAGAGCCCCTCTAGGGCCAGCACGACACCCGCATACAAGTGGTGTCCGCGATGTGAGTACATCGCACGCCGTGCCTCTCTAGGGCCTGCATTACACAGTGACATCCACGATGTCACTATATACGTGGTGTCCACGATGTGAGTACATCGCACACCGTGCCCCTCTACCGCCGGCATTACACAGCGACGTCTGCGATGTCAGTACATCTGCATTCCTCTTTCCATCCCGGAGTAACTCTCAGCATGCACCGCTCCACGCTTTTTTCCTAAATACTTTTCAGCTTTTGTTCCATGTTCTTGTTTGATAATTCTTATTTATCACCGGTGCTATGGTATAAGCCATGGTCCTTGTGTATTCTGTGCAATGGCATGGACCATAAATAGCTCGGCACACACCCGGCTTGTTGATGTCCAATTGAACGATGCAATGCGGTGGCACTTGAACCTTAAAGCAGGATCCACAATCCTGGCTTCTCGAGTTGCCACGCATCACTTCCCCATCCATTTGCCTCAATACTGCAACTGTCCGGGAAGCACAGCAAATCGTGGAAAAACGAACGTCTCCCCATCCACTCGGATCTCAATACAGTCCCTCGCCAGCACTCGAGTCGCGCAAGCCTTTTTGGACCCACGCGCTTAACCTTCAACAATGTAACTTCAAACGTGATATTCTTGGGTCTTTCGGTAAAGTCACGTAGATAGGTTCAAAGAAAATAACAAAAAAACTACGATGTTTCGATCACAGCACAAGCAATCGTCATCAGGAGAGCAATCTCATTATCTCTGAGATCAGGGCTAGGCCAGCCCTGAACAAGATCCGTCGACTCGATCAAGTGACTCACATTTCTGAAGAGATGCCGCAACACTAAGGTAATACCGATCGCCTTCACACTGACATCTGCTGTTGTCACTTCTCCCAATGGTAAACGGATCTTGTTCAGGGCTGGCCTAGCCCTGATCTCAGGGATAATAAGATTGCTCTCCTGATGACGATTGCTTGTGCTGTGATCGAAACGTCGTAGTTTTTTTGTTATTTTCTTTGAACCTATCTACGTGACTTTACCGAAAGACCCAAGAATGTGAATTCCTGCAGTCACGAAAGCTTTAAGTCAACATTCAAACGTGATTCTTGGAAATCCGAATGAAGTCCATAAGACACACACCTCATGAAAGACCCGATGTAAAAGGTACCTGGCTTCGATCTTCCGTAAAGCTTACGGGCTACCTTAAACAACATCCGGTCGATGCACAAAAAAGGAAAATAGAAAAAACTCTCCAGTGTGCGACTGGGCTCACCCAGAACCATGGAACATATAACAATTCAATGCCCGATTCACAAACATAATGGAGGCATTACAGTGATACAATCTGCTACAGCTGACGCAGTCATCCGGCTCTACCACCTCAAAGAAACATTATTGTAGTTGCTACACGTCTGCACATACGAATAAGATGTTTGTGAAACTTGAATCGATGTGGTCATGCTATATAAAGCTGCTGCACTGGCTGAAATTGTCAGTTTGTATTTATGCATGTTGTTGTTGCAACGCGTTTTCTCAGTGGTCCGTGAACAGTACACGTCGTGTTGAGTGACCAGAACGACACGTACTGCCCCTTCGAGCTTAGTTGTTCCCCTAACTGATAAATGGAGGCTAATGAAAACACTGTTCGTACAGACGTGTCTAATGCCAGACAAGACATTGATGTATGGCACCAATTACCGCAAATGCGAGCTGTTACCTGAGCAAAATGTAACCAAGCAAAAAGTACATTTAAAATGAATAAATCCAACACTCAGTTCAGCAGAAAATACTGAACGTATGACCACCAAAAATAGAATGCGACTTCTAGATTTGAAGCTTTCGTGACTGCAAGGATGAAATTGTCAGTTTGTATTTATGCATGTTGTTGTTGCGTTGCAACAACAACATGCATAGTGGTATTCCAAACTCCCAGGGTGGTGTATTATCATCTTGTGCTAATTCCAAGCTTTGTCAGTGGTGCGTTTCATGCTAATTTCCTTTGTCAGAGCGTTTGCTGTTTGCCCCCTCACAGCTTAAAGGGAGGCGACCAGCGCTTGGCTTTCTTCACTCCAACGCTGCCCGCTGGACAGGTTGGTCCCTTCACCTGATGAAGGCCGCTTGTGTTGTGGCCGAAACGTCGTGATTTTTGTTGTTTTAATTTTTTTACCTACGTGACTTTACCGAATAGAACCAAAGAGTAAGAATGCCACTTATAATTATACACATTAAACAGGATGTAATTGAATGGAGTGGTGGCACTAGGAAACTGACGAAACAACCAGTTCAATTCCCAGCCACAGTTAACATCAGTGGGTGAAGAATGACCGACATGGTGTGGTGAGGCCTTCGTTTAAGCAGTGGGTTGACAAAACGCTGTAAATGATGAACAGTGAACACATTACAATTCTCCAGTGAACTGTTTATCAACACATGGTAAACATGCCTTTAAAAGTGGCAAGGAAATATACACTTAAGTTTACCTTTGGCTCCAAAATACAACTTGTTAAAATGTTGCTGTTGGGTGTCAATTGAAATTTTACATATCCACATATCTGTAACATTCCCAGAGTAAAGAACATGACAACTTAAACTGGACATATTTCCAGGTACATTCATGTTTATTCAACTTTTAAATACACTGCAAAATAGATTCAAAGCTTTCGTGACTGCAGGAATGACTCTTTGGTTCTTTCGGGTAAAGTCGTGTAGTAATTTCTTTCGACGAGACTTTACCGAAAAAAGTGTAACACTGCAAAATGTCATAAATGAAAATATTAACATTATCAAAAACAATTTTAATGAAAAAAATGTGGAATAAGTGGTGCAGAGCTAAAAGCAGCTTTTTTTCTTATATCCAAATACTGATTTCTAGAAGAGATCAGATAACGGTAATATATTTACCATATGAAAAGGGTTTATATTGCCATTTATAATGCAAATCAATTTAGAAAACACGTAATATACAAAGAATGGTTCATTTTGCAATTCCAATCATCTGCTGACAATTCATTGTAAAAGGGCCTTACAAAACATTTATATTACATCCAAAACAGTATTATCTGTAATGGAAAAAGATAAAAGGTCAAACATTGGGGCACTATACCGCATTACTAGCTTCAAGTTTATATTTTTGTATTACAATTGTAGCAACATTTTTTAATTAAACCAATTAACATATTTTCATCTCTGAATATGCATAAAAACTCGTGGGAAGAACCCAAAACTGTCTTGCATGCAATCACACTTTTTCAAAACACACACTTTTTACAAAGACCATATTATTATTTCTGCAATTATATATATTTTTTTGGCAGTTACAGTATATCCATTTTCCAATAAACATTTACATTTGGCGCAAAGTATTTTCAATTTCGGAAGTCATACAAGGCAACAATTTGAAGAGTACATTATCGGTAACTGCCTGATACATTTCAGGGTTCAATTAGTCCACCGCACTGGCTGCACTCTGCTAAGAGTTTTTGTCACACTCACTTACGACAGCATAGACTTGCTGCAGATTAGAACCCCAATCAGATTTCAATGCTTTAACTCTCACCATGACAACAAATAACTTCCCCGAATCACCTAATCAGTTTTTAATTGAATAGGTAGAGTGCAATGTACCATATACATCTTTAGCATCAAATATATATAAGGACGAAACTAAAATATTAAACAAATAACAAAATAAATAGACTGCTTACAACACTGGCTATCCTTAATTTTGCATGTATTATCCAACTTGTTTTGTACGTTTAACACGTAAAAAAACCTCCAACATTCTCGTCGTTTGCATTTGTTCATATCCCAACACATTGCATTAGATTGTAATATTCTTCAAATCGACTCAAATCCATGACACTGCTCATTTGTTGTACTTTCATATTATATCCTGCAGCTTTGAATATTATTTAAATCTGTGCTTCCAAATCTATGTGTGTAATCCTTCAAAGCTTATGCAATTTTATGTACAATTTAATTTTAAGTGAGAGGTTACGTAAAACAGCGCTGATGCAAAAATTATGGTCCTTCCAATCACGTAAAACTCTGGGTTGACATGATGCTACGAGTTGGTAATAGATGAAATTCATAATAAAAACAAATCATTACAATATAATACGAAACAAAACTTAGAAACACAGCACATCTTGTTTCCGTGAATACAAACTACTAAATTGATGGAAATAAGATTTACTTTTGTTGTAAGTCAAAAATCTTTGGGTCATACATGAAAGCCCATACAAGCAAAAAAGTGAAATGTTATGAACTGCGTAACATGGCCAAATTGATGCTGTGCCTTGCCTTTTCTTACACCGAGTACTCCATCCATGCTTTGTTATACGCAGGATACACGACTGCAATATTATCTTTGTCAGTCTTCAAACTCGGCAATCATAGTACTCCTGTTCTAGTCAATGCATAAGCTGTCTGTGCAATGAAAAATCAATCTGAAAAGTTTACCTCTTGAATTAAGGCCTTATATGGCTTGGCACATTCTTATCTTTCAGAACTGGTTGTTCTCTATGCCACTATCTGTAACCTTGAGTACACAGACACTGGACGAATACTCATCCTTCATGTTAAGGTAGACATTGCAGGGTTTTAGACCATTCTGTTTTTACTTAACTAAACAATTGAACCAAATTGTCCTGCCACCTAGGGACAATCACATCGAACGTTTTATTTTACACTCTCTCAATTGGGATATGTCGTGGTGTTTATTAGGCTGTAGTTTTCCATTTTTTCTACATATGTACTTGTTTATAGAGTTGTAGATGTATAGATGTAGCATTATATTACATGGTAAAGTGAATTTGGCCACCTTTTTGTGAAAGTAAATAAATTTGCTTAAATTAACATTATTTTCAAAGCAGAGGAAAGTTGGTAGTCTGATGCAAAGTCTTCACGGTTGTTTGCATGGAGGCCACAGGTAAATAACCGCACCGTGCAGCCCAAGTTTTCTTGGTCATAGATGTTCTTTGCCTGCCACCGTTAAGTCTGTTTGAGACGCTTGCATGGAGGTCCCAGCTGTGGAGACTGGGCCGTGGCCAAGGCACGGAAAGCATCCGCAACCAGGTGAGGGCGAGACAGAACCATGGACTTCCAGCCCGCCGTCTCCATTACGTCCATCGCATGACTGCAAGTACAAGTCAGGGTTAAGCGAGCTCCTAATAAGCAGTGTCTATAAGGATTGGGGCAAACGGTTAGTCTCCATTAAAAGGGACTGTAATGCAAATTGCCATGTAAGCATCATCAATGTTACGCAGCTCAGTGACAGTCACACTCTCACTAGACTTGCCTGTTTATTATGAAGTCAATGGCCCGGGCCTTCAACTGCTCTGCACTGTGCAAATCGGCCAAGATCAAAGTCTCCGCAACATTTTCCACCGACAAGTTTGTGCATAGTGCATTCTCGCACATCACCTTCAACCTCTCTAATGCATACTTGAGAAAAGTAAAAACAAAGTGCAATTTCAGTATTAAGAACACTATTTTCTCTACCTATTTCGCTTGTTTAATATTCCCTCACCCCATCAACTACTTTATAAACGCAGTATACAGCAGTCAAATGTTTGATAATTTTCTTAAAACATGGCATCAACCTTTCAGCATATTTATGTTTTAAGTCATGTATTTATTGATCTCTACTATAATTAGGGGTCCTTGTCCTAAACTTGATTATATTGGTTACAAAGTCATGCAAATTACAAAGGAGGTGAGATGTTGTTTTCCAAGAGCTTAAAGAGTTTGGTTGTTAAGCTGATAAACAATGCAACTGCAAGCCACCATATTTCAACTCTAGCAGAATATGAAACTTTAATGAACAAAGCTTAAACATGCGACTTTATACGATTTGTATTCTTATTTTATTACAATCGCTTTAGGAACTATTGAATATGATGTTCCAGAAGGGAGAGTAATGACTCTTAACTGATTATCTGGCAGATCTTCAGGAACAGCAGGATATCCGTTTCCTTAATAAAAGTATATTTGTTCCAATTTATTTCTATACAGCCATGCCACATCAAACAATCTTTTAAAACACTTCCCTTTATTTTATTACTAATTGTATCAATTGTTAATGTGATTAACAAAAAACCCTCAATACAAGAACACACAGCCAAATGGTTGCACTTAGGATAAAAATGCTGCATGTGAATGCACTTCAATGCACACGTACTAGCCTCTAGCATGGACTAATACCAGTTTGACATTCAATTCCATTGTGAAATTGCATGACAATTTATATTTTTTGTTGAAAATTCAATCATCTCCCAGGACATCAATTCCAAAACCTGAAAGCACTAATGTGAACGTCTGCATCATATACATTTGCTATTCATATTATTTGTGACATGGGCTTTAGAAAATACCTAAATGCTGTTTTAATTTCACTTGCGACCTACAACTGCATACCGATACATCACAAGGTGGTGCGATCTCATGTTAACATTTTAAGCGTGTAACCTTGTCAGCAGCGGCCAGCAGGTCATCGGCCATCTTCTCGAGGTTTGGAGCCCTTCCCGTATAGACAAAACGCATCATTTCCTTGAACACGTCAGGCTCCACATCATTAATCTCCACTCGATTCTGCAAGGTAGCAACACAATATATTCAAATTAACTTCGGCATATATTGGGAGACGAAAATATAGCATTCAATTAAATAAAATAAACATCCGTTATATCTACACAACACATGTAAAGTGGCTCCATTAAAGTTGTATTCAACTTGCCGATGACTATTTATTGCGCGTAATAAATCCATTCTTGACACACATGCAATGGCCTTCTGTGAAATGTTGTATAAAAAATAGCTATAAAATACAATCTAACATTCCCTCGGAATGAATACTTTTTGATAATAAATGTGCAATGCGCCAAAAGAGTTACTAGGGTAATAGTTCAACATTTGACAGCACTCTCAAGAGATACTTATCAACCGATCCATTGTGACAAATGCACCTTGGAAATGTATGATCACAGTATTAATGTGCTGTATTAAGATTGCATTTAAAGATACCTTTTTGCTCTCTTCCATTTCATGTTCAAACATAGCATTAAAAACAAGTGACCGACCTGAAAAAGGTAAAGCAACTGTTAACAAATACAGTGAAACCTTCGATTGCGAGAATAATTTGTTCCGGAAACGTGTTTGTAATCCAAAGCACTCGTATATCAAAGCACTCGTATATCAGTTGTGATCACGTGACGCTCGGCAGACAAAGCGTATACGTACTACTCGTATTGCAAAACCTCACTCGTTTATCAAATTAATATTTATTAAAAAATTTGGCTCGTCTTGCAAAACACTTGCAGACGAACTTACTCGCAATTCAAGGTTTTACTGTACAGTTAATTGGAAAAACACCGGAATGTGGTACAGACACATTTAGATGTTATATCTAGAGATCAAATAATCTAGATACAAAAGAGGTACAATCCAGATCCATATTTTATTTCATATGGCATATCCATTACAGATTTGTCAAACATGGACGCAAATAAATGTCCAAATTAGAGGCTCAAAACCTACACCATAATTGCATTGTGTAAAATGAATTCCTGCACAACGATGATATAGTGAAGTAAATAAAAACGGAATAAAAACTTTAGCAACAGGATTATTAAATATGTTTATCTCTCACATAATACAATATTACATTTATATATATGTAGTGACATCGCGAATGTCATTGTGTAATGCCGGCTATAGAGAGGCACGGCGAGCGATGTATTAACATCGTATTAACATCGAGGGCACCACGTGGATGTGGGTGCAGTACCGGCCCGAGAGGGGCATGGTGAGCGCTGTCTGACAGTGCTGAGTGGCACCACGCTCTGCGTGCGGTGCCGACCCCTACAGGATAGGGTGTGAGAGTGCTGGCCATGGGAATGGGGTTACCAAGGGCCATGGCACTTGACCCCGAAGGACACGTGACCGGTAAAGTGTACACAGGGCCCCCAGGTGGGGGCTAGGGGTGGTCACGTGTCAGGGCCGGGAACCCGCTAGAGGATTCCAGAAGATGGTCGTGGCTAAGGGCGGAGCCACCCCCGCCACAGAGGATAAAAGCCGGGTCCCTGAGAGGGACCGGCTGCTGTTGTTCATCCTTAAGAATCTACGTCCTACAAGAGTCACCAACACGTGGACCCGGACCCCGTGTAATTAGTGTAGATAGCCTGGTGGTCCACCACCATAGGTTGTTCATGTGTTAAGGGGTAGTACCCCGTGTGTTGGTTGAAGAAGTGCGTCTGTGACTCAGTTGAATTCATTACACATATTTACTGATGTATCCTTTAACAAAAAGCATTACAAATTGACGTAAGCATTTGCCAGTGTTAGTTAATTAAATTCAGTGTAAAACAGGAAATGGCTGTAGTTGATTACCCCAAACTAATTACAGTATCATTAATTATATGGTTCTATTGTACACTAAACGACGCATGTGTTGCTTGTTGTGGCACAGACCTGCCAATACGGCCTTGTGGGCTTTAAACTCCTGGCCACCAACACGAAGCAGGCAGTCAGTGAAGCGGGAATTGTCCCAGATCTCCCCGAAGTCAACTGCCAGCCGGCAATCTGGTACTTTGAATGTACTCATGCTGGATTGACCAGAAATGTTCACGGAATCCTGCCCCACACTAACCTGCATAAACATCAACCAGCTTTGAGAAGGCATTTGATGATTTTTTTTTACAAATCCTCACTTAACTTCACATTTTGCATGAAGATGTAGGCTTTGGTTCAATCAAGCAAGCAAATCTGCACAAACATCCTATATCAGAACAAGTGTTGTGAATAATGCCAAAATAGTGGTCCGTGAAATGTTTTTCATATTAATCAATTTTCATTCTATATTTTTGTCAAGTTATTTTACACTGTATAAACAGTTTCAACAGGTAGTGAGGCCCCTAATTATGGGTTCTGCACAGCAACAGAGGAAGTGAACAGCCCTCCTTGATGTGCTTCCTTTCATTATCAAAAATGCTTGTATTTTGTAAAGGATTTTAAAGGTAAAAAAATTTAATCTGGTGATTAAAAGGACCCCCCCAAGGACAATAAACATTTACATCAAACTGGCTGATGTCCGAGAATAGGAAAAGGAATTCATGTGGCGACATTTAAACAAAACACATTATGTAATACCTGACATTCTAGTTTATAAAAATGTCAAGGTTTAAATATAAACACTATCCAGAGGGAGAAAACCTAAAAAAAATTACGCTTGATTATTTAATTGTTGTGCTATGTTAACTCTAGCACCAGTGGAGGAAAAAAGTGCTTGGAAAACTCATGTTAACAATTTCCTTGTATGGAACAGGGAAAGTAATTATTACAATCTTCAATTAAGTAGAATATTGACTCCAACTGTGCAATTGTAATGAATAAAATAGAAAATTACACAATAGCCGCAGCATGTCATACTTACTTCACCAAAGAGTGTCAGTTTGTTATCTGGAAGCAAGCTATTAGATTCATCAAGCAAAAAATCTCTTCGAATGAATTTTTTAAATCCCCAGTCTTTTCCTTGGACAAAGCGGTATGCTCGCGGGGTCTCTGTAAAAAAATAGGTTTCAAACAATACTCACCAGTTCTTACAATAAACTGTGGTAATTTCATGTAATGGGAAAAAAAAACTTCATTATATTTTCAAAATGTAAAGATAGCAATGTATTCTAAAGCCCTGCGCCACGGTGGCAGTCAACTACCTCGCCTGGTATATAGGTCATGGGTTCGATCTCAACCCTGATGCCTGTATATTTGGAGTCTGCATGTTCTCCTTGTGCTTGCATGTATTTTTATCCAGGTCTTCCGGTTTTTCCCTCCATATTTATAAAAATCCAGAGTATTTGGCTGCTATGCATTTCCACACAATAAGCCATCTCGTTAGGCTATTGTTTGTGGCCAGGGCACTTCTGAAAAAGAGCTATGTACAGTGAGGAAAAAAAAGTATTTGATCCCCTGCTGATTTTGTACGTTTGCCCACTGACAAAGAAATGATCAGTCTATAATTTTAATGATAGGTTTATTTGAACAGTGAGAGACAGAATAACAACAAAATCCAGAAAAACGCATGTCAAAAATGTTATAAATTGATTTGCATTTTAATGAGGGAAATAAATATTTTACCCCTCTGCAAAACATGACCTAGTACTTGGTGGCAAAACCCTTGTTGGCAATCACAGAGGTCAGACGTTTCTTGTAGTTGGCCACCTGGTTTGCACACATCTCAGGAGGGATTTTGTCCCACTCCTCTTTGCAGATCTTCTCCAAGTCATTAAGGTTTCGAGGCTGACGTTTGGCAACTCGAACCTTCAGCTCCCTCCACATATTTTCTATGGGATTAAGGTCTGGAGACTGGCTAGGCCACTCCAGGACCTTAATGTGCTTTTTCTTGAGCCACTCCTTTGTTGCCTTGGCCGTGTGTTTTGGGTTATTGTCATGCTGGAATACCCATACACGACCCATTTTCAATGCCCTGGCTGAGGGAAGGAGGTTCTCACATGGCCCCGTCCATTTTCCCTTTGATGCGGTGAAGTTGTCCCGTCCCCTTAGCAGAAAAACACCCCCAAAGCATAATGTTTCCACCTCCATGTTTGACAGTGGGGATGGTGTTTTTGGCGTCATAGGCAGCATTCCTCCTCCTCCAAACACGGCGAGTTGAGTTGATGCCAAAGAGGTCCATTTTGGTCTCATCTGACCACAACACTTTCACCCAGTTGTCCTCTGAATCACTCAGATGTTCATTGGCAAGCTTCAGACGGGCATGTATATGTGCTTTCTTGAGCAGGGGGACCTTGCGGGCGCTGCAGGATTTCAGTCCTTCACGGCGTAGTGTGTTACCAATTGTTTTCTTGGTGGCTATGGTCCCAGCTGCATTGAGATCATTGACAAGATCCTCCTGTGTAGTTCTGGGCTGATTCCTCACCGTTCTCATGATCATTGCAACCCCACGAGGTGAGATCTTGCATGGGGCCCCAGACCGAGGGAGATTGACAGTTCTTTTGTGTTTCTTCCATTTGCGAATAATCGCACCAACTGTTGTCACCTTCTCACCAAGCTGCTTGGCAATGGTCTTGTAGCCCATTCCAGCCATGTGTAGGTCTACAATCTTGTCCCTGCCATCCTTGGAGAGCTCTTTGGTCTTGGCCATGGTGGAGAGTTTGGAATCTGATTGATTGCTTCTGTGGAAAGGTGTCTGTTATACAGGTAAGCTGAGATTAGGAGCACTCCCTTTAAGAGTGTGCTCCTAATCTCAGCTCGTTACCTGTATAAAAGACACCTGGGAGCCAGAAATCTTTCTGATTGAGAGGGAGTCAAATACTTATTTCCCTCATTAAAATGCCAATCAATTTATACAATTTTTGACATGCGTTTTTCTGGATTTTGTTGTTGTTATTCTGTCTCTCACTGTTCAAATAAACCTACCATGAAAATTATAGACTGATCACTTCTTTGTTAGTGGGCAAACGTATAAAATCAGCAGGGCATCAAATACTTTTTTCCCACACTGTAGCTCAGTGGGCCTTGCCTGGTAAAATAAAAATAGTTCAGTTTAGCTTTTAACTTCAAGGTAGATGAAAATCAGACCTGGATTTAAGTGTATGAAGATATAGTTCATATGGATTAGGTGAATGTGTTTGTGTATTAATAATGCTTGTCTTTGTAAACATGGTTGTGTGACGTGAGTTACATGTTCAAATAAACCTACCATGAAAATTATAGACTGATCACTTCTTTGTTAGTGGGCAAACGTATAAAATCAGCAGGGCATCAAATACTTTTTTCCCACACTGTAGCTCAGTGGGCCTTGCCTGGTAAAATAAAAATAGTTCAGTTTAGCTTTTAACTTCAAGGTAGATGAAAATCAGACCTGGATTTAAGTGTATGAAGATATAGTTCATATGGATTAGGTGAATGTGTTTGTGTATTAATAATGCTTGTCTTTGTAAACATGGTTGTGTGACGTGAGTTACATGTTCAAATAAACCTACCATGAAAATTATAGACTGATCACTTCTTTGTTAGTGGGCAAACGTATAAAATCAGCAGGGCATCAAATACTTTTTTCCCACACTGTAGCTCAGTGGGCCTTGCCTGGTAAAATAAAAATAGTTCAGTTTAGCTTTTAACTTCAAGGTAGATGAAAATCAGACCTGGATTTAAGTGTATGAAGATATAGTTCATATGGATTAGGTGAATGTGTTTGTGTATTAATAATGCTTGTCTTTGTAAACATGGTTGTGTGACGTGAGTTACATGTTAACATTACCAAAGACAACACCAAAGCAAATACTAAGAAAAAAACATGAAAGTTTAAAACAAAAAGATAGATTTAGACTCTCAGAGAAATGTTAATAGCCTTAGCAAAGCACAGTAAATGTATGGATGTCATCACTTAAAATAGTTATCGCGCATTGAAAGAGTATCCTGAAAGTAATAAGGCAATTATAAAACAAACAATATGAACCACTAAAGCAAGGTAAAGGAGAAGTGTGAAATGGGATGAAAATGCCAACCTTTGTAAAACCACCAGAAATGAATAAAAAAATGGATGAGAATACAAACAAAAATAATGAAGTTGTAATAAACAGTGAGTGCAAGCAGCCGTCACTTGATAAATTACAATGGAATAACACATGGTGAAGATTGTAAAACTAGGAAAAGAAATGTCCGTGAATGACAATGTCCAGGTACACTAAGCAAAATAAAATTATTATTGGAGGGTCAATATCATGGAAAACACAAAAATATGCATAATGGAAACTCCTGAAGGTGGAACAGGATCAAGATCACTTTTGGAATATGAATTTGATAATGAAAAGTTGCAATGTGCTACAGGATGAAAGATTCCAATCTAGTGCATATTACCTACTATGAAACACTGATTACAAATAGAAACACTGACAAATGGAATAAAACTACAAAGTACACAAAGCGTGGAGAGAAGTATGTTGAGAATTACAGTGAGAAACTGAAAGAGGAACACGTTGGTCAAATCAAAACGGCAAATTAGAGACATCATATTCACTGTTGTAAATATAGATTGGGCTTGGACAGGACACATCGCTAAATGGGATGGTTGATGGATGAGACTAGTGGTCGAATAGGAAGAAAAGTAAAGTACATGCCCAAGACGATGTCAAACGTAGACAAGGAGATATTAGATCAGCTCATGTGAAGGATGAGGGATGGTGTTCGTAAGGTTTATAAAATGTTTCAAGCAGTCGATAAATAATGGCTGATTATGATATAATCCTGTTACCAAATACACATATGACGTGAATTGATACTTTAATACAAGTAGTTTCACCCATAGCCTTGGTTTCCTCTCCCTTGGCATTAAGAATAGAAATCTTGAACTTGGCGTAGACTTCACTCTTGGGACAGCTGACCAATAACAAGGACGATAGGTAATCTTTGCTCTCTTCGTCAAAACCCTCGGGGTTTATGCGTAGGCACCTGATTGAACATATGAACAAGACATGGTCGTTAATATTAGGTGTGTATGTACGCGCAGACTACATTACTAAAACAATATAGTATGAACTAAAACATGCACTATGCAAAATTGTTCTAGTAAAGCACCTCCGTGAGCATTGTGATTTTTTTTTAATGTCATAAAATAGCCAGAATTTACTGTACCATTTCAATGTATCATTGGTGCCTGCTGAAAATGTAGAACTCTTGAGAACTTGGCCCATTTCTTCAAGACAGAAGCTGAAATTGTTGATGGTCCACATATAAGAGAACTTTACGACCTTAACCTGAAACACACGAGCACATAACAGCTATAAAGCTCATGCATTACCATAAATACATGACCATTGACAAACCCTCAAGTATTTCACCCACACATCTGAATATTGTGCTCAAAAAACACAAACTGTCTATAAGGAAAGAAACATTACTGTAAATGAAAGGGTCTTATTAGTGTTCTGGGATTACCTTGCATGTTCATTACTGCACAGCGTTAACACAACAAGTCTCAACATGTCATAGATTAGAGTGTGCAATAAAAGGCCTTTTTATTTTTTTATTTGATAAAAACTGCTGCCCCTTTTGTAAAAATACACTACCAGTCAAAATCAGAGACAATTATCTAGTATAATGTTGTTAGTGCAATTCTATGAACTTTGCAATCTGATGTACAAAAATAGCCTGTACAATGATAATCCATAATTGCACTTACACATAATTATGAAACCATTTTGGATGGCTTTGCGCGATGAACAAAAAAACGTGTAAAAGTTAAATACATTAGCCATGCGCATACTTTGATCGGCACAAGACGGGAGACCCGTTGAATGTGATTGGCCACAACAGGGGAACAAGTTACCTGTGTGTAGCACCAGCTTTCTGCGATGGGCACATTGGACATTTCAGACGGAGGTGGAGGGCTCGGGGCCCTGGACATGTTTGCATTGAATGCGAGGGAAGTGACATCATCAGGTGACATTAAGAGGGAAGTGACATCATGAGGTGACATTAAGCAAGAAGTGACATCATCAGGCGACATTAAGAGGGAAGTGACATCATCAGGCGATATTGACATGTAAGTGACATCATCAGGCGATATTAACACGTAAGTGACTACGAGATTACGAGTTAAATGTTCTTGCTGTGGTTTTCACACCTGACGGTGATTGCTTGTGTTGCGGTCGGAACGTCGTGAGAGGGGAGGGAGGGTGGG